>NC_088205.1:34947407-35250128 GCF_037126465.1 Ornithodoros turicata | reverse complement strand
CACGCGACGCACTGAGCGCCCAGACTTTTTATATTATTGAGTATTGGACATGAGTTATATTGTCGTGTTTGAAGTGTATCTGTAGTTTTATTGTTATTATTACCTGTGCACAAATGCTTACTGTGTAGAATTTTGATTTGTACTCAAGCTGCCTAAGAGTGGGGACACTCTTTCTTTGTACGGGGAAGATGTCGCGCCATACTAAATTTATACTTATACTTGTGTGGTATTTTTGAGCACCTTTTTAAGAGTACAATTCCAATAACCACATATTCAGACAATTCCACTATCATGACTTACTATATAACTGTTTGCCAATATTATTGCCTAACTCTTTGTTCAACTTTCGCCTTTCCCGCCAACGACTTTCTCCTCCTTTCGTAACTGTAACGCGAAACCACCTTCCGGCGCGCACTCACTCCCCAAGTGTTTGTTTTGTATATATTTATTTGAATAAAGTGTAGCCTCCGCAGTGGTACCGGACCATGCTCTGGACCTATATAAGCAGCGTCCTGGGCCACTGCCGGGGGTCGTTTGTTGGATCTCTGGAAACTGTCTCGGCCTCTTGTCACTCTGCCTCTCTAGCACCGCTTCCCGCCTTGTGTGAGGACTTGTATCTTCCCTCGGCTGTGGAAGTCGCGAAAGAGGTAAACTCCCCTTCCGTCTGTGGAGGCTAAGTTTTTCCCGCATGCGTTGTGTGGAGCTTCGGCTCCCCTTCCGGCTGTGGATGCTTAGGTTTTCCCGCCTGTGTCGTGTGGAGCCAGTAGGGTTCGGAGCAGACTAGTTCCCAATAGAGCATTCCTAACCGCGACAAGAGCTTCCCAACGACTCATCACGTCAAGATTCTTCTGGCCATTAATGAACAGAGACGTCAGGCACTGGGCTCGCACATGTGACGCGCGCCAGCGCTCTAAAATTCATCGTCACACGTCCAGCCCCATCTCAACCTTTCCGGCACCAGAAGCACGCTTCGCGCGAGTTCATTTAGATATTGTGGGTCCTCTTCCCCCATCCCAAGGCTACCGCTACATCCTCACCGCGGTAGACCGCTTCACCCGTTGGCCCGAGGCAACGCCCATGGAGGACATTACCGCCCCAACGGTGGCCCGCACTTTCGTTTCTACCTGGGTTGCTCGCTTCGGCGTACCATCAACAGTAACAACAGATAGAGGCGCCCAATTCGAGTCATCCCTCTTCAAGGAACTTCTCAACATTATAGGATGCGACAGATTACGCACGACAGCCTACCATCCAGCTTCAAACGGCCTCGTCGAGCGTTTCCACAGGCAGCTAAAGTCATCTATCATGGCTCGTGGGGATGTTCGATGGACAGATGCCCTCCCTTTTGTCTTGCTCGGCATAAGAACAGCTCTCAAAGCTGACATCGGCTGCAGTGCTTCGGAGCTCGTTTACGGCACCCCGCTGCGTCTCCCTGGCGAGTTTATAACACCTCTCCCTGCAGCAAAGATTCCGGATCCCGCTAACTATGCCCACCAACTTCAACAGTTTATGGCCACACTACGCGCCGTCCAACCAAGAGCACTGGACAACGACGCATCGTTCGTGAGCCCGGAAATGGATTCTTGCTCGCACGTGTTTCTTCGCCACGATGCAGTCAGGAAGTCACTGCAGCCCCCCTACGACGGCCCATACCGCGTTCTCAAGCGCAGCCGGAAGCATTTTACTATACTTATCAACGGACGCAACGAAGTCGTCAGTATTGACAGACTAAAGCCAGCAATAATTGGCAACGGGAGCAGCGACAGAACGGGAACCCTGCCTCAACAAAATACACCCACACGTCTTGAAAACCCCTCCGGCAAGCCACCTGCAGCGCACAGGACACATGCAGAAGAGCCCTATATCACCCGCTCCGGCAGACGGGTGCGGTGGCCACAGCGACGTGTGCTCGGACACTGACGAGTATTTTTGTTATTTTTTTTCTCGCTCGTTCCTCACTACAGGGGGAGTACTGTAGCGACTCGCCAAGTACGGTCGCACTGCCAGATGTACAACGGTTTTCTTTATCTTTACTTTCTCTTTTCTCCTTCTCAGAAAACACTGCGCTCCCGTCCTCTCTTTCCTTCCTCTCGCTTCCCTTTTTCCCTTGCCGCGCTCTGCGGCTCAAAAGCTGTAAATACAGGCCAGTGGGCCTCCGACCTTTGAAGTAAATAGATTGCTTTTAAACACACTCAACTGCTTCCGTGTTCTCCGTGCCTTTACTTGTGGCGACCCGACAGTGTCATATGTGTATTTTTCATCACATTATGTAAAATTGCAGTTGCGTCTTGCTTTGAACTGTATGCGCAAATACGTGGCCTACAGGTTTGACAGCTGCTGTTGCACGCGTACATGTGTACACATTATTGTAACGAACTACTCCAGGAATTACGAAATGGTGTAAACTCCGCGCTTTGATTTCTTTATTTCTTTCTTTCAAGAAATATAATAAAGCTGATCGTTACAAAGAAGCAGGCTGCTTGCTGTCGTGCCCTCTTGTACCAGCATCTTCCTCTACGTCAAGGTGCAGTTATTGTGCGCCGGACAAAAGAAAAAAAAGAAAAAGGAGAAGCGGGTGATCAAAATACCGCGGTTGCTCATCCCCCGGGACTATTTGGCTAAATCATTTTAAATCTCCTAAAGCAAGTACTTCTTTTCACAATACTTCACTTCATGAAAACGGCTTCAACATGCAAATGCGCTTCTCTGCCAGAGGATGTGCGATACGAACGATAGCGCACCTGTTCGTGGCCAAGCTTTCGCGGCTACGCGTTCCCGGCCACGAGGCACACATAAAGCACACATAGAGCAAACGGCTTTATTTTATTCTTGTACTTTTTGCTTTCCACCACCATGAGATTATTTACTCATTTTTATTTAAAATGCTTCCGGCATAGAAAGCATTACGAGGAAGGTAATACATTGGAAAACAAATACATTGCTTGAAAATCTACATTCAAGTGATGCTAGCAAAGAGGAGGAACCTGAAACATCCCCTTAAAGCAGCTGTGGAGCATGCTACTGAAATATTAAATGAGCGGGAAGTATTAAAATGCTCTGTTCCTTGACATAACCGGCAGCTTCTGGAAGCGTTGCTTACCAAGTTTTTCCGCACACTGTTCACAAATTTTGCTCTCGGAGTAACTGACAAGAATGACATGGCAAACTTTTTCGCCTCCAAGCCCCGCTCACCGAAGGCACTAAAACTATGAAGAAATGCGATAACAAGCGGGGCGGAGTATAACCCGAATATATATAACCGAATAAATAATTTGTCTGTATTTTGTTTGCTTGTATTTTGACTGTCATTTTTGCGTCGCACATTCTGTGCGTATATAATCTACACCGCTGCACTATGATGATCTGTGTATACGTGAAGCTCGCTCATATCTCGGGGCATCCATACTAAAATCCGTCGTCATCAGCCCTTTTCACTCCCTAGTCACAATACAACATGTTCACATAATCTCCCCTGCTTCATAACGTCAGCTACAATTCGACGTGAAACATCTTACTGCCGGAAAATTGATATTTTTTGCGGCACCGACGTTTGCGCCTTTCATCACTAAACACCCTCGAAAATAACCTAGCGCTTATTTTTTTTCTATTATCAACTTCTCAACTAATTATCGTAAGCCCTAGTTCGCGTTGCAGTATTAAAATGTCCAAAATATGCCACATAAAATTAGTTTCGCGATGCAACATCGCTCATAGAAAAGCATGGCAATCGCAGCGCAGTATCCTAGGGAGGCAGCGCCCCTTGCGGTGGGCGCCGGAAACGGATTGGACGGGCGGTGCTCTTTGATCTCGGCGCCGTTGAACACTGGATGGTGATGGTGCCCGTGAGAGGGCTTGCCGTTGTCAGGATCACAGAGGTGGGCAACGTCACGACTGACGCCCTGGGGAAATGTGCGTCCTGGGCCGACTTCTAAGGGATCTGTGCCGACATATGTCTGACAGCGTCTGAGGAAAACCCAGGAAAAACCCCAGACAGCACAGCCGGCACCAGGATTCGAACCCGGGTACCGGGAACAGTGGATGCATGGATGGATGGATCACTGATCTCTATGTATAAAGGCTGGATGGCGCATGGGAGAGGGGCTGCGGGGGAGAGGCGTGCATTCGGGCCGCCATGTTGGTGGGCCCTAAAGTGCTGTGTGTGCCCATAGAAAACAATGGGAGGCAACAGAGATTGTGAGTATTTATTGCGCTGCAAGCATTGGTCGTTGTTTGTCATCACACAATTTTGTAAGGTGCCAGTATACTGATGTATCCTAACAGTGTTTCACAGGTGTCCTGCCGTTCGATTCTTAATTACGTTATGTTTTGCATTCCGAAACTAGACCGTCACTGCAGTGCAGCGCTGGGGATTGTACTACAGTACGTTTCCCAGCCAATATTTCAATAAGAAACGACTTGAGGTTAACAACAACCATGTATAAAATATCCCGTACTGCGTTCTGGACAATAATTGTTCCATAAAGAACGGTCCGGGAAAAGATATACTCGCATGGCAGAAAGAGATCGTTCTGTAGAATCACAGCGGTTGTTTTAGCCGTGTATGCGTTTAGTATGATTTATATCAAGCATCGCCTTAGAAAGAGTCTTTTAGTAAACGACAGCGGTGCTTTGCCTCACAAATGTGGACATACTGAAGCAGCCCAAATAATTACTTCACGCAATTAGATCACACTCGTTAGGACAGTTAATCAGGTATAGTGATGTAAGCTTAATCAATCAAGTTACTTAGAAAGTGGTAACACCTCCTTGATGAGACACAGGACTTATCTCTTTTTGAAGTACAGCCCTTCTATGTTTGTTTGCTTCTTCCTTTATTTGTTCTGATTATTTGCAGGCGCGGTTGTGCCAAACTGAATGTCCTTCTCCAGCACTCACATGGTTTTGTTGAATACAACTGCAGCGTGAGAAAAGCTGCTTGGGGACGGGGTCCTGCTATCCAGTGCTGACTTTGTCATGCTTGTTATGTGGAGCATGTTCCAAAAAAATGCAGCTCCACGTATGGTCTTCAAATTGCAACAGGACTATTTGGAGCTTGAAACAGATGTGAAGTTTTTCATTTTGTCCCTCGTGTACTCAGTCTGTGAAACGCAAACAAAAAAGTCTAACACTATATGCTTTTGTAAGGAAGATCACTGATGATGAGTAAAGAGAATATATGAGTTCAAGTTTATTCAATATTTTATATTGTTCATTATATTATTCAACATTTTATGTCAAGTTTATACAACATCAAGTTTATTGAAGTTCAAGATTTATTTCTTGCACTTATGCGTTTCAGGATACAATGAACGTGCAGGGAGGTCGCAAAAGACTACATTTATTGTTTTGTGACCTTGCTACAATGGCAATATATATTTTAGGAATGAGAATGGTCAGGTACGCTCTCTAAATTTATAGCACTCAATTTTAGGTTGGAATGAGCAATGAATATCAACTTCCCTCCTGATATTTTCTCATATATGCTAAATTTTAAATTTAATGTGATCGAATATGTGATAATATAATAATAATATATAAGAATATAATATGTGATAAATGAATGTGATCAACAGTAGATGTAAACAACATGAGTAGCCAGAGAAGTGCATTCATCTCAATAAATAATTTTCTTCTTATTATGTGCATGCCTAGTAACTGAAACGATTATCACAGATCCCTGACAAGTTTTAATTTCTGAGAGTGTACTGTAGAGGCTGCTTAGATCTACAACAGTTCATACAAGGTATTATATACTGTGAATGCCTTTAAAAATCCCATGTGACACATATGCCTTTACTTTCTGGAGGTGGTGTGGTAGTCCAGGTTTGTGGGTATTACGCAGGTTCTGCACCCATTTCTTGAGTATGTCGAGGCAGCTGTGAAGTAACCTGCATTGATGATGGTTATTCCAATTTTTATGGTGCATCGACAACAAGGGAAATAATACATCAGAACATTGGTTTGGGTGCAACCAGTTAAAAATGAATATGTTGTTTAATAAATGCATTGGACAAATGTTAAAACATCAGTTTAAAACATGGTTTACAATCCCTGTATCTTCTAAAAATTAAAAAGATTAAAAACTATTCTAAAAAGAATATGGGGAACTCTTCTAAAAATAATTATAATCTCTAATTATTATATTGCTGGGTGAAGGAGCCTAAAGCGTAAGGTGTGTTTCTGATGTGAACATGTAAGAAAATATGCAAAACTGAGAGAGGCTAACCACAGTGCGTGCACTGAGGTTTTTCCTTCCTGTAAAGTAGAAACCAGTGGATGAGGAACGTGATACTTACCTGTACACCCAGCCGTATCACACTGCACAGATTATTCACTGGGTAGCCCTCATGACGAAACCTGTATTGAGAGACCACTTTTGCCTTAAAAACTGCTACAAATAGCACGACACGCTACAAATTATTACTATCGCAACAAGCTGACGATACAGCTCAGACACAAAGGCGTTATTCAAGTCGCGCCACACCACCGTTACGTAGGATTCTTTGTCACAAATCAAACCAAGGCACAAAACAATACCAATACATGAAAAAAGGTGACAATCGTGGTCTCATTATGACGTAATACCGAACTTGTGCGCGAAGGTAATTCAAAGAAATGAATGTGGCACTTGCTTCCGCAAAGAGCACCCTGTACCATGCTAGCAATGCATGCAAAAAAGCGCTCGAGTGCTTGCACATATATTGATGACAACACTACCTGTGTAGTGTAACATGTTCTTTCAAGCCGGGTAAAATGCAAGTGTGCTCGACTGAACGTCGGAAGAGCGATCAAGCAACCTGCATCCAGTGCTCGTTTTGGGCAAAAAAAAAAAAAAAAAAAAAAAAAACAACGCTTCATAATGGTCAACTAAATATACAGAATGGACGCCTATTTATTCCTTGATGAAGAGTGACTCACCTGTATAAATTTAGGCCCTGTAACCTTGCCAGTACGGTTGGTATGACCGTAATTGCAAGAAGTTGCCATGATCGCTGCGGCGACTGTTGTGGGCACAGTAAGATGGCGGCCGGTTCAAGGTACATATAAATGTATAAATGGTAGCGAAGGCGAGAAAAAATACCAAATCTGTGTTAGCAACCCTGCGCCCTTCATCATAGAGTTAATATAGGAAGTATGCCACCATATAGGAAGACTCTAGAGAACGTACTTGGCGCGCCGTCAATGGGATTCTCCTATCCCCGAGCGTGACCGCCCGGGCGCAGCCATCCGTTGGTCATGGACAGTGTTAGCGGACGAATTTCAACCCCCTAACTTCAGCGGAACTGCCCCGTTTATTGCCAACACTGTGCCGTCACGTGGGATGACGTATGGCGGATGGCGCGCGGTTAAGCCCGAATCCCATAACAAGCGACACGCGGCAGATACACGCGAGAAGCGACAAAATCGACGTCACTGCCGCCACACGAGCGTCAAAAAAGCTTTGTCGCGGCTCAATATTTCTGCATCTACTCCCAGTAGATATTTGTAGCATGTCGCTGAGTTCGTTGCCTGTTGTTTGACAAAACCAGCTAGATTTGGCGGCGTGAAACAAGAACTGAACGCGTGGGCAAGGGAGAGGGTGGAGAGGGCAACCAACAAAATTAGCAGACGAAGAAGTGGGCGGGGCGTTGGGTACTTCAACCGCAGCGCCACTGCGTTACGGCGAATATTACATAGCAACTTCATTACAATTTCTCCTCGTTTTGATGTTCATTTTTTGTTCTGGGCCGCCGCCCAGAACATACTAGATGTGACGACCAGCCAAGAGAACGGAGTGAAATGGAGGAGTGAAAAGAGACGTTTACAACAGCAGAGACGACGGCGAAAGGAGGGGAGAAGGGGGACGCAAAGACGAGAACACTTAAAGATAGCCTTTTTGAACATACAAGGTGGACGCCAGGAGAGGAAATGGCTGGAAATGACTGAAGTGTTACACAGTGAGACTCATTTACGTGATGACGAAACTCCACCAACCATTAACGGTTTTGCATGGGAGGGGTTGAACAGAGTAGGAGGGGAACGAAGAGGGGGAGAAATTGGTTTTCTGGGATCAACAACAAGGCCGTGGCGAAGATTTAAACAAAATTGCATTGAGCATATGTGGATTGAGACCACACTAAACAAAAGGAAACTAGCAATAGCTGGTGTGTACTGGTGGACTGGTGCACAAGAAGAGAAAAATATCAGTATGGCCAAGTGCCTAGAGAGAGACATAGAGGACCTCAAGAAAACGCATGACATCATGATCCTTGGTGATTTTAATGCACATCTGGAAGAGCTTGATGGTCGCCTCGACAAGAACGGCCAGAGGTTACTGAACATCGCAGAGAATCATGACTTGATAATAGCAGGGTGTCGAACCGAAACGTTTTTCGTTCCGGTTACATCATAAACGATCCGGTACCGGTTCTGCTCCGGAGCAAAAAAATAACGGTTCATACCGGTTTTTGAACCGGTTCCGCTTCTGCTAGGAATATTCATCCCCACAAAAAAATCAATGTTACAAAATGTAAACCCGTTTATTCCGCATACATGGTATTTAATATTAACAGACAGCTGTGAAATTGGTAGCTCCTGGTTCCTGTAGGTTACTGTCTGTTCAAATGGGCTTTCTCCTTTCTTGAAGTGCATGCTACAAACGGACTTGTTTGTCGTGATGTCTTATATAAAGTACTTTCTTGCTGGGTTGGAGCGATCGCGTCCCATCCGAATATCTGTTGCTACTGTCTAGCCAGCAAGCACCACCGCACGAGTACGACGCAAATCGAGGAACACCTTCACTCACAAAAGCGCTCGACGGCTCCGTTTTATTTTCTCCGTGTCCTGTCCACAAAAGAGTTGCCACTTCGCACGGGCTTGCCCTCGCGTATACGTAAATGTATTCAACTTAGCTGCTCTCACACAAGGGACGCGTTGCGCGACATTACCGATAAAGAAGCCGTTATGCAGCCCCCTTGGGTCGCTGTTTAATTGAGGAGAGTTTGGGGGGATCAAATTAAAACTAGCACTACGGCACATTGCTAGAGAGTCACATGTACCTCTAAGTCTGTGTGCGTGCGCGAACGATAAACCATTACAAAGGGAGCCTAAGGGTCATACCGACATACATTCTACCGTAACCGTAAGGGCTGGGCCCCATAGCTTTATGCGAGCAGCAGCAGCAAAGCAGCAGCGGTGCGGCAGCAGCAACACGGCAGCAGAGCAGCTTTCTGCTGCCGCTGCTCTGCTGCTGGAGGCGTCCCATAGCTTCGTCAGCCCTCCACAACTCCCCATAGAGCCCATAGTATAGCTAAATTCACACAACACTGGGCACACGACCAATGAGAGTGCAGCGATTGCTTCCTCAATCCTCCAATCAGAAGTCTTTCCGTCCGGCTCGCAGCCCGACCGGTTCTGGCTGTTGCTTTCCATACTGGCTTGTACCGGCTACCCCTCACCTCTAAGTCTACTAGCTTTCATGCACGTCGTAAAGTTATTCCGTGATTCACAAACAGCTGTGAAAAGTGTCGTAATGAACAAATTTATTTATACTGACACAATCGGCAGGTTGACACATATACATGCACTGAGCGTACTCAGTCCATTGCGTAGCGCTTCCTAGCACACTGGAACAAAGTTCTAGCTTGCAAAATACGCATATCGACACAGCTTATTCCCAGCAACGAACAACTGTCACATACTTGCGCACATTTGCTTGATCACCATGTCCTTGCCTGCTACACGTCAAACATAAAATGCTGCTTCATGAATCGGATTTTCTTGTCACCGCTATGCAGATCTGACGGCGCTCGAACATATTCATCGAGCCAGAATTCACGACAACACTTCAGTTTGAAATCCGATTGGCTCTTCGTAGACCGATGCTTGTGGCGAGAAACAGTACAACACGATCAAAGGCACCATAATACACGGATAAAACGGCGATCGGCGAACTCACTTGCCTCCCAACGAAAGACACTGCCAACGGGGCGCCCACCGTTCAGATTTCAAATGAAACCGCCGAAGGAGAACGCAGCACGCAGGCGAGGAAGCGCGAAGTGCCGCTTTCAAATTCTGGCAACCAATCCGGACACGCTTGTGGCGTCCGACCAATGGAGAGGCACGGATTGCTTCGTGCGCAGTAACACGCATTTTGATACAGATTTTGCGAGAGCTGTGGGGGGCTGGCTTCGTTTTGAATTAGCGGCAGCAGCGGCTTAGGAAACACAAAACGTGTTGGCAACTGTGTCATTGTTTACATTTCGCACATTCCGAAGGCGTACGCAGCGGCTAAGCCTTTTAGTGTACACACCTAGGAACGTAATCCTAGGTGAAAGGCGTTTGTGTGGGAGATATATTGTGGATTTGGAGCTCATAAGTGAACTTTGAGATGAGTGAGGTGGTGGTCTGAGCCTCGTATTACCTGATTGACTCTTCGTTGATGTGTAGTGAGTTTCATGACATTCAACGTAGGTTCGTCCTACTGCTGTGCAGAACAGTCCTTGCTGTGTTGTGTGGAGATTCTTCTACGGGATTTTGTCGTATAAATATTGCCTCGTTACTATAGTATTCGATATTTTGATTTACGGTGACTGTCAAATGCGTACGTTACTCTTAGTGAAATAAAATTGTCTAACGAGAACAAAGGCCCCTCCTGCTAGTACTCACTGCTTTCTGCCTGTTTTCACAAGGAATGGGTTCATTATCTATCTCTATCGAACCTTTTTTTGTTGTCTGAACGTTGTCTATCTCCATCTAACCATTTTCAAGGGTCAGTTTCATTTACAACCACCTAGCAAGGTCTTGGAATACCGACCATAAGAAATTTGTTCGGTTTGGTTTTCACACGGCATGGACGTGAAAGTGCTTGTACGTTATCAGGTCACGGGTTTTGAAGTACTTTCCAGAAAACAAGCGAACATGTAGCTACAACTGGTACACAACGTATGTATCACGTAGGTTCGGCCGAACACTTCATTGAACTTTATGAACTGAATTATATCCTGAAAGCGCACTTCACGCAGTCCCGATGATTGAACACTCGCTCCAAACTACTGGCAATCACAAACGTATCCAGGTCTTCAGAATCAAATCACAGAACAACCAGAAACAAACTTTCTGCCGTCACTCACCGCCCTGCTAACCGTAAACACCGTCGAACGAAAACAATACCAACCAGCCTCCTGATTGGCTTTCGAGACCGGCTGCTCAGGCTGCAGAGCAACAGGGCAGCACAGCAACCAAAAATTCGGATACGAGAGCAGCAGGGAATTTCTGCAGCTCGGCAGCGCTGCTGCTCTCGCCCAGTGCTATGGGACCGCTCGTGTCGCTGCAGCTCTGCTGCTCCGCTGCTGTTGCTCTGCTGCTGCTGCTCAAATCGAGGCTATGGGACCCCGCCTTAACTCTCGTATAGTATCCATGACATGGCTTCAGAGCACACGACGTCTGTTTCATTCGCCTATCCGGAGTCCAAACCGGCGAAGTTTTTTCTTGGACCGAAAACCGTTAAATATATTTTTCGGTTTCCCTCCTGAGCGAAAAAAACGTATACGGTTTCGATTCCGTTCCAATTCGCACCAAAATAGCGTTTTTTTTCGGTTTTCGGTTCCGGTGTTCGGTTCGCTCCGACACCCTGGATAATAGCAAACCTGACCGTCCCCGTCAACGCCCCGTATACGTGGACACAGGGCGTGAATAAATCTAACATTGACTATTGCATCATGTCCCAACAATGCATGGGTCAGTTCACCTGTCTGAAGATTGACACTGAAGACGAGATAAGCCTGGGAAGTGACCATCGGACAATGATCAGAGAACTGGGCCTCCCACAGAAGACTGGCCGAACAAATCACCTGCAGTCCAGACAGACCATCTCTGAAACTGAAATGCAGGAAATCATGCAAGCCTGGGAGGAAGAAACAGAGTCAATAACGGACTACGGAGCCTGGGCGGATCGAGCTCTTCATCTGATAGAGGATAAGAAACACAAATCAGAACCCCCAAAGTCTCACCATAGAGCATGGTGGGATGACGAAGTAAAAAGGGCCATCAAGAAAAGGAAGGAAGCATGTCGAGAACACCGCCATGCCATCACCCATGGAAAGTCAGCTGAAGTAGTTACGGCAGCATGGAACCTCTACAGGAGTGCCAAGCGAGAGATGAATGAGCTGGTACAGAATAAACTGAAAACTTTCAATGCGAAATTACTACAATCAATACGAAATAGTGGAAGAGATGGACCCAAGAAATTCTGGAGGCACATAAATGAAATGAACAAGAAACCAAGCCCGAAACAAGAAATAACACACCCAAAGGAAGACCGCCCCCTCACCGTCGAAGAGCTACAGGAACATATCACACACCACCTCACCTCCCTTTTCTCAGATAATGAACAAATAACCAGGATCCCACAACCAGAAAAACTCGCCAATGACCGTAAGACAAACGCAAGCAATGATGTGACCGAACAAATTTCAGAGGAGGAACTTAAAAGGGCAATACGAAATACACCGGCTAACACAGCGACGGGCCCAGATGGCATTCCAGCAAGTGCACTCAAAAACATCACTGGCAAAAGGTTCGAGGAGCTGAGAAGTTTCTTCAACCACATGTTACGAGAAAGAAACATCCCCAAAAGCTGGAAGAACAGCCGAGTGACTCTCATCTACAAAGGAAAAAGAGAGAGAAACTGCCTGACATCTTACAGACCGATTACAGTAACCTCAGTAGTATGCGGATTATCAAAAATAGACTAGAAGAACAAATTGAGGAAAAGGGAATCATTGGGAACCTACAATTTGGTTTCAGACCAGGCAAGCGGATTGAAGACAACCTTTTTATACTCACCCAGTGCATTGAAATGGCTACCATCGAAAAGAGAAACCTATGGGCCTGCTTCTTAGACATAGAGAAGGCGTATGACAACGTTGCACATGAAGCTCTCTGGCACCAGATGGAAGAATGTGGCATAGAAAGGAGCATCGTGGACCTTCTGAACCACATCTACACCGGAAATACCATAACAGGCTGCTGGGAGGGCATAAAGACTGATGATATCCAAGTAACAAAAGGATTACGGCAAGGCTGTCCAGCATCACCACTCCTCTTTATGCTCTACATAGTACAACTTGAAAGAAACCTAGCAAAGTCAAATATGGGTTTTGACATCTCGTATTGGAAGGATGACAAACTCACGGAACAACTGGTACCTGGAATCATGTATGCCGATGACATACTATTACTAGCCAACAACAGTGAAGAACTGCAGTGCCTAATGAATATCTGCAGCCAGAGTGGAGAACGGCTCGCCCTAAGGTTCAGTGCTGAGAAGACCAAAGCAATGTTTTGGGCAAATGACACGCACCAGAATGACTCCACACAACTCACCCTACAAGAAAGACCCGTAGAAATCACACACCAAACTAAATACCTAGGAGTAAGAATTACATCAGAACGCCACTACTTAAAGGAACATGAAACAGGACTAAAGAACAAGGCAAGCAGATCGGCAGGTATGCTCCGCGCCCAGGCTCTGTGGTCGTTCAACAGATTCGAAGTGCTACGTGAACTCTGGAAAACAGTGGCGGTTCCGAGCCTCACATACGGCAACGCAGTTCTCTGTATAGCAGCAACCACGACCAGTTTCCTCGAGAAGAAGCAGACTGAGACAGGCAGAACGGCTTTAGGAACACGTAGATCTGCACCAAACGCTGCCATCCAGGGTGACCTCGGATGGTCTAGCTTCCAAGCCAGAGAGGCGGTCGCGAAAATCTCCTATGAAGAAAGACTACGAACAGCACCTGAATCTGACCTTGTTAACCAGATATACCGACACCTTATCTACATGGACACCAGCACTGCCTGGAGGAAAAAGACCAGAACACTGATGAGCGAAGTAGGCATAGCGCAAAAGACACTATCCGACGAGACGATGCACAGTGGACGGAAGATCCGTGAGCAGGTTCACTACTGGGAAACCTCTAATTGGCTAAAGGGCGCACAACTGAAATCGGCACTACAAACATACGTGAAAGGGAAAAACGAAATCAACACCGAGAAGATCTACGACAACTCCATTGGAAGCTCACTATTGTTTGAAGCACGCGCAGGAGTACGGAGTACTACGAACACGAGAATGGTGGATAAACGTTCGGCGCGGTCACGGATGGGAAACCACGCAGGCAGAGCCGGTTTCAGAATCAAAGCCACAGCCGGATGAAACAGATATGGACCATGACCATATGACAGGACATTAGATCCAAGGGTGCTCCTGACGCGTCACACACAAAGATGCAACAGTTGCGCTCTGTAATGTAGTCCGTAACAACGATTGGTCGAGATTTGAGCCATTTCACTGCCGCGCCGAAAGAAATAGAACAGTACGCTGGAGCTGGGCTGTGCTGGCGTAGTATGGAATGTCTACTTAATTTTGCGTTTGAGAAATCGCTTGGGAAATATTGTGCGTGTGTGTGTTTTGCTGATTTCTTATTGACCTGCAAAAGGGGACCAAACCTGTGCGGGCGTGTGTTTTGTTTATTTATTATTGACTTGCAAAAGAGTACGGAACCTGTGTGGTGTGTCTCGGATATCGTCCTCCTTGCAGCACCCTTCTACTCCTTTCAAGTAGTTTGGATGATTTCTGTGTAGACGGTTTTGACTTTGGAGTAGTTTCGATTAGAATTGTTTGGAGGGTGACACTTGCCGCAGACTCTGAAAAGCCAGCCATCTTATCGGATTTTCAGTACACCGTTTCCCCTGAGGCAACTTGAGGCTTGTGTTATGTTCGTATATTGAAGCCTCAGAACAATTACATTCCGCCTTAGAAAATGTGCTCGATATGATGATTTGTGCTTGTGATGAAGGTGTGGTACGTGGCACGCAGCAGTTACAGTTCCTGTAGTTGCGAGCTGACGGGCGTAGACGTAGAGAACACAGGCAAGCGGTGCAAGAGATAAACTGATGTTCTGAGGCTGGAACAACATACAAGGGACAGATACAAACAAAGCCTCAAATTGCCTAAGAAATCAACGATGAAAGATGAAAGTCACTGAAAAGGTTAGATGGGTAGAAATCCAGCGAACCGGTAGAATGTACGAAGGGAGTTGCCTCAGGACAGAAGCCGCCGATATTTCGAACAGAGACTATTCTTCTTCTGGGCTCAGAAGGCCCGCTCTGGGCCCAGAAGAAGAACAGTCTCTGTTCGAAATATCGGCGGCTTCTGTCTTGAGGCAACTCCCTTCGTACTGAAAAGGTTAGCCAGCTGTAGGGATCGAACCCACATCTTCTGGATTACCGGTCCAGGGTTCTACCAATTGAGCTAAGCTAACACACCTCTCCAGCGACTTTCGGGGTGCGTCATCTGAAGGGACAACAAACCAGCCACTCACTCTCACTCACCCTCCTTTCACTCTTACATTTTAGCTCACTCATACACACATTCATACGACGGAAATCGACGCAAGCGGCACCTGTTGAAGATGTGGGTTCGATCCCTACAGCTGGCTAACCTTTTCAGTGACTTTCATCTTTCATCGTTCAAGCGGTGCAAGTTCAGAATCAGTGGCCCACATAAACATATGAACACCCAGGCGAGCTGGGTCAAAGAACGTGGTAATGTGCGTCGTGCAATCGGCGCTTCTGGCGTTTGTCCCATTTACTTGTGAGTTGCATTTCATCTGCACGTTACAAAATATTAACTTCGACCAGAAGAATCCCTAGACTTCTTCATTTATGGTAAACTTATTTTGTTGTTTATTCAGTATTTTACCGCCCGGAATTTGAAAGATAGTGTTGCTCTTTGGCTGTTAGCTACATAATTGCTTCCGTGTCAGGAAAGAATTTGCATTACGCCAGCACGACGTGTGGGAAAAAAGGAGCGAATCTTCACGTAATAGATGTACAGGGTGGGTGCAGATAAAGTAGCCCCACAACGCCATACATGCATGAGTGTGGGGCTGTCCCACATATAAATAGTCATTGTGAAGTAAAACTAAGCTTGGCTCACTGGTAACGACACATTGAATAGATTGTTCAACAGATACCAGCATGGCAAGTGCCACTTCGAGGTTTCACAACACTCCCAGATAATGTGATACCTGGGCTGTCCCAAGGCAAGCGCCGGGCCCCGATATGAAAACTATCGAAGCACAAAAACAAAAGACTAGAAAACTGCATCATGGCCAGAGTTGCTTAGCTTTGGCCAGTCTCCCTTGGTGAGGTGGAAGAACAGCAACACCATAACAAAATGCTTAGCAGTACCACGAAATATTTACTACACTTTTGTGCACTCTACTTAAAGGAGGTAAGAACTCCTATCTGCATGTATTTAGTTACAGGTTTAATAGATGTAATATTGTTCTTCTACGCTTCATTCTATTTACAATTTATTGTTCAATTCTTCTCCTTCATAACTTGTGCAGCGTTGATACAAAAACACACTCTGTTTCGTATTTGGGCGAGTAGACGCACCGCCGTCTAGATACCTCTATCCATCGTTACGTCATCTGAAGAATTGTAGCACCCAATCAGACGCCAAAGCGGAGGTACACATAACGTTCTGCTTTACCCTCTCCAAGATGAACTTCACTACACGTCACGCCCCTAGCCAACCATCATCCCGAATGACAACGTTCTCGTCTCTGATTTGTTGAAAGCGGGAGGCGTAGCCCATTTTGTAGCCGCGCATAATAGATACATGATAGGCTCCGCCTCTCGTTATCAACAAATCAT
Organism: Ornithodoros turicata; assembly: GCF_037126465.1. Taxonomy (NCBI): domain Eukaryota; kingdom Metazoa; phylum Arthropoda; class Arachnida; order Ixodida; family Argasidae; genus Ornithodoros; species Ornithodoros turicata. Next base: position 35,233,421 of record NC_088205.1, on the reverse strand, counting down.
GGGCGAGAACGTTGTCATTCGGTAAAATGGTTGGCTAAGAGCGTGCTATGTGCTGAAGATACGCACCTCTCAAATTCACCTATATACAAAAGGTGTCACAGACAACACGTTGAAATCGCCGTTTGGAGCAGACACTCTCGGTGGGCTCTCTTTATACAGTTCCTAGCTCCTTTAATGGCCTATTTTACACTTTTTTATATGAGTACAAAACTGTTGGGTAGCATTAGGTACATATTTACAAACTCACAAAGCTATTTTCCTTTCCTTATTTTCTCAATTCCAAAATAACGTCTAATAAGTCAACCGATTCTCGTCAACCACCACTTTTCCTCAATTAAGAGCACTGCGTGTCTGATCTCTGGTGTAGTGGATAGTGCAGTGGGCTTTGGGAGTGGTATCTTTTCCGCTTTATTCGGCGTTGTTTGTCCGACGCATAGGGCCTGGGGCAATCACACCAGCTGCACGTGCCTCGAGTCAGCCTTGTATCAGACAAATGCTCTGGGAACATTGTAATAGGAAGCCTTTGCAGTAAAATGTGTTGTCAGATTGCTTGTCAGAAATACAATTTTATCTCTCTGTCTGCCGAAACGTAACTTATACCACAAATTTCTGAAGCAGGGAAATAACATGCTGGAAAAACACTTAGAGCACTTTTACACTTTCACAAAAGGTAAATGTCATGATTTTCGTGACTTCCGATTTGAAGGTAGCACATCCTACTTCCTTCAGAGGGTGGTAGTATTTCTTTGAGGAAATGTCACCACTCTCTAGTGTACACCAGCTTGCTTGTGCCCTTTTATTTCGCTTTGCCTTTGTTCCACGGGCAACCATCTCCCATCTGAGCATCCACAGTTGCAATACTAGAGTGTCCATCTCAAAGAACGAACACTTAGACTCTTGAATTGGGCACTCTAACACGGGGCTGCATACTTGCCAGCATATGGTTGTCAACTTCTTCTCCACAGTACACAATATAACGGACAGTCGAGATAAAGTTTAATAACCTCCCAAAAAATAAAGCAAGAGTTACAGAGCAGGGAGCTATTTAAAGGAGCACGGAAGGCCGTCTAAAATATTTTCAGTTTGAGACACCTGCTGGAGATCGGTGCACTACCTTCCCGACTAGCACAAGTATCGATGTATGCAAACTTTTTCCCAGGAAAAAAAATAGTGCCGAATCACCACCACGCGCATTTCTCCCTTGGCTCGGCTCGTGGAGTTCAACAAGGGATTCAGCAGATTGGGCTGCGACCCCTTCTATAGCCAGTAAACCAGTTACCTCAGAACAATTCGGGACAGATGGCAAAGCTGTGTATAACGCATTACTCGGTAACGCGTTAGTGTTTTTGGTAACTAAGTAATGACTTGGTTACTTTCTAAAAAAGATAACTAGGAACATACTTAGTTACAAAAATTGGTAACGCGCTACTGCAAGTTACTCATTCCTTCTTTTTGCTCACTGTCACCAACCACGACAGCCAGTTGTGGTTTTTCCGGCGCACATGGCGGTATTCCACGCGGCTCCAGCATGCGGAAAAATCCCCAGCAAAAGAGGATACCAGAAGGCAATGCCTTTCACATTGCTCTATAGTGTCCACAGCATTTCAATACACTCAATGTGTTCCTTCTGTCAAGTATTCACTGCGCTCGGGGCGTTTAGTGCTTTGTCTCTCTTCTCGGGAACTCATGTCAATGATCATGTGAAAGCCACCTTGTGAATGAACTCGGCTTTTTTCCTGAAAATCCCTCTTACGGATCACCGCCTTCAACACTGTTCTTCGTATGGTGTACATAGCCTTGGGCTTATTTGATGCAAGCGCAAGTCGACAGTGTACATGAGACAATACAACATACAAGACAACATATGTAGGCGATATAGATAGGCGATGCTTTCGTATTCCTGCTGTCTGGTATGCAAATGTAACGTATAGAAGTAAGTCGTTACTTCCAAGTAATGAGAACACGTTCCTTTTATTTGTGAGTATCGGGTAACGTATTTAGTTACTATTTTTTGGTAACGTGTACAGCTCTGATAGAAGGGAACAGGGGCCCTATTCTCGTCAAAGTAATCGGCCTCAATTACTTTGTGTCTCGTGTGTCATTGGTCGTCACGGTGCCTTCCCGTAATGACCAATGACAGGCAAAGACACAAAGTAATCAAGGTCGACTACTTTGATGGGAATAAGGCCCCAGCTGAGCAGCAAATAAAAGCTGTGTAGCAGACTATGTTTCTCTAAACCAGTGGTCTCAAACACACAGCCAGAGGGCCCCATGTGGCCTACAATCACCTATTCTAGGCCCTTGACCACAAAACAGAAGGAAGCTAGACTCTCAAAAAAATTTATGAAGAATTTAGAATAAACTGAGATTTTCAAGTAACCTTTTTGCCCTTGCCCGGCATATTGCTGCTGTCTGTGTGAGGCATAATGTATGCATGTGAGCACCTCCTGTGGTTCATGAACTTCAACACTGTACGGACACAGCAACCTAGTCTTTACATGTACTTTGGTAAACTAACAATGTAACTAATGTGAAGGGTAAGATGGCCTCATCTTAATTTTCTCACTAAGCACAATAATGACACACTAAAAAGATGGATATGGAACACTGGTATACTAGGCCACTGTATTTTATTTAGGAGTCATGATGGGGTGGCTTCTTGCAGTGTACTTTAAAATGTATATTTTGCTAGGCTACTTAACTGTTTGACACAAAGAAAACAGGGTGTTGAAAATGTCTTCTGTGCTACCTAAGCAAGCATTAAACAGATTGCTAACAACTTCTAACTCATTAAAATACTTCAAATGCTCTTCCTGATAGGGTGCCACACATATGTTCATGTTTGTAGAATTGTGTTCTATACGTGTTTCCCCTGTGTAATGTTTTTAGACCTTTAACTGCAGAATAAATGAACCGAAATGTCTTGTCACATGTCTGAACCAGCATGTCATGTCCAACCATCCCTGATAATTTTTTCTAGTCAAACAGTGCTTGCCAATCATCCCTGACATGAGATTGTCAGTGCAAAATATGTGATGGTATTCATGTACGGTAAATGCAACGAGTGCACTTTTCTGCTGTGCCACGCTGTCCTTCCCGCTTCAACAAATTTATATCCCTCCCCTGTGCCACTCTGTGCAGGACTAGTGCCTTGAAATGGTACCCGAGGATATTACTGTCCCAAATCCATGGCATTTAGATACGGTACAGGGTACCACACCCACCATACAATGTTCCACTTGCGACATACTTGTCTGATATTGACAAGTCCTGATTTATACCATCTCAAACCTCCAGAGCTGCTGCAGGATTTTGTATCCCAAAATAGTACAAGGTTGATACAATAGCGCAAGGCTGATTGAGACTTCTGTGCATAAGAAAGCAAATAAGTGCTGCACAATGAAACTTTGGGCAAACATAATGCAGTCCTTCTTGAGTGTGCGATGTGTACTTTGTGCACTTGCAGCTGTCATGGCGTCGAGTGGTATCTGTTGCTGTGGGAGAATGTCACGGGAATGAGTATTCATTTAAATAAAAGGAAGCTCCATAGCATGGCGACGCAAGGTGCCACCCCTGCCTCGTGCTCTCTTGTGATGAGGCTGGAGGTATTGCCCTTCGATGCAGGCCGTGTTATCCACACAGATTGTTGTAAGAAAGAGTTCTGATTAATGTCCAGCATTATTGCAGACATGAGGGTAAGCCTGTACGTACTTTCTGCAAAAAAGGTCAGAGGTGTTCCCTAGAGAAATTACTCTTCTCCATCACAGTGCCCATTCCCACACTGCCAATATGACAGTAGTAACTTTGGCCGAAGTCTGCTGAAAGTTTAAAGCTTATACACCTTATTGTAAAGAGTGGTGAGAAAGCAGGCGAGCTGGTGATAATTGATCTTCATAACAAACCCTGAGACTGGGGAAAACACCTTATTATTCAGCCTTAGTCATGGGTGACTATCAGTTGTTGAAAGAAGCAGGAGAGTCCAAGACCAGTGAAGCACTCTGTGAAGATACCCTGCAGGGCGGTTCAGCTCTTTTCACACAAAATGCATCAGGGAGCCTGCACACTGATAGAAATGGACGTACATTAGGTATACCTTCAAAAGCTGATGTAGTTTGGTGCTTTCCCTTTGATGTCTGAAAATAAAAGTCTCAGTCAACCTTGAACAAACCTTGTCTAATGGTGTGGCACATGATCGACCCCCAAACATAATAATGGTACACCATGGTATAGTAAACTAGCACTGCAACTGACAGGGGAGAAGACAAACGCTGTGCTCAGTGTTTATCCTCTCCCCTGTCAGTCCTCGTTGCCGTGCTAGTTTACTACGATGGATCCATACCAACTTGCCCGGTACACTACCGTAATGGTACACTGCAACCCGGAAGACGACCAAAGCGGTATGGGCAGCTGAACTGCTGACTAATGATTTTAGACAAGTGTATTACAAGCAACACCTTGCTGTCAAGTTTGTTAGTCCGCCAGTGTGCTGTACAACATTTGGTAACTGCAATGACCGAGAAAGGTGCCTTGATAGTGCATCTGGGAGGAGAGCACAGGGTAAAACTATCTGTATGTAAAGTACCTGTGCAACATCACCCGAAATATTTTTCTGGTTATGTTGCTGTCATGCATAGAATTTTGTTTTTACAGTTTGTAAGTTAGTGAGCAGGAACTGCAGATATTTCAAAATATACCTGAAGTAGTTGTCAGTAGTGGTAGGGCAAGTTTATTCACTGTCATAGCTGTGATAACATGTCATTTTCACTATCATGGTATCGAATTTCATTAGACTGCAGGTTTTATCACAATGGTACTGGTTGTGGCAGTTTCCCTTTATTTTTTTAGTTCTGTTAGTGCCATGAAGCACACTGTGGCTATTAGCGGCGTATACACACATTGAGAAAGGGGGGGGGGGTAGTATACGCCCTGGGCAGACTTCAGGTGAAGCTGTGCCAACATATTCGTCTGGAAAGTCTACCGGAAAACCCAGAGAAACAGCACAGCCCTTGCCACCTCCCGCAGTCTCGGTATGGAAGGCGATATATCAAGGACCATGCATTAAACCAGTTTTTGTTTAGCCATCGTTTCAAGCTCATCTGAGACTGATATACACTTCTCATTCAACAATGAAAGAAGTAATTGCGACAACTGAGGAAAATCGACGTATTCGTGAAGTGTACATCGTAATAGAGGCACCGTTCTTGAATTTGTACCACTGTAGCGAAATGTAGCGAAAGATCTGATACACAAAACTGCCAAACGTTGTGTAATGAATAACTACTGAGCTCTTCAACCTGTGTGATACAACCGACTGCATAACGTACACACGACTTGGACACACGTTGCTAAATTTGTTTGTCACAGTCGTTCGTTACAGCAAAAAACGATGGGACATAAGCCTCCCAAACTACGATCCCAAAGAAAACGACCAACAACTTCATACTTTGGAAAACTTGGGAAGCATTCAGAGCAGCCGAATCATTCCAACCGGACTAGTGGGATTAAGATGAAAACGGAAACACAATCCGAATGTCGCTGTCCGCCTCTACGCAGTTGGGAAGTTCTAATTTTCACCGTTTTTTATTGCCCACTCTATCTAATAAAAACGTAATTGCAACAAAGCCAGCAATGTTGGCATCAGTTGCTTCAACAATTCCACAAACATAAATTTCCTCGCGTATTCGATCACTGAGCATCAGTTTCGGTTTCGTGCGCGGCAAATGCGAAGTTTCATGTTTCAACTTCGGACCGACCAGAAGCGGCTTGTACATTGCTCACCCAAGCAAGTGAGGCAGAAAATAGCTTGATAAGTGCGCAGACCTAAGTGTGCACAATGCAACCGGTGCGAGAAACACTTTGTTGCCTGTATTGTGACAAATCTTTCGCAAGCAAGTCGAACCTGGCAAGGCACAAAAAGACTGTTCACAAGCTTGCTTCTCAACCATGCCAAAGCACTAACGAACTGAAGTGTGCTGAAGGAGCCTGTTCTTTCACCACCAACAGGAAAGATTCTTTGAGGAGTCACCTGTCTCAAGTACATGCAATCTCCATGGAGATGGTAGATGAACACTTTGACTCAATGGCCCAGTTCAAGGACTGGCTAGACAAGATATCAGTTTCCAAAAAGTCCAAATTCTCGCGAGTCAAGTCTCGCACAGATAGAGCTTACAAGACCATAAATTACCACTGCAACCGTTCCGGCTCCAGCAGTCTTAAACTTGACAGGAAGCGTCAAATTAAATCACAAGGCACTTGTAAGATTGGAACAGCATGTACGGCATACATAAATGTTAGAGAAGACTTGACCACGAAGACTGTGAAAACAACAGGGTGTCTCACCCACTACAATCATCACCTCGATGTTGAGCACTTGTCACTATCAGCAGTGGACAAGAAAAGAATGAAAGATGAAATACAGATAGGAGTGCCTATTAATCAAATTGTTCAGAATATGAGAGGCGAGTTCCCAACATGCGAAGAGGACTTCCAAAGAGTGCACCTAATAACATCACAGGATGTACGAAACCTTGCTGCATCTGAACACTTGGAACCGTGGAAGCTGCACCCAGATGAATGCAAAAGTCTCGAAATGTTTATTGAGAAATTCAAGAGTGCAGATTATAATCCTGTGCTAATTTCAAAGTTCCAAGGTGAGCCACAAGGTGCAGATTGCAACCACCTTGCTGAGAACGATTTCATTTTTGTGCTCCAGACAAAGTTCCAAAAGGAAATGCTGAAAAAATGTGGTGACAATGTGGTATGCGTTGACAGCACCCATGGAACCAATAAGCACAAGTTTGGACTGTTGACAATCCTTGTTGTGGACGCTGCTGGTGAGGGAGTACCCGTGGCATGGTGCATATCAAACCACGAAACAAAGGGCGTCCTGCTTAACTTTTATAAAGCTGTTAAGAGCAATGTGGGGAATCTATCCCCAAAGTTCTTCATGTCTGATGATGCAGGACACTTTTACAAGGCCTGGATCGAAACGTTTATTGACAGCCCCAAACCCCACAAGCTGTTATGTGAATGGCACGTCAAAAGAGCCTGGAACACAAAGCTTAGCTGCGTGGAAAAGGAATATAAAGAGGGTGTGGAAAAGCAACTACTTGCTCTGCACAATGAGCCTGATCCACAAATGCACAACAAGCTCATGGCAAAGTTCCTCACTGACCTCAAGGAAGTCAAGGGAACTAAAAAGTTTGCTGACTACTTTGAAGCAACTTACTCTAAGAGGTCAGAAGAATGGGCACATGCCTTCCGTACAGGGTCTGATGTCAACACAAATATGAAGGTGGAGTCATTTCACCGTGTGCTGAAGTACTTTTTCCTTGATGGCAGAGTAAACAGGAGGTTGGACAAGTTGGTACACACTCTTCTGGCAGTGTCATCGTCGAAGAATTTTGATCAGCTACGTAAAGCTACAAAAGGAAAGATAACAAAAGAGCAGACACGTATTTTTCAAGCACATCAAAGGGGACGCAACATTGAAAGTGACCGCATCAAAGCAGTAGAATGCGGCTGGCTTGTCAGAAGCGAAGATGCAACCTATGAAGTGTGCAAGGCTGATCCATCACACGACACGTGCCAAAGAAAGTGCAATATGTGTAACACTTGCATTCATCAATATACATGTTCATGCCCTTGCAAGATAATGTGCAAGCACATTCATGCATGTTTGATGAAACTTGGCAACGATGCTTTACAACATCATGCACTGCCCCCACCAGCATTCATACAGAATGAGAAGTATGACCAGTCACATGATTCTTCACAAGCAGTGCACATTGAACAAGACGAAGTAAGTTCACTTGAAGGCCCTTCAACTAGCAGAATTTCCTTTGAGGAGCTCGTAAAAAGAACGAGTCAAATCAACAAAGAAACTGCAAAACTCTTGGCATCATCAGATACGCGTACTCCCCCCAAGGATTTGGAAGCACTGCAGACTGTACTTGAAGATGCTCTTGAACTAAGCGTGAAAGTGCATGAGGAGCTCGCTGCCAATCTGCCCCCTAAAGCAATTTACTTGGGAGATCATGATTACATTCCACCCAACAAAAAGGTTGTCAAGCAGCGTCAGCTTTTGTGCACACGAAAACAAAAGAAGTGCAAAGGACGAATCTAATATGGTGCTACAAGACTTGAAATGACTACAGAGCAAACATATTTCGTTAATTGGTGCTTCTACCTTTATTATTACAACAAGACGGTTTCAGTTAACTGTGAACATTCCGTGCAATACAGTACAATTATTACTTACTGTGTTTGAAGCAAGTTTATTGTAAACTTATCTCCACTATATGCTCAAAGATTTTCAACACAAACGTGAGTTAGTAGTGTTGCTTATTTGGCGCACCTAATGAGTTGCACCATTACGTTAACAGCAGAGAAAGTACCCAAGGAATTACCGGAATATAGAACGACAGAAAAGCATACGTGCAGACACACACACACACAATAATAAATGCACAACCTGCATAATAACATCAACACAGAGACAGAAGACAACGGAGTCTGCTGCAAAAGGTGCGTGAGGCTCACACAGGCGTAGTGAAGCGCGAAGCCGCCACACAGACACAGGCGAACTACATTTCCGCGGCGCGCATGAGCACGCTTGTACGAAGGAATACCCTGGTCTGTAGCGACCTGCATCTCGAGAGAGACTTGGCTCCGCGCTTCTACGCATGCGCCTCCTTGGGCAGCGCTGTGGCTCCACCCACCACCGGCTCTTTCTTCCTCCTCCGGTCGGCAGAAGCAGACGAAGCTATGAAGCAGCGCGTGTGTGGTTCGTTTTCTTGTGGGATCCGTGTCTGCGTTCAACATGTTAAGAACGCGAAAAGAGACGGGGGTACAGACACGGACGTCGTTCAAGTAGCAGCTAAGTTTATTCGGACAGCACCACCGGGGAAAGTCCGTTTCACGAAGGCGAGGCCGAGCTCAGATGGGGACAAGGTTACAGAACTTTGACTTACATTGTCAGCAGCACGTACACAAATACTCGGGTTATTGAGCGTGCTACTGAAAATGTTAGCCAACCGTAGGTCTCCAACCTTGTCCCAGCCTTTGCGTGGTCTTTCCAGACTACCGTGGTAGATAAATGCAGTTACTATAGTTGAACGACGAACCTCGAACGCCGAAAATCTGGAGTGTGTAGTCTTCTCCATTTCTTCTTTCCACTCTCTAAACTCTGTTCAAGTATTTCTGAGTGTTACTGTTATGCTGGGCTGGGAGTATAAAGCAGTGATTTTCCCAGAAATTTGCTGCTGTGGGGTGCTGAGCTTTCAGGGGGGAAGGGGGGTATGCTTGGTGAAGGTCCCACGTAAGGAATTTTTCTTAGACATGGAAAGAATTGTGGCACAATGGTGACATCTCTGCACAACTTTCCCATTTTGTATGTACATGTTATTACATTGGTTCACAGTAAATTGGAATACAGAGTCATTATGAACGGCATTTCCACATTAAGATGCATAATCACACGACTGACAAAGAAAAAAGACTAGCACCTTGTCTCACGAAGCTCAGTGAATACCTAGCACACAGATTGGACAAATGCATGGTACGATCATTTGTATCCTGTAGCCCAAGTTTGACAGTACAGGATGTAATTTGCAGCGCTGGACTCTCTACCAGAACGTGTTGGTGGCCGAGCTGGGTGGGGTCACGTGTGAAATTTCAGGAGGGGTGTTGCAAAAATGCAAGGAGGGTATGAAGCATCCATGCATCCATGGTATGAAGCAAGTTGTTGAACCACTTAAGGCAGTGTCTTGACTGAAATAAGCTTTGAGATATGCTAGCTTTTCACAACAAGCTGCATGTCATCTAGTAACCATGACACTGACTGTAAAAAAAATGCCTGAGTTTTCTTATTTTTTGTTGTACTAAAATGCCTGAGATTTCTTCTTTACTTTTGTCCATTGCAAGGAGCCCTCCAGATGTTTATCATCATCTTGTCATTTTTAAAGTGGGGGACATTGCCTCAGTAGCTGAAATAATCCATCGTTACAAAACCCGCTTCTGCCTCTTGATACTTACTTTCCATCGATGGAAACTCCCGCATTTCATATTTTGCAGGGAAGCCGTGAGTAGTTTCATGGTGTGCCACCAAGTCTTCAAGATGTCGATGGTTGGTGAAGCAGTGACAGCAGGCGAAGTTACCCTTGTCGTTAAACTTTACTCCGTGAACGTTTAAGACGTGACGATTGAGGTTGAAGGTAGTGCTGCAACGGCGATCGCAATAAGGGCAGTCAGTCGTCTTCCCCATTTTGCAGGAGAAGAAACATGAACCCGAAGTTCGCGCGCTTTTGGAGAGTCGCAAGAAGCGAAGCGAACCGCGCGCGGGTGTAGACGGGGGGCGAGAGAGCGCTGGTGGGTGGGTGGAGCCATAGCGCTAGTCTCTCTCGAGATGCAGGTGCTGACGGGTGGGTGGAGCCATAGCGCTGCCCACGGAGGCGCATGCGTAGAAGCGCGGAGCCAAGTCTCTCTCGAGATGCAGGTCCCTAACCGCGATCCATTTTACCATCGAGATCAGTGGTCGCTCTGCTTGGCCCAGAGTCGTGCGCATGAGACATTTTCGCCGCCGTACTTGGCGGAGTTGGCGTTTCGTCGGTCTGCTTCGCCACAGTGTTGCCAGTAGATTTAAATTTCCATTTTTTCGGGAGCTATAACGTCTATGTGAGAAAATTTTGCGGCATTTTACTCCTGTGGACGTACACAATTCAGGGCTCACAAAACATGAAGTTGCACCTCGACTGCTTTAATTTACAAGGGAAAATGTCGGGCTGTGGTTACGATAACTTGAGAAATGATACCGTCAGGTTATAAGAAGATCGGGAAGCGATTGCACAGAAATGATACCCGTCAGGTTATAAGAAGATGGGAAGCGATTGAACAGAAATGATACCCGTCAGGCTATAAGAAGATGGGAAGGCGACTGAACCGAAATGATACCCGTCACACTTTAAGCGTCGACGGAATTTACAAGCGAATATGTCGGGCTGTTACGATAACTTGAGAAATGATACCGTCAGGTTATAAGAAGATCGGGCGGGAAGCGATTGAACAGAAATGATACCCGTCAGGTTATAAGAAGATGGGAAGGCGATTTAACAGAAATGATACCCGTCATGTTATAAGATAGGTTGGCGATTGAACAGAAATGATACCCGTCACGTTTTAAGCGTCGACGGAATTTACAAGCGAATATGTCGGGCTGTTACGATAACTTGAGAAATGATACCGTCAGGTTATAAGAAGATCGGGCGGGAAGCGATTGAACAGAAATGATACCCGTCAGGTTATAAGAAGATGGGAAGGCGATTTAACAGAAATGATACCCGTCATGTTATAAGATAGGTTGGCGATTGAACAGAAATGATACCCGTCACGTTTTAAGCGTCGACGGAATTTACAAGCGAATATGTCGGGCTGTTACGATAACTTGAGAAATGATACCGTCAGGTTATAAGAAGATCGGGCGGGAAGCGATTGAACAGAAATGATACCCGTCAGGTTATAAGATAGGTTGGCGATTGAACAGAAATGATACCCGTCACGTTTTAAGCGTCGACGGAATTTACAAGGGAAAATGTCGGGCTGTGGTTTCGATAACTTGAGAAATGATACCGTCAGGTTATAAGAAGATCGGGAAGCGATTGCACAGAAATGATACCCGTCAGGCTATAAGAAGATCGGGAAGCGATTGCACAGAAATGATACCCGTCAGGTTATAAGAAGATCGGGAAGCGATTGCACAGAAATGATACCCGTCAGGTTATAAGAAGATCGGGAAGCGATTGAACAGAAATGATACCCGTCAGGTTATAAGAAGATGGGAGGCGATTGAACAGAAATGATACCCGTCGGTTACGCCCCATTTCGTCCAAACGTTTATTTCGTCCAAGTACTCACAACGTCCAAGTATTTAATTCGTCCGAAAAAAATCGGACGTACTGGACACTTGGACGAAATGAACAGGCGAGGAGAAACTTGCGCAACGCGTCCAATACCCGTACCGTCCAATAGCTCATTTCGTCCAGATGGGGGAATTCCCAAAGGCTCTGCTCCTTTCGGCAGGCGACTGCCTGGCTGCATTCATGTAAGCGCAGGCCATTTTGACACTGGGTGAATGGCAGGTGACTGTATTCATGAAAGCAAATGGATTATCGATCAAACGGGGAATCACAGAAAACACAAACCCGTTCACAGGACCGCTGACCTACAGTAACCGTCCAGTTAACGATGTGTTGTTTTCTATAACTCTGTTCTCGCTAAGTACCGCGTTTCCCAATGTGAGTGATCTTTCTTGGAAACATCTAGGGATCTGAAAGGAAGGGATCTTGCGGCCCTTTGCGTTTACGTAGACTACTTCGAGAGGCAGTGGCTTACCAACGTTCATCTCTGGAATTAGTTTGCGGTTGAGGACGATCTCCGCACAAACAATCACACCGAAGGGTGGCATAATTCGCTGCGCATGAAATTCAGGAGCCAACCCCACATGACGTTTTTGAAGTTCCTCGTCGAATTTGAGTCAACCATACACAATGCAAGAACAACCAGGTAAGCAACAAATTCGCATAATCAGGGAACATCATCATGATAATTAATAGAATATAGCATATATACTTCCTCGCTTGCTCTTTTTGTATTCATGCTTCTTACCCCCATTTGCAGGTACGCATTCGGCTGGTGAACTTCGCCAAGCAGGAGACGACGCAATTTCGTGGTGAACAACGCGACGATACAAGAGGCTCGCTCTTCCTTCTCATGGGCGTACGGAAAATACAGCTCAGGGGAAATGATGCTGGGAAACGAAGCACCCTTCACAGACGTAACAGAGCAGTTTGCTCATGTCATCAAGTCATACCTGCAGCGCATGTCCCACTTGCTGGACCATGCTAACTAATACGTTAGTTGTTCAAATGAAAAAAAAAAAAAAAAAATAAATAAAAAAAATAAACGGAGCAGGCTGAGCATTTGTTTCTCGTTTTACTCGGTGTATAACATCTTTCAGTGAGAATGTTTAAATCTTACCTTCAGCTAATAAGTCAGTTGTTGGAATGAAAAAAAAAAAAAAAAAGAAAGAAAGAAAAATAAATAAACAGAGCAGGCTGAGCATTTGTTTTTCGTTTTACTTGGTGTATGGCATGGCATCTTTCGGTGTGAATGTTTAAATCCTACCTTCAATCGTAAACGAAGCAATTGTTCACTCGCATTCGGAGATCCCCCTCCCTTTTCGGACGAAACAAGCGTTTGGACGGTACGGTTATTTGGACGGGTTGGTCAAGTTTCCCCCCCATTGGTTCAGTTCGTCCAATGCCCACTATGTCCAATTTTTTTCGGACGTGCTGAGTACTTGGACGTTGTGAATACTTGGACGAAATAAACATTTGGACGAATCGGGGTGCTACCCCAATACCCGTACCGTCCAATAGCCCATTTCGTCCAAATGGGGGAATTCCCAAAGGCTCTGCTCCTTTCGGCAGACGACTGCCTAAGGCTCTGCTCCTTTCGGCAGGCGACTGCCTGGCTGCATTCATGAAAGCACAGGCCATTTTGACACTCGGCGAATGGCTGGTGACTGTATTCATGAAAGCAAATGAATTATCGATCAAACGGGGAATCACAGAAAACACAAACCCGCTCACAGGACCGCTGACCTACAGTGACCGTCCAGTTAACGATGTGTTGTTTTCTATAACTGTGTTCTCGCTAAGTACCACGTTTCCCAATGTCAGTGATCTTTCTTGGAAACATCTAGGGATCTGAAAGGAAACTTGCGGCCCTTTGCCTTTACGTAGACTACTTCGAGCGGTTGTGGCTTACCAACGTTAATCTCTGGAATTTGTTTGCGGATGAAGACGATCTCCGCACAAACAATCACGCCGAAGGGTGGCATAATTAGCTGCGCATGAAATTCAAGAGCCAACCCCACGTGACGTTTTCGAAGTTCCTCGTCGAATTTGAGTCAACCATACACAATGTAAGCACAACCAGGTAAGCAACAAATTCGCATAATCAGGGAACATCATCATGATAATTAATAGAATATAGCATATATACTTCCTCGCTTGCTCTCTTTGTATTCATGCTTCTTACCGTCATTTGCAGGTACGCATTTGGCTGCTGTTGAACGGGGCTTCGTCAAGCAGGAGACGAGGCAATTTCGTGGCGAACAACGCGATGATACAAGAGGCTCGGTCTTCCTTCTTATGGGCGTACGGAAAATACAGCTCAGGGGAAATGATGCTGGGAAACGAAGCACCCTTCACAGACGTAACAGATGTCATCAAGGCATACCTGCAGCGCATGTCCCACTTGCTGGGCCATGCTAACTAATAAATTAGTTGTTCAAAAAAAAAAAAAAAACTAAACGGAGAAGGCTGAGCATTTGTTTCTCGTTTTACTCGGTGTACAACATCTTTCAGTGGGAATGTTTAAATCTTACCTTCAACTAATACGTCAGTTGTTGGAACGAACAAAAAAGAAAGAAAGAAAAATAAATAAACAGAGCAGGCTGAGCATTTGTTTTTCGTTTTACTTGGTGTGTGGCATGGCATTTTTCGGTGTGAATGTTTAAATCCTACCTTCAATCCTAAACGAAGCAATTATTCACTCGCATTCAGAGATCCCCCTCCCTTTTCGGACGAAACAAGCGTTTGGACGGTACGGTTATTTGGACGGGTTGGTCAAGTTTTCCCCCCTTTGGTTCAGTTCGTCCAATGCCCACTATGTCCAATTTCTTTCGGACGTGCTGAGTACTTGGACGTTGTGAATACTTGGACGAGATAAACATTTGGACGAATCGGGGTGCTACCATACCCGTCAGGCTATAAGAAGATCGGGAAGCGATTGCACAGAAATTATACCCGTCAGGTTATAAGATGGGATGGCGACTTAACAGAAATGATTCCCGTCAGGTTATAAGAAGATGGGAAGGCGATTGAACAGAAATGATACCCATCATGTTATAAGATAGGTGGCGATCGAAAAGAAATGATAGCCGTCAGGTTATAAGATGGGAAGGCGATTGAATAGAAATACGATACCCGTCACGTTTCAAGCGACGACGGAATTTACAAAGGAAAATGTCGGGCTGTGGACAGATCGAGTCGATCGATAACTCAAAAAAGAGATGCCGTCAGAAGAAAAAAATACGAACATGAGTTGCATTTTGTTGCCCCCACTCTGTTTGTAGTTTCAGTAACTGATCGGGCTTGAGTTATGTTTTATTGCTAACGTCATCCTGGGTCTTTCTACACTCGCAGAACGCGATCGAGCCATTGTGGCAGATATTTGGTGGCCCTGAAAAGGGCCGTATTTTCTTTTTTTCTTCTGTTGCATTCTTCCTCTTAGTGTGCTCGGAAGGCGCCGCAAATTCCCTCTCCATGGCCACAAGTAAGCTTCCTTGCGCCGGTTTTGCCGCAAGTTGCACAACGTGTGCACCTGAGGATCCTGGGCATCAGGTGCGTTGGCGCAGGTGTCAATGGGGTACCCCTATCGCACCTATCGTAAGTCGCAGGTACCTACCAGTCGGATACCTATCGTAAGTCGCAGATGAAGATATGCAGCTCATAATTCTCTTCACTGGAAGATTAAAGAAAGCATACCCCATGGCCACAAGGCAGATGAACAGCATGTTGAGAGTGCTCCTGACAGAATTCCGGATGATGTAGTTGATGCTGACGTTTCTCGCCTTAAGTTTTATTTCACCGATGAGGGATGGCAGTGTGTCATGCAAGTGTTGGACGCCAAGCGGAAACACTTGGCTTGCAACTCTTGATCCTCAATGATCCAATGTGACTCATGTGAGAAATGGTACCATTACTGATGCGCTCTTATCAAACGGGCTCCTCGGTCTAACTGGCATTGCAATGCTTGCCTAGGTAAAAACCCACATAAATTAACATAATTGAACTGCTGTTGGCTTTGTATATTTGTGATTGTATTCCTTTTATACTGATCGTTCACATGAGTTACATTGTGAACATATGTTGTCCCACCCGAGGCGTATGCACTGTTACAAGTGTTTCTTGAAACAATTTAGCACCACTTTGTACAGAGTAGTTCCAAGTGACAATTGCTTCATGAATCACTTGTAAATGTGATATGAGACTTGCTTGCAACATTAGCTGTACTTTGTAGGTTATGTAAGTATGGCTCATCGACCACTGTCAACATCAAATGGGACTTAGTGCTGGTGCTGGCAGGGCTTCGGGCTCTTGCAATAGAGCACCTCACCCTCTCTTTTGGCCTTTGCCCATGTGTCGCTCCCTGTATTTAGTACTGTGCAAATAAATGTGCTAATGCCTCTCTTATGCATCCTTGTACTGTTCCCTTGTCGACATTATACCCAAGAGGAGTTAGTGCTGGCGGGTCTTCGGGCTCTTGCAATAGAGCACCTCACCCTCTCTTTTGGCCTTTGCCCATGTGCCGCTCCCTGTATTTAGTACTGTGCAAATAGATATGCTAATGTCTCACTCTTGTCCTGTATCAGTCGTTTATATAAATATGTACGCTAATGTTCTCTTTTTTATAGTTATTGTATGTATGTAAATATATTTGTAATGATTGCATGGAAATGGGTGTGAAGGCTGTAGGGCAGGAAACCTACAAATTGCAATTGTGTGACTGTTGAAGCGATGTGTATGCCCAAATTCTTTTCCTATCGTTTCAGAAATCAATGACCGGTTCGTGCCTTTGTTGGAATCCTCCACGGATCTTGACGGGCACAAATGTGCAACGTCAATGTCTTACAAAGTAAAGCTCCCTGATGGAGGCAGTAAATTCCACTCATGACCGAAGGCGGTCAGGGCTTAGAGTCATGCTGCATAGTCTCACCCCATTTCATAATGATGAAAGGCCTATGATGAAAGGCATTACGTACACTACATGTGGCGAGAATGTTTGTCTGAGGAAAAAAAAAAAAAAAAAAACTGGCAGCATGAAAGCAGCAATTCCAGCTTTGAGTGTAAATGCCATTTTCACTTTTGAAAGCTACTAAATATAGCATATGGATTTTGTTCAACAAAAGATGTGCAACATGCAAGGCTTATTGCCCTCCAGGTTTTACTGCTTCATCCATAAAAAGTGCAATTATTGGAGAGTTATAGTACTTGCTGCTGCAGTCAACTAAAGGAAGATAGCACCACAGGATTCAACTGTTTAAAAGATTAATGTGATACTTTATTGTTCAGAACGATATGCATGTAGAAAGAGAAAACAAACCCAAAAATGTCCAATTATGTCATCTTCAATGCCATATAACAACTCCTTTTCCGAGTTCCGTTGTGAATGCCTTTTACAGTCAAGTGTTGTACTCCCACCAGTAGTTGCACCTGGAAATGAGATTTGTCTGTTTAATTGTAATACAGTCAAGGCACATAACACTGCAGCTGCGAATGGGATACAAAGTTCTTTTTTAACAAAACAGACACAAACTGCATATAATCACACATGCAAAAAAGGAAGATGGCTGGGTAATACAGCACTAAAATTCTTGGCACAAGCAATGGTAGACACTGATGAGGGAAGACAATTCCCACTTAATGTAGTATGAATAACAAATGAGTTTTTAGACATTTGAACAGACAATTCACTGAATAGTCACGTGTCAACCACGCTGCTCGACATTTTCCCTTGTAAATTCCGTCGACGCTTAAAACCTGACGGGTATCATTTCTGTTCAATCACGTCCCGATCTTCTTATAACCTGACGGTATCATTTCCCAAGTTATCGTAACCACCACTCGACATTTTACCTTGTAAATTCCGTCAACGCTTAAAGCTTGACGGGTATCATTTCTGTTCAATTGCTTCCCGGCCTTCTTATAACCTGACGGTATCATTTCTCAAGTTATCGTAACCACCGCTCGACATTTTCCCTTGTAAATTCCGTCAACGCTTAAAACCTGACGGTATCATTTCCCAAGTTATCGTAACCACCCCTCGACATTTTACCTTGTAAATTCCGTCGACGCTTAAAACTTGACGGGTATCATTTCTGTTCAATCGCTTCCCGAACTTCCGCTTAACTTGAACACGAAAAGTCAGAAGATTGCCTACCTGCACGTGACAAGATCCGAGAAATAAAGACCAGGGCCCGCTTGCACGAAACACTTTGAGGACACTCCGGGACAATCCTCGGCACTTTCCTTCCTCTGTGATGTCCTCAAGCGGAAAAGTGGCTTGCACGAAACAAGTTGAGGATCGTAGCCATGAGGAAGGTAGGACGGCGGCGCCGAAAGGGCTGAGGAAGCTACTGGCACTCTCAACGCAGCTTCGACCGTCTTTTACGCTAGCACTAACATGGACCGCATGGATCGTGTTGTGACGCTGCGACGCCGTCATCGGCTGTTTCTCGCGCTCTCGTTGTCACGGCAGCGAGTCTACCGAGACCGTGAAAATCCTTTGGAGTGTCTAGACGACGGTGAGCTGCAACGGCGGTTCCGCTTTACGAGGGATGGAATATTTTTCATTACGTCCCTCGTTGCTCTCGACATCGAGCCTGCGACCCGTCGGAGCCAGTCCCTCCCGTCGTCGTTACAAGTGCTACTGACATTGCAGTTCCTCGCTACTGGGAACTTTCTCATCACAGCGGGTGACGTGGTCAACGTGCACGAAGCAACAGCCTGTCGTGTAGTGCACCGCGTCGTTGCAGCGCTGTGCAAGAGGGTCGGAAAGTTCGTCCGGTAAGCATACATGCCTATTGGTGTTCTGTCTGTTTTCCCTGACTCCTAAAATCATGTTTTAGGTGGCCAAGAGGTGAGGAGATAGCAAGGGCCCAACACCAGTTTTATCAGCTGGCCAGTTTTCCTGGGGTTGTGGGAGCAGTGGATGGCACCCATGTTCGCATCCAGGCACCGTCAGCACACGAGACAGCTTTCGTCAACCGCAAGAACTACCACTCCATAAATGTTCAGCTCATTGCGGGTGCTGACTGTAAGATCTTGGACGTGGTTGCGAACTGGCCCGGTGCCACCCATGACTCTAGGATACTGCGTGAAAGCACCATTGGGAGGGAGCTGGAAGCTGGAGTCCACACTGGGCTTCTTCTTGGTGACAGCGGGTACCCCTGCAAACGCTGGCTGATGACACCGTTTCTCCAGCCCCGAAACAGAGCACAAGAGAAGTACAATGCTTCACACTCGACAACACGGGCTTTGGTAGAGCGGTAAGTTGGTTCAGGATATCACCGATATTTAGCAACAACATAGCAAGAATAGTTTATTGAATGACTAAGTTTAAAACGTGGCATTCTACCCTGTTAGTTATGTACATACATAATATGATGAGCTATATACATGCATGTTTCCATGCAGGATGGAAACTGCAATGTAAGTGCAAAATTGCACACCGTTGCAAAACTAGATGGAACTGCAGCACATGCCAGCGGGGAAGATGCACAGTGTACATATTTGTTCCTTATTGTATGTATTGCAGGACAATTGGTCAGCTGAAAAGGAGGTTTCACTGCCTTCACAGTGAGCTGCGAGTGCTAACAAAGCATACCTGTCCTATCATCGTGGCATGCTGTGTCCTTCACAACATAGCCAAAGATTTCGGCAGTGAAGTGCAGGAGGCAGACAGCGACAATGATCACGACCCCGATTACGACCCCCAGCTGGTGTCCAGTTATGAAGGACGTCAGGATGGCTTCATGTACAGAGATGCCATCGTACGTCAGCATTTCACATGAGCGTAAGTGGACATTTTGGAACATATCACTCAACACAGTACTAAGCGTGAATTGGAGGTCTTTAACAAACAATTTAGGTTAACACAGGCTAAGGTCAAGTACAGCTTTAAGGGGTTGTGACACATCTTCCCATATTATCCCAGCTGTGTGTTCTAGGTCTTGTATCTCACCAAGTACGAGACGTAGAAGAATAATGCTTCTTCCTTCAGTACTCTGGAGTGGAGTACGACACAGACATGACGCCATAATGAACCACATCTATGAAAGAGTCGCAACCCCTGTAAATATGTGCAAATAAAGCAACAAACAAATTAAGCACTATGAGGGTACTGTCATGAACAAATTAAGCTCGCTTCAACTGCATTGTCACAAGGGAATGAATACAACGAGATAAGAAATAAGAACTGAAAAATGTGCACATTTGTGCTATTGCTGCTGCTGGAGACGTTCCACTTCCAGCTCCAGTTTTGTCTGCAGCAGCCTCTCTGTATTGTGTCTCAGCAGTTCAGTCTGCTGCCTGAGACGCTCTGTTTCCTGCCTAAGATGACATAGCTCAAGCTCCTCGAGAGCAACTCTCTGGCGGACCTCAATGAGCCGTTGCTCCATTGTAGCCGTCTCAGTGTCCTTGTGAAGGAGACCCGAGTAACTGCGCTCTATGTTTTCTCTAGAGTCCCTCCTGGCTCGCTGGGAACGCGCATTCGTACTGCTTCGTGCCGGCTGCTCCTCTGCACCGTTCCCAGCACCGGCAAACGGCTGTGAAGAGGCACTACCCCTTGTGCCACCCACCTCGCAAGTCACGACAAAGTTATCATCTTCACGCAGCCCAACTACAGGCACAACATCCTGGACCACAGTACCATAATCGTGGTCACCACTGGTGGACGGCCCTGGTAGACTTGCAATGACGTCCTCAATAATGGCAGCGCTGTTGTAGAAAGCAAAAAAACACGGATGAGTTGGTTTGGTGAAATGTACAGCGATTTCCTTCATTGTTCCTTAGCACTCTGTTTATAAGTTGTATGTTTGACTTTACAAGAGACCCAGTTTTGTGTGTTTTGTGCGTGCATATATGTGCTTCCTCATTCCACGTTTTGTTCGGGTTTTGTTTTGAGCAGTTTGCTTCAACTGTGGTTCATTTCTTATGTCACAAAGGACAGTGTGCAATGTTTAATATGCATAGTTATGTTTGGATTGTTATAATATTTTTGGGTTGCTCTTCATATTAGTTAATTGCTGTATTGTTGTTTGTTGTTGTGTCTATATGTCTTGTAGATAGTTTATTGAATACACCACAGGTGCTCTTCTTGTACACTCTAAATCGTTTCACACCTTTAAAGGTGTAAAATAGGTGTATTAATAAAGATCACACCCCTTTCTCACCCTACAACTTTGTTTTGAAAGTTCCTGAGGGTGTAACAATGGTCTGCTACACGCTCAGGTGAAATATGGTAATAAGTGTGTCGCCTGGGTGTATAAAGGGAGTATGTTTATTTTCGTTCACGTGAACAAAAGTAAATATATACAACAGGGAACGGGAAATTACGTTACAAAAGTGCATGGCGTGGATTTACAACACGTCTACCATCTGATGATATATGCAGATTTAGAAGATCTGTTGAGATAGTGCTTAAATTTCTTAAAACACGTTGCTTCTCATTGCAAGACAGAACAAATACATGACAGTGCTCATCATACCCAACTGCAGTTAATGTTTGTATCAGAAAAATTGTATCAGAGTTAATAACATATATGCCTGCAATCTCAACGAACATGGGTAAGTCCTCTTCGGAAGGTTCTTTTGCAACAACACAGCCAACAGCAAATGTGTTATAATTACCAACTGCACTTGTCACACAGACTATAGATTCTGCATGAATATCACGGTCATGAATGTAACTCTGAATTGCTTCTGGGGCATGTTGAAGTAGTATCTCCTTGGAACCATCAGTAGATGTGGCATTTCTGATGAAGAGTTGCGACCACACATACATTTGCTAAAATTGATGTCATCTTGCTAATGAAAGGGTTATGTTCCTAACATTCCGAGTTTTTCTAGCAACATCTTTAAAATGCTAGTGTTTCCCTTCGAAACGCATACACCATAGAGCTAGGAGAGGACCAAACATCCTGATGAGTCGCGGTTAATGATTAATGTAATGCATTTTACAGAGGTTAGATATTTGTGGATACCACACTGCAAATCCTTGTAGAAACGAATAAATGCAACGTTCTAAGTAATTAACATGCATATGGGGGAGGTGCCTGCTCATGAGAAGGTCTACAATTCCACGAAAAGCTATATACAGCTGCCATGCTTCATTGCCACGCACAGCTGCCATGCCAAACATGATTGTCTGTTTGTCGGCTGTGCATATTTGCACACATATTTAATCACCTTGATGTGCATACATATGGACCTCAATGTGATTATATGCAATATGCTGGTAAATGTGAATACACAGTTACCAGCATATTGGCACGAACCGAGCAGTTTTATTCAGCGTTACATCCTTTACACCCCAATTGCCATGAGGGTGTTAAAATACACCTTAAAAGGTGTGCGCCATGAACATTTTGATTTACACCCTTTAAGGTGTAAAACGATTTAGAGTGTAGCACAACGTGCTCAATGGGGTTGTAGCACTTCGTAAACAATAGCATTGTATGTCTACCTGTGTGTCTGCCTGCCTGTAGAGTGTTATTGTTTGCATCAGTGTGAGGGTGCATTTCAAGTTCCACAGCAAGGGATGTGACACCAAGTGGCGTGTATTATGAAACGACCCCTTCGAATAACCATTTTACAGATAACATATGATGATTCCCTTATCCCCCACTTCCAATGTGCTACACATTGTACATGCAGTATGGAGTGCCTCATTGTACATTAGTAAGCCAATCAGGTGCTGTCCTGACCTATGAAAAATCTTTTATCCCAACATGTCGTGCTCTTTTGCACCAGCTCCACCTTGTCAGTAGTGTTTGTGTTCCCCTAGACTACATAATATAAGTTTAACTGGATTGTGGTGTATTGGAGACCCTAGACTACATATTACAGTCGAACGCATTGTGAGACGTGCCTTGTTGGAAATTTTTCACGTGGCAGCCTTATTAGTTACATAATACCTGTATTACTTACCCACGGGTGTCCATACCTCCTTCAACCCCAGTGATACTGGGGGAATCTTCACCAATAATGTCGATCACAGCCTGTGTGATTGCAGAGGGCTGCGAGACATTGCCTCCTCGACCTGTAATCAGAAGCCCAGAACGTTGTAGCACAAAAACAAATGTGAACACATGTGCTCAGCAGTGTGCCTTTGTAAGTGTAAAGCTATATGTAGTGTACCTTATGTTGTGGGATGTTATTGACATGTCAAATGACTCTAAATATGTTTTGGCATGAATATATTGTAAAGCTGTCACCAAAGCACTTGAGTGCGAAACAAAAGGATGCTCCAAGGAAGCCAGCAAATCGGGTTCCATTCTCATTGCTTTTCTTCCATTCTCATCATTCAATTGTACGTACGCCACTGTGGGATGTGTGGCTTCTGCTGTGTTATGCGAAGTTCTTGATGCATTTCATAACGTCAGTGGTGGAGGTCATGCTCCTCGTACAGGTTCACTATGATGTAGTACTGTGTGTATGTCTTTATTTCACTTCCATTGCAAATGAGGAACACGTACATAAGAGAACCCAATATAAAACTAATGTATGTAATAAAGCCTCATTGCTACTTACCAGTTTGGAGTGACTGCCTTCTGAACTCAGAGAAAATAGTTCTGTGCCTTGTGCACAGGTTGTCCCACTGTTTTTTCAGCTCTGCAACAGTTCGTAGCGTAGTTGGGTGCCGCGCATTGAGCACATCCGCAATTTGTTGCCACGCCGCCTTTTTATCTTTTTTGGTTAGCGATGGACTGAACTTTCCCCTGATGACAGTCCTCCTGTCCATCACCTCTTGGAGGAACTCCAGTCTTTCTTCATCGCTCCACGTAGAAGCACGGCGCTTTTTTGCTGGAGCACTTTCCATTTCAAACAATCAAAAGCGCGGAAATACTGCGTGATCGTCTGCTTACTAAAAGCGCGCATTTCATGTATTTGATCAAATGTCTCAGGTCATATTGTGGGTAACGTATTTCTCAGCAGTATTTGTGGAAAAGTTATTTCTTGGTATCGTCGCTAATGTCAAACGTTTTTCTCTCTTTTTTAATATTCCCATTCTTGGTGCGAGGCCAGCTAATCGCCGCAACTGATGAATATCGGCGGCGGCGATCACATTTGGGAGAAATTATCCGTCACAGGGAAGAGACAGTATGTAATATGAGGCTCGTTTATTGCAAAAAAAAATACAAGCAACAACATCTTATACATGCATAACAGTGAAAATAAAACAATCGCTCGCTATTGTGCATTTCTAAAATTACATGGAGCGATAGCAAAAGCAGACGACAGTCCCGTTCAGCGCGATCGCTGGTTGGTCTAAACGCAAAATGACGTGCTGTTTTCCGGGGAGGAGCTTCTGATGTTCGTTCCACCAATACCAGCCTGCCGGAAGTTCCTAGCCACAATCCACTCAAATTAGGACGTCTCTCAAAGTGTTCGTGCAAGCCACTTTCTGCTGCAACCCATAAATTCCTCAGTTGAGTAACGAAATGCTTGAGGAAGGTGACCATTGAGGATCGTACCGAGGATTGTTTCGTGCAAGCGGGCCGAGACCACACAACACGCCGGAACACCGACCAGTCGAGTGAGAATTGTAAACTTGCGCCAACCCGGGAACTACATCCGCACCTAACGCGTAGGAGCACGTATGTGCACCCAAATGTTACCCGTCAGGTTTTAGCGCCTTCCAGGTGGAACGAGCCGATGGAGGCAACGGCGTCCACCGTAGGAAGCGAGGCCCGCCGTGTAATTGCGTTGAGAACGCAGGAATCTTCGTGATACGTACAGAATTGAGTAGTGCTATCGGAATCACAAGGTAAACGTTGCCATATCAATCGTGAATTATATCTTATCTATGAGATTACCTGCGACACCGCCAACCCCTTGCTTTCCACCGACACAGATGAAGTTGTTTACCGCCTATGACGTGTTGAAGTGGCGTTTGTATGCTTTGCGAGCAAAATCAATAAATCGTTACCCATCGTAACAAATGTATAGGCATGTATTTCCGAAGGCAACAGAATTCCAAAGATGAATACACAAAGTAAACCGCCATTTTCATGCTGCTCTGCAAACCAACGGGAACCACCCGCCATTCCACGCTCTCACGCTCTGGTCTGTCGAGTTTCGTGATAATAAAGTGGTGAACGAACGGCAGCACACAAGCACGTGATGTAGTTGGAAAATATCCACTGCTTATTTGCTTAACGAATACATATGAGATGTGCCCATAGTACGCGGAATTTAGATAGCAAGTGCTGAATTTTGGAAAAGGAGCACGTCAAATTTAGCGGAATGAAGCAGCCAACGGAAGGCAACGCCTTCCATGACCAACGGATGGCAGCTCCCGTATGGTCACGCTCTTTTGAGCGAGTCCGACACCCTGCCCTTCATGATACACATGCGAGCGTGGTTGTTGAGGGGCAAACTACGAAGATAAACAAAAATAATTTGATCGGAGGCGCGAATAATGTGTGTATTAATCCAATATGCATATTTTTAATACAGCAATTCGCCTGGTCTGCCAGTAATACCTATGACTATAGACAGAGCCGAGTGCGCTTCCGGTTCCTGTCCCTCAGCGTGTTCACGGTCCCTTGATAGCTATCAAGGGACCGTGGCGTGTTGCACCCACTGATCTCTATGGGCACGTTAAGCAGGCTCCCGAGCGCCATAACTCGGGTTTTCAGGGGAGCGTACCCTTGGTGTCTCTACTTAATGGTGTTTGTGAGCCTATCCGGAAGCCGAGCGCCAGAGCCGCTGAGCGCGCGCCGCCTATCGAGCTTTCTTTTGTCGTCTGCTTTTAAGTAAACATAGCAGTAGACCATAGCAGTCCTCTATAATCGTATAACTACTTACCGCCGACATCCGGTGATTCCGGAAACATAAGGAGCATGGGCGGTTGCAACGTGTTCCAACGGTTGCGCCATTTCGAAAGGCAGTACACCGGAACATGCGTCACGCTCCGGAACTGGCCTCGCTCTTCCCCAGCGTTCTCCGGCTCCCCGGCTCCGAAGAAGGGGTGCGCAGGGTGCACCAGGGAACGTGCACCGAAAGTCACTTGGAGGTGTTAAGTGATCCCCTGAAAGAGGGAATGTTCCCGGAGCACGAACCTAACGCGCCCTATGTATAAAGGCTGGATCGCGCATGGGAGATGGGCTCGTGGGGGAGAGGCGTGCCTTCAGGCCGCCATGTTGGTGGGCCCTAAAGTGCTGTGTGTGCCCATAGAAAACAATGGGAGGCAACAGAGATTGTGAGTATTTATTGCGCTGCAAGCATTGGTTGTTGTTTGTCATCACACAATTTTGTAAGGTGCCAGTATACTGATGTATCCTAACAGTGTTTCACAGGTGTCCTGCCGTTCGATTCTTAATTACGTTATGTTTTGCATTCCGAAACTAGACCGTCACTGCAGTGCAGCGCTGGGGATTGTACTACAGCACGTTTCCCAGCCAATATTTCAATAAGAAACGACTTGAGGTTAACAACAACCATGTATATAATATCCCGTACTGCGTTATGGACAAAAATTGTTCCATAAAGAACGGTCCGGGAAAAGATATACTCGCATGGCAGGAAGAGATCGTTCTGTAGAATCACAGCCGTTGTTTTAGCCGTGTATGCGTTTAGTATGATTTATATCAAGCATCGCCTTAGAAAGAGTCTTTTAGTAAACGACAGCGGTGCTTTGCCTCGCAAATATGGACACACCGAAGCAGCCCAAATAATTACTTCACGCAATTAGATCACACTCGTTAGGTACAGTTAATCAGGGATGTAAGCTTAATCAATTAAGTTACTTAGAAAGTGGTAACACCTCCTTGAGACACAGGACTTATCTTTTTTTGAAGTACAGTCCTTCTATGTTTGTTTGCTTCTTCCTTTATTTGTTCTGATTATTTGCAGGCGCGGTTGTGCCAAACTGAATGTCCTTCTCCAGCGCACACATGCTTTTGTTGAATACAAGTGCAGCATGAGAAAAGCTGATTGGGGACGGGGTCCTGCTATCCAGTGCTGACTTTGTCATGCTTGTTATGTGGAGCATGTTCCAAAAAATGCAGCTCCACGTATGGTCTTCAAATTGCAACAGGACTATTTGGAGCTTGAAACAGTTGTGATTTTGTCATTTTGGCCCTCGTGTACCCAGTCTGTGAAACGCAAACAAAAAAGTCTAACACGATATGCTTTTGTAATGAAGATCACTGATGATGAGTAAAGAGAATATACGAGTTCAAGTTTATTTAATATTTTATATCATTCGTTAGATTATTCAACATTTTATGTCAAGTTTATACAACATCAAGTTCAAGTTCAAGATTTATTTCTTGCACTTATGCGTTTCAGGATACAATGAACGTGCAGGGAGGTCGCAAAAGACTACATTTATTGTTTTGTGACCTTGCTACAATGGCAATATATATTTTAGGAATGACAATGGTCAGGTACGCTCTCTCAATTTTAGGTTGGAATGAGCAATGAATAGCAACTCCCCTCCTGATATTGTCTCATATATGCTAAATTTTAAATTTAATGTGATCCAGCGATCCAGCCTTTTACAATCGAGATCAGTGGGTGCACCCACTGATCTCGATTGTAAAAGGCTGGATCGCGGATGGGGAGCGCGAGCGTGAAGAAACCGGCCGCCATCTTACTGTACCCACAACAGTCGCCGCAGCGATCATGGCAACTTCTTGCAATTACGGTCGTACCAACCGTACTGGCAAGGTTACAGGGCCTAAATTTATACAGGTGAGTCACTCTTTATCGAGGAATAAATAGGCGTCCATTCTGTATATTTAGTTGACCATTAGGAAGTGTTTTTTCCCAAAACGAGCACTGGATGCAGGTTGCTTGATCGCTCTTCCGACGTTCAATCGAGCACACTTGCAGTTTACCCGGCGGCAAATACAGTTTGAGTGCATAATATGCTTGAAAGAACACGTTACACTACACAGGTAGTGTTGTCATCAATATATGTGCGAGCACTCGAGCGCTTTTTTGCATGCATTGCTAGCATGGTACACGGTGTTCTCTGCGGAAGCAAGTGCCACATTCATTTCTTTGAATTACCTTCACGCACAAGTTCGGTATTACGTCATAATGAGACCACGATTGTCACATTTTTTCATGTATTGGTATTGTTTTGTGCCTTGGTTTGATTTGTGACAAAGAATCCTACGTAACGGTGGTGTGGCGCGACTTGAATAACGCCTTTGTGTCTGAGCTATATCGTCAGCTTGTTACGATAGTAATAATTTGTAGCGTGTCGTGCTATTTGTAGCAGTTTTTAAGGCAAAAGTGGTCTCTCAATAAAGGTTTCGTCATGAGGGCTACCCAGTGAATAATCTGTGCAGTGTGATACGGCTGGGTGTACAGGTAAGTATCACGTTCCTCATCCACTGGTTTCTACTTTACAGGAAGGAACCACCTCAGTGCACGCACTGTGGTTAGCCTCTCTCAGTTTTGCATATTTTCTTACATGTTCACATCAGAAACACACCTTAGACTTTAGGCTCCTTCACCCAGCAATATAATAATTAGAGATTATAATTCTTTTTAGAAGAGTTCCCCATATTCTTTTTAGAATAGTTTTTAGTCTTTTTAATTTTTAGAAGATACAGGGATTGTAAACCATGTTTTAAACTGGTGTTTTAACATTTGTCCAATGCATTTATTAAACAACATATTCATTTTTAACTGGTTGCGCCCAAACCAATGTTCTGATGTATTATTTCATTTGTTGTCGATGCACCATAAAATTAGGAATAATCATCATCAATGCAGGTTACTTCACAGCTGCCTCGACATACTCAAGAAATGGGTGCAGAACCTGCATAATGCCCACAAACTTTGACTACCACAGCACCTCCAGAAAGTAAAGGCATATGTGTCACATGGGATTTTTAAAGGCATTCACAGTATATAATACCTTGTATGAACTGTTGTAGATCTAAGCAGCCTCTACAGTACACTCTCAGAAATTAAAACTTGTCAGGGAACTGTGATAATTGTGTCAGTTAATAGGCATGCACATATACGTTATAAGAAGACAATTAGTTATTGAGAATGCACTTCTCTGGCTACTCATGTTGTTTACATCTACTGTTGATCACATTCATTTATCACATATTATATTCTTATATATTATTATTATATTATCACATATTCGATCACATTAAATTTAAAATTTAGCATATATGAGAAAATATCAGGGGGGAAGTTGCTATTCATTGCTCATTCCAACCTAAAATTGAGTGCTACAAATTTAGAGAGCGTACCTGACCATTGTCATTCCTAAAATATATATTGCCATTGTAGCAAGGTCACAAAACAATAAATGTAGTCTTTTGCGACCTCCCTGCACGTTCATTGTATCCTGAAACGCATAAGTGCAAGAAATAAATCTTGAACTTGAATAAACTTGATGTTGTATAAACTTGATATAAAATGTTGAATAACATAATGAATGATATAAAATGTTGAATAAACTTGAACTTGTATATTCTCTTTACTCATCATCAGTGATCTTCTTTACAAAAGCATATCGTGTTAGACTTTTTGTTTGCGTTTCACAGACTGGGTACACGAGGGCCAAAATGACAAAATCACAACTGTTTCAAGCTCCAAATAGTCCTGTTGCAATTTGAAGACAATACGTGGAGCTGCATTTTTTGGAACATGCTCCACATAACAAGCATGACAAAGTCAGCACTGGATATCAGGACCCCGTCCCCAAGCAGGCTTTCTCACGCTACAGTTGTATTCAACAAAAGTATGTGAGTGCTGGAGAAGGAATTCAGTTTGGCACAACCGCGCCTGCAAATAATCAGAACAAATAAAGGAAGAAGCAAACAAACATAGAAGGGCTGTACTTCAAAAGGAGATAAGTCCTGTGTCTCAAGGAGGTGTTACCACTTTCTAAGTAACTTAATTGATTAAGCTTACATCCCTGATTAACTGTCCTAACGAGTGTGATCTAATTGCGTGAACTAATTATTTGGGCTGCTTCGGTGTGTCCATATTTGCGAGGCAAAGCACCGCTGTCGTTTATTAAAATACTCTTTCTATAAGGCGATGCTTGATATAAATCATACTAAGCGCATACACGGCTAAAACAACGGCTGTGATTCTACAGAACGATCTCTTTCTGCCATGCGAGTATATCTTTTCCCGGGCCGTTCTTTATGGAACAATTTTTGTCCAGAACGCAGTACGGGATATTATATACATGGTTGTTGTTAACCTCAAGTCGTTTCTTATTGAAATATTGGCTGGGAAACGTGCTGTAGTACAATCCCCAGCGCTGCACTGCAGTGACGGTCTAGTTTCGGAATGCAAAACATAACGTAATTAAGAATCGAACGGCAGGACACCTGTGAAACACTGTTAGGATACATCAGTATACTGGCACCTTACAAAATTGTGTGATGACAAACAACGACCAATGCTTGCAGCGCAATAAATACTCACAATCTCTGTTGCCTCCCATTGTTTTCTATGGGCACGTGATGATCAAACGTGATGTTTAGTGGAAGTGTCTTGGTTGTGCATTCTGCGTGACAAAGATGTAACACGATATGCTTTTGTAAAGAAGATAAGTGATGTTATGCTCTATGAATAAAGAGAATATACATTTTTCAAGTTCAACCTTTATTCTTGCATATATGCATTTCAAGATACAATGAATGTGCAGGGAGGTGACAAAACAATACGTTTATTGTTTTGTTATTTTTCCAACCACCAACCAACCAATACGTTTGTTTTGTGACCTCCCTGCAATGACAATATATATCTCAGGAATGACAATGTACAGGTACACTATGTAAATTTGTTGCACCCAATTTTCATACATGCTGACTTTACAAATTGCTTAATGCAAACAATACTTTGTTAATTTCAAGCTTTTTGCTCCCATCTAAGATATTCCTATCCTGAAGGAACTGCCACTTCGACACCATAAAATATTCAGTAGGTTTCACTCTGGCAGGCCCTGCCACTGCAAATTTCCTGAATTGAAATCCTTCAAACTGTGTCATAATCTTAAATACGTCAATATTTTTGCAAGTAGTTGACATGCTGGAGGACTCTCCTCCTGCAGCTAAGGCAACTACAGAGCGTGGCCGAAGGTAAACCTACAGCTGCATGAACGTGATCAACAGTAGTGCATTCTCAAGAAATAATTTTCTTATAGCATATATGTGCATGCCTATTAACTAAAACAATGATCACAGTTCCCCAACAAGTTTTAATTCCTGAGGGTGTATATTGTAGAGGCGGGTTAGATCTACAACAGTTAATACAAGGTATTATATACTATGAATACATTTAAAAATTTCATGTGATACATTGGCTTTTACTTTTTGGAGGTGCTGCAGTGATCGAAGTTTGTGGGCACTGCTCAGGTTTTGCACCCATTTCTTGAGTATGCGAGGCAGCTGTGAAGGAGAGAACATTGGTTAGGATGCAACTAGTTGAAAATAAAGATGTTGTTTAGTAAAAGCATTGCATAAATGTTTAAAACATCAGTTTAAAATAGGGTTTACAATCCCGATATCTTTTAAAAACTTCAAGGTTTAAACGCTGTTCTAAAAATTATAGCTTCATCACAAAGACACAAAGCTGAGTGAAGGGGCCTAAGGTGTATATAAAACTCTCTGAAGTATTGTGTTCCATGATGTGAACATGTAAAGAGAATGTGCAAAATTGAGAGAGGCTCACCACAGTGCGTGCACTGAGGTGGTTCCTCCCCGTAAAGTAGGAACCCGTGGATGAGGAACATGATACTTATCTGTAAGCTCGATCGCATCCCACTGCACAGACGATCCTCTGGGTAGCCCCCGTGAGGAAACCTGTATTGAAAGACCGCTTTTGCCTTAAACACCGCTCCAAATAACACAACAAGCTACAATTATTATTATCGCAACAAGCTGACAACATAGCTCAGACACAAAGGCGGTATCCAAGTCACACCACACCACCGTTACGTAGGATTATTTGTCACAAATCAAACCAAGGCACAAAACAATACTAATACATGAAAAAGATTGACTCTCTTGTTCTCATTACGTCGTAACACTGAACTTGTGCGCGAAAGTGATTCAAGGAAATGACTGTGCACTTGCTTCCGTAGAGAACACCGTGTACCGTGCTAGCAATGCATGCAGAAAAGCGCTCGAGCGCTCGCACATATTGATGACACCACTATCAGTGTAGTGTAACATGTTCTCTCTAGCATATTATGCACTCAAACTGTATTTGCCGCCGGGTAAAATGCAAGTGTGTTCGATTGAACCTCGGAAGAGCGATCAAACAACTTGCACCCAGTGCTGGTTTTGGGCAAAGAAACACTTCATAATTGTCAAATAAATGTACAGAATGGACGCCTATTTATTCCTTGATAAAGAATGACTCACCTGTAGAAATTTCGGCTCTGTATCCTTGCCGGTACGGCTGGTACGACCGTAATTGCAAGAAGTTGCCATGATCGCTGCGGCGACTGTTTTGGGTACAGTAAGATGGCGGCCGGTTGCCGCACGCTCGCGCTCCTATCCGCGATCCAGCCTTTTACAATCGAGATCAGTGGCGTGTTGTTAGCTACGAGTTTGCCGTACGTTGACTGCGCACTTTGTGACTGTTGATAGCCGTTTTCTTCTTCATCGTCGTCTTTTCAATTTCAAACCACCAAGTCGAACAGGGGACACTTCTCGGAGAACTAAGGTAAGGCAGGCACACACGAACAATGGTAAAACACAACAGAACGCCTGTAAACCTGTTCCTGCAGGCTCTACCGGGAGACGCACCATGTCGAGGCGCGTACATAAGCGGTGTCTCCTGAAGGAGAAAGGAAACTGTGACGCCGATGACACTATGGGCGGTATAAGTTTCCACCGTTTTCCTCGGGACCCCTTGAGGTGAGTTCCTATATATTATAAGTGTCTACGTCCGAGAACAGAGCTGAGTCACTTGGTTGAGGACGTGCAGTGTTTGCTGAAGTACAATGCGTACCTCTCCCCCCGAGTTTTATTGAGAGCGGTGAAGTGAAAATAGTGCAAGTTACATAAGATTAATAGCGTTTCAATGGTATCACCTGTTTTCCAGCTTTCAGACTGTGTGGACGCTCCCTGGATAGGTCATCCTTCCATAGTAAGGTGGTAAACATGTAAATATTTAAGCATGTGGCTGCTGGGCTGCTTTGAACGAGAAGTTTTGCAACGGTTTGCATGTACGGGACACAAATGGCTGTGCTGCATGTGCTCACATGTACCCAATGCTAGCATGTTGACGGCTTGCTTTGCTTGCTGATTTTTTCTTTTTTGAGCTCTGAATGTAGGGCATACAGGGTCATGCTGCTGTTGCTTGTGCATGTTTTCGTGGCACAGCTTTGCATAATTCTTCAACAATAAAACTGCTTCGCAGGTACAAGGCGTGGCTGGAGTTTTACAACCTGGAGGCGGATACGAGTCTAATTTCCATTCGCTCTAAGGTCCTGTGCTCACAACACTTCGCACCAGTTGCTTATTTGCGCACAGGAAGGCTTCGGTGGGATGCAGTTCCTACATTGAAGCGCACACTGCATGGCGTTGGTAAGTATAATACAAGTCAGTATGCTCAAGTTATCACATGAAAATGTTGTAACTCTAGAGGCAATTATTGCGAGTGCTACTGGTGGTTTACAGGAGGAAGTAGTGCCTACGCCAATCAGAGCTTAATCACTGGCGGCTTAATCACTTCCATCGTTCGCGAGCCAACGAGGGGCGGAGCTCTCGTTAACACGAACACGTGACACATTTCACGTGACGCGTGACGCGCTTTTTTCGTTAGCGGGACAAAGGCGTAATCTCTTGCTCGCGTAACGACCGACGGTGTCGTCTGCCTAACGAAAATGTTCACGTGCTCACAGGCTTCATCGCCTACATGGCTCATGATCTAACGAGGCGCGAGGCACTCGGGAGCTCGAGCACGTGGTGTATGACGCGCTCTTTTCGCTAAAGTGACAGGGGCGTAATCTCTCGGTCCAGTTACGATAAAATTCGATCGTTTGCCTAACGAGTGGGTCTACCCACTCGTTAGAATGTGAAACATCTTCATTTGGAGATTTGCACAAACGGAATTTCTGCAGAAACGAACATGTATTGCTCCACGACTGTGTACAGAATGACATGCTCCCCCTTTCATCGAATTTACACCAGGGGTTACTTGAAGGATGTGAGATATTCTCGAGAAGATGCAGATGAAGACGAGAAAGAAGACGAAGTAGTGACACCGACAAGCCATAGACAAACCATAGACAAACCATGCGAGCTATCCAAACAAAATTAAACAACCTCATTGGTCGACAAGATTACAGCCTCGTTGGCAGCTGTAGTTCAATCAGGGCGGTGACATCACAACACGTAACGGCTCGTTACGAGCACGATAGCCCCAACGAAGAAGATAAACGAGGAGCAGGGATTGTGCCACAGCAGGGCGTCGATAAGTTTCTTCGTTTCGTTATTCGTAACGACACGCTGACGTTGAAGCTGCCCAAGAAAGATGGCGGAGTGGTTCTTCGCTTTGGTGATCACACAAGCAGCTAACTGTGCCCCATGGACGTGATGGCGTCAGGATGCCTTTCAACTGGACGAGACAGATTCTGTAAAGTTCTTCCGTCCGCCAAGAAACGCTCTCCGCACCGTTTGTGAGGACTTGTGACCGTGTACTTCGCTCCGTCTTGATAGCTACAGGTGTTGTGATGAACAACAAAGGCGAAATGGATGCATATAGTAGTGTTCGAATTGTTCTCTTTAATAGTACTGTAGCAGCAGCGTCATAATCATCACCAGCACCGCCATCGGTTACGCGCAGCACTGCGCGTGACCCGAGCTTTCGTTTTCGGTTCATCGCCATTAACCGTCATTAAACCCATCAACCTCAGTAGAGCCTGGTCGCCTCATTTCTCGCTCTACAACTGGTGACCCGAACGTGATGTCTTAGCGTTCCACCATCATGAACGGTGACCAGCACTCCACCAGCTCTTCGCCTCCCAGCCGGCCACCGCCACTTCCACCGCTCGAGGCTTCTGTGGCACCGCTCCGCCTGCCGCCTTTCTCCATCTCCGATCCTCAGCTGTGGTTCGCGCAGGCGGAGGTTCTCTTCGACGGACGGCGCGTCACTTCTCAAGCCTCAAGGTTTGGCTACGCCATCGCAAACCTTCCTCCCGAAGCTGCGGCGGAAGTCCGCGACCTAATCATCCACCCTCACCCCGAATTACCCTACGACACCTTAAGGGACGAGTTAATCCGCCGCACGTCTGCTTCGGAGGAGCGGCGATTGCAGCAGCTTCTGAACAGGGAAGAGCTCGGCGATCGACGGCCCACCCAGCTCCTACGCCGCATGCGCGACCTCGCCGGCAACCCTACCACGGACGACTCACTACTACGCGAACTCTTCCTACAACGTTTGCCCCACAACGTACGCATGATCCTGGCCGCCGGCGAAAATTCCCGCCTGGATGACTTGGCGAAGATGGCGGACCGTATTATGGATTTTGCTGGCCTTCCATCTCCAGGAGCCGTTGCCGCCCTGGCCCCCCGCACCTCCCCTCCACCGGTGGACGTTGCAATCAATGCCATCAGCACGTCGCTCCAGCAACTCCAGACTACGGTGGCGGCCCTGGTGAACCGGGTGGACGCCATTCCCCCGCAGCGACCACGTTCCCCTCGGCGCCCGTTTTGCCGTCGCTGCTCGCCATCCCGTCAACGGTCTCCTTCGCCCTCTCAGCACCACTTCTGCTGGTATCATCGAAAATTCGGCGATGCCGCAAGGAACTGCCAGGCCCCTTGCTCGTGGCCGGGAAACGCTCCCCCCAACCATTAACGGCTGGCATGGCTGGGGGCGACAACAGCCGGCTCTTCCGGATCACGGACCGCGTGTCCGGCTGTCGCTTCCTGGTGGATACCGGGGCTGACGTGAGCGTCGTTCCACCAACCCCCGCAGAAAAACGACACCGACAACCAGACTTGGCTTTGCAGGCCGTCAACAAGTCCACCATCTCAACTTACGGTCAACGCTCCGTCACCCTTGACCTCGGCCTGCGCAGAGTATTTCGTTGGGTTTTTACCATCGCCGACCTCCCCTTCGCAATCCTTGGCGCCGACTTCCTCCACCATTTCGACCTTCTTGTGGATATTAGACGCCAGCGCCTCGTCGACAACACTACTTCTTTGCACGTTTATGGAGCTCCAGCGCATATAGCCGCCATTAGTCCCACCATACGGCTACCGTTGCCCACTGCTTTCGCCGACATTGTCACGGAGTTCCCCGCTGTCCTGCGCCAATCGCACGCCTCTTGCCCACCTCGCCACAGCGTCACTCACCACATCGTGACACGGGGCCCCCCTGTCTTCGCTCGCCCCAGACGGCTGGCTCCAGAGCGCCTCGTCATTGCCAAGAGGGAATTTGAGCACATGCTCGAACTGGGGATCATTCGGCCTTCCTCCAGCCCGTGGTCTTCCGCTCTCCACATGGTGCCCAAAGCAACACCTGGTGATTGGCGCCCATGTGGGGACTACCGTGCACTCAACATCGTCACGGTACCGGACAGATACCCGCTTCCCCATATTCAGGACTTCACCGCGAATCTTGACGGAGCGACCATCTTCTCCAAGATAGACCTCATCAAAGCCTATCACCAAATTCCCGTCCATCCCCCTGACATCCCGAAGACTGCTATAACCACCCCTTTTGGCCTCTTTGAATACGTGCGGATGCCCTTTGGCCTGCGTAATGCTGCGCAGACATTCCAACGATTCATCAACGAAGTGCTCCGCGGCCTGGACTTCGCATTCGCATACATGGATGACATCCTCGTCGCAAGTCCATCTCCGGAGGCTCATCGCGCCCATCTGCGCGCCCTGTTCTCGCGCCTGGAGGACTACGGAGTCTCCATCAATGCCGCGAAGTGCGAGTTTGGCGTTACCACCCTTACCTTCCTGGGACACACCATCACCCCGCAAGGCATCCGGCCACTCGCATCCAAGGTCCAGGCCATCCGAGACTTTCCTGCCCCCACTTCTCGCAAAGGACTTCGTTCATTCCTCGGCCTCGTGACTTTCTACCGACGTTTTGTGCCTCGCTGTGCTGCCTTGCTCCAGCCTCTCTACGCAGCTCTCGGCGCTGACCCTCCGAAAGGGGCCCGTGCCGCCCCTCTGGAGTGGACACCGGCAGCAGAACGCGCGTTCGAAGAGGTCAAGCAGGCCCTGGCAGATGCTGTGCTGCTCCACCATCCTCGTCCTGACGCCGAGACAGCGTTGTTCGTCGACGCCTCCACTGCTGCTGTCGGCGCAGTCTTGCAGCAGCGTCAGGATGGCCACTGGAAACCTCTCGGTTTCTTTTCCCAACGCCTCTCGCCAGCCGAAACACGCTACAGCACCTTCGGGCGTGAGCTCCTCGCCGCCTACCTGGCATGCAGACACTACCGCCATTTTCTCGAGGGCCGCCCGTTTGTGCTGTACACCGACCACAAGCCTCTCATGTTCGCCCTGCGATCGGCCTCCCTCAACCACTCGCCTCGTGAAACCCGCCACATGTGCTACCTCTTGGAGTTCACGACCGATGTGCGACACGTCGCAGGCGAAGACAATGCCGCTGCCGACGCACTCTCGCGGCCGGACGTCAGTGCTCTCCATCCGCCCCCCGCGGTCGATTTGGACGGCATCGCCCAGGCGCAACAGGCTGATGAAGAGCTCGCCGCCCTTCGTTCATCCCCCGCCTCATCCACCACTTTTCGGGAGATCTCGCTCCCCGGTTCGACGGCAAGTCTATGGTGCGACACCTCTACTGGTACCCCGCGCCCTTTCGTTCCCCTGGCCTTCCGCCGGCATGTTTTCAACGCCCTCCACTCGCTGTCCCACCCTGGCGTGCGCGGCACGCAAAAGATCGTCGCAGAGCGCTACATATGGCCTCGCATGAATGCCGATGTCCGTGACTGGGCGCGGGCCTGCCTAGCCTGCCAGCGGTCCAAAATCTACCGCCACACCATCTCGCCTCCATCGCGGTTCCTTCCGCCAGATGCACGTTTCGACCAGGTCCACATCGACTTGGTCGGCCCGCTTCCTCTGGCCAAAGGCTACCGCTACCTGCTCTCGTGCATCGACCGCTTTACCCGCTGGCCGGAGGTAACGCCGATTCCTGACATCACGGCAGAGACGGTGGCCCACGCATTCCTCTTCTCCTGGGTTTCCCGATTCGGCGTCCCGTCCACTGTAACCACGGACAGAGGACGCCAGTTTGAATCGTCCCTCTTCCGTCACCTGTGCAGCGCCCTCGGAACCCATCACATCCGAACCACGGCCTACCATCCGGCTGCCAACGGCCTGGTCGAGCGCCTTCATCGGCAGCTCAAGGCGTCCCTCCGCGCCACTGACCACGGCGACACAACCTGGCCCGAGCGTCTACCCTTCGTCCTGCTTGGCCTTCGCGCCGCGATCCGCCAGGATGACTGCAGCGCGGCCCACATGGTCTACGGCTGCCCGCTCCGCCTTCCCGGAACATTCTTCACCCCATCGGCCCCGCTCGTGCACGACCCTTCCTCCTACATCGACCGTCTCCGCCAGCTCTTCCGGGACCTCAAGCCCACGCCTACCCGCTCCGCTCCCGCAACACGCGTGTTCGTGAGCCCCGACCTTAATCAAGCCACCCACGTCTTCGTCCGCCGGGACTCTGTGCGCTCCAGCTTGCAGCCTCCCTATGACGGCCCCTACAGGGTCATCTCGCGAGCCGCGAAGTTTTTCCGCCTCGATCTTCCACGGGGACCTGACACTGTGGCCATCGACAGGCTTAAGCCCGCATTCCTGGAGTCTGCACCTCTGGTATCGCCCGACCCGCCCTACCTACGTCCGTGCTCAGCTCCTGTCTCCAGCATTCCTTCCCCTCCACGTCGAGTGCATTGGGCGCCGCAGCTCGCACACTACGAGCCGCCCGCCGCCTCGGGTCCGGCTCCTGCACTCCTTGGCCTCGGCGCCCGACCTTTCCCCCAACCTCGGCCCTCCTCGCCAGCTTTGTCATCCGCCACGGGGGGGAGCCCTGTAGCAGCAGCGTCATAATCATCACCAGCACCGCCATCGGTTACGCGCAGCACTGCGCGTGACCCGAGCTTTCGTTTTCGGTTCATCGCCATTAACCGTCATTAAACCCATCAACCTCAGTAGAGCCTGGTCGCCTCATTTCTCGCTCTACAGTACATTGCGGACATAGCGTTGATGTAGCAATGAAAGGAAGAGCAAAGGATTCTGTCGATTTTCTGAGGTCGATTGTCTTGAATAGTTCCATAACATTCTCTTGCTTCGCGCTGCTAACATGGAATTAAAACAGTTCACTGACGTTCTGTTCAAGCTCACTAGAAAACTGTTGCACTGCGAATTTATTTTATTTTAGGCGTCAGGATGCCTTCCAACTGGACCAGATAGATTTTGTAAAGTTGTTCCGTCCGGGAAGAAATGCTGTTCGCACTGTTAATGAAGCCTGGCTGTGAGGCTGCGCGTTGCACTTCCATGCTTGAAGAAAAAGTAATAAAGTTAATGAAATAAGTATGGTGAGCTATATAAAATAGCTCACCATAAAATAAGTGTACACGTTGAGGAGAACGTGCAGCCTCCTCCTCTTTCTTCTTTTGATACTTCCGATATCACTATGTGTTTCCTTTCTGGTCCCGGACTCCCACGTGAACTAGACACACACTAGCACACGCTAGTTCTCGTATCGTATCTCGTATAGGAAAATGATTTACAATTTTTTGCGTATAGCTCGACGATTATCCTTACAGTGATGTACATGTTTATTAATCATTTTCACACGACTAGCGAGCCATATATTGAGACGGGAAGAAGAAGAAGATGACGAACGAGCCTGGGAACGGACATTGGAACGCAATGAGCATGTATGAGAGCACGAGAATGCGAGCTATCGGAACAAATGAAACAGTCCTATTGGTCAGAGAAGATGCAGCCTCGCTGCCAGCCTGCTCTTCGCATACACATTCCCCCAGGGCGTCAGTCGTGACGTTGCCCACATACGTGAGGCCGACAACGGCAAGCCCTTTCACCATCACCACCACCACCTGCTCTTCGCTCAGGGCGGTGACATCACAACACGTGAGCGCTCGCAAACTGCAAAATAACCACAAAGAAGAAGCTTCACGAGGAGCACAGATTGCGACCACGCAAAGCGTCGGTAAGGTTGCTCGTTTCGTTAGCCTGAACGACTCGTTGAGCTGTCTCGTGCCGTTAAGTTGAGCGTGTGAAACGATTAAGCCCCCTACTTGAAAGCAGTGGGCCTTCAACGGAGGAACGTGTGCAAGCTGTGGTAGCCTGCGATGACGACAGCACAGGAGCAATACACCTTCACCAGATGAGTCATCCTTGCCATGCTGAAGGTATACTTGAGTAACGTAGTTGTTGGGTTGGCTAACTGTACGACACCATCTGCTTCATCAGAGTGTGGTACTGAAGAAAGTCAGCAACAGCGTGATCTGTCTCATCAGGACCATAGCTACGCACGACACGCACCAGCCTTGTCAACACAGAGCACTGTTGTCTCCCCACTAGCTGCAGTTGTCACTCCTCTGCCAGGAACGTCGTCTGGTGTACTGCGTGCAGTCTCGTCACCTCAGCACTTAGGAGGTATGTGACGAGTACTCTACCGCCATGAAGTCCGCAGACTTTTGAATGCTTTTTGATCACCATTTGCAGGTGGAAGTGGCTGGCATCCCCCCAAAGATTGCCCATCGTCCAGTAGTCTGGCAGCTCCAGCACAGCGAACAAAAGGCAAGCTGGATAAGCTCCGCAAGAAAGTGCACCAGTCGCAAGCCCGCAACAAGAAGCTTGAGAGAGACCTTGAAAGGCGTAGGCGAACGAGGACCATCCGTGACCTGATGGAGCATGTGAGGTGTCACGTCTCTGGAACTGTCGCAGACTTCATTG
Source organism: Ornithodoros turicata (assembly GCF_037126465.1). NCBI lineage: Eukaryota > Metazoa > Arthropoda > Arachnida > Ixodida > Argasidae > Ornithodoros > Ornithodoros turicata. The sequence goes on along the minus strand of NC_088205.1, from coordinate 35,192,608 downwards.
AGGCACAGATAAAGATGGGAGGTGTGTGCAAATTTGGGCGCCGTTGGTCACCACCAAACAAGACATTCGCGCTGAACTTGCACTTTCACAGCCCCCGTGGCTACAGGTACTGCCGAAAGCTGTTCCACTTGCCGTCAGTGAGGTCACTACAGCTGTGGATGAAACGTATCCCACTACGACCCGGATTTTCAGATGAAGTCTTTGATGTTGTGAAGCGAAACGTGACAAACTTCTCTGAAATGGACAAGCTCTGTGTGATAATCTTCGACGAGATGCACATCAAGAAGGAACTGCACTACAATGCAACAGAAGACTGTTTTGAAGGATTTCCGAGCTGTGGCAACTATGCTCACTCCGAGTTGGCAAACAAAGCACTTCTCTTCATGGCTAGAGGCATTTGTACCCCATGGAAGCAGGTCTTAGGCTACTTCTTCACTCACAGAGCAGCATCTGCTTCAGACTTGGAAGAGAAACTGCTTGAATGGTACCACCGCCTCCTGAGTGCAGGATTGAGGCCAAAAGCTGCTGACATGTGACCAAGGAAGCCAGAATATCTCTCTACTGGGGAAGCTGGTTACAACTGCGGAGCCGTATCTCACTATTGGTGATGAGAAGCTGTTCTTCATATTTGATCCACCCCACCTGCTGAAATGCCTTCGCAACATGCTGTTAAAGTATGACTTCCAGGTTGGCAACCGCATCATAAGGGCGCAGCATATCCGGGATGCTTTTGCCATTGACAAACAGCTTGAAATACGGTCCATGCCACGGCTAACTGATGGGCACTTCAATTTAACGTTCAGCTCAAAAATGAAAGTCAAACTGGCCGCACATATCTTCAGCAACCATGTTGCAGCCTCAATGTTCACCTTATCCACTTTCCACCAGCTACCACCTGATGCCATCCACACAGCCAGATTTGTTGAGCGCGTCGACCGTCTCTTCGACACTCTTAACAGTAGCCACCTGCATGGCAAGACGAAATATTCTTCGGCAATACAACAGGGGTCTGCTGACAAGGACTTCTTGCTGGAGTGCCTGTCCGAGTTTGAGAAGATTACTGTTCTTGGATGCAAGAGACCACCCCCGTGTATCCGTGGCTTCTGCTTGACCATGACTTCCGTGCTTCAGCTCAGCGAAGATCTGCGAAACTCTGGCATACAGTACCTCCTCACTCGAAGGCTGAACCAGGATGCACTCGAAAACACCTTCTGCATAATTAGGACAAAGTGTGGAAGCGACCCTGACTCCAGCTGCATTCAGTTCCAGGCAGCAGTAAGGCATCTGCTACTCGGACAACTTTTTAAGACTACGCAGGGCTCAAACTGTGCTGAAGACGTGGACTCCCTCCTGGCGGCAATACCTATTGGTCCTAACTACATGAGCAGACTTGGATGTTCTGCTGCCACGCACATTACTGACGATGTCCTCGTGGCACCCAGTGAGTCGCCATCACCGCTAGGGTCCAACAGCACAACATTCTTCGCAGGGTGGCTTGGTGCAAAATTTCTCGGTGCTCACACTTGCCCCTCTGAGCAGAAATGCAAACTGCTGGAAGACAATGCCACATTTCAGGACAGTAGCCAGCTGTTACTTTATTTGAGTGTAAAGAATGTGGACAGTACTGACTTTGGAAAGCTGTCAGTTCCTCTTCCTGCCTTTGCGACGTTTGTGGGTGCGTGCGAGGAGGCCTTCAAAGCAAACGTCAAGACATTCTTCACCTCCCAAGGGGTCAGGTCCTAGCTGTGTGAAGTGTTGGACACACTTGTGCCAAAGACATTGAGTTTATGTTCTTCATCGGTGTATGATGATTTATTTCACTTTTTTCTCAGGGTGCGACTGTTCTGGTTTGCACGACATAGGAATGAGGAAGTACGAAATAGTACGTTACGTCAAAAGGCACTGCAGCACGCAGCGAGACTAAGTTCATAATCTGTGCACGTTGTTTTGATGTAACCAGAAGTTATTTTCTTTCCATGCAAAAGCATATGCATGGTTCTGTTGTCTATCCAGTGCTTTCAGTTGTAACCTAGATTGCACATGATCTCTTGTGATTCTTTCATTCCTGTGTAGCGTACGATTGTCATAGTGCACTTTTACACACAGTTCCTTACTGTGTTGTTTGTATTTTGACTGCCATGCAGAGTTCAGTAGTGTGTGCCTACTTATATGTTTAGTGTATGTACACCTGTGTGCATAGATACCTAGCATACATTTTCTGTTTTGAATCTTCAGCAGTTTGCTATTCTTTGATACGTATTAGGTGTATCCCTGTGGAAGCCCCAGCCATCATCCCATAATAAAGTTGTTTGCTTCCCCTTGTATATAGATTCCTAGCATGGATTTTCTGTTTTGGATCATCAGCAGTTTGCCCTCTCTTTGATATGCATTTAGTGTATACCTGTCTACATAGATCCATAGTACGTAATTTTATATTTTGGATCCTGTGCTGAGTTCAGTAGTTGTGTGCACAACTGCCAGTATGTACGTGCAGTTATGTGCAGGGCTAAGCACTTTGTGCAGCTTGAAAATCTACACCACGTGGCAAAATGTGCACAAAATAACAGAAGCAGAGAACATTGTCAATGCTTTGACATTCCTTTAATACAAAAATGCTGTAAGTAGTAGTCATGAACAGTGTGTATGCTCTGAACAAGGTTGTCATTGCTGGAAGCTGATATTATTTTGGCTGTTTTGCAAGATAAAGTATCACAGACTTCTAAACTGAGCTAATGGAGTTGTGCCTTCTAATTCCTCCATAGCATTCATTACGAATGCCAAAAACTGTTGGGAGACATAGCACCACACAGCATGCAAGTATCATATAATGTGGCCTAAAAGTGCAAATATGTTCACTTCCACGTTCTTGGTACGAGAGATATGTGGAAAGCTCCAGATGTGCATGGGGACAGCAATAGTCCTGGGCCCTATCTGTGTTTGCTGGAATTTGTACATTATCCTTTTGTGCTTATTCACTACATAGACTGTCATACTGGTTATTGCACATTATTCTGTCGTGGGTGTTTATACTGGAGTTGGACGGACTACATAATACTGTTTATACTGTATTTATACTGTTTACAATGTCATGGCGAATTTACCTGTGATAAAAGAAAGCAAGCCCCCACCTGGTCTCCTGTGTCCTTTGTTGCACGCATGTCGCTAGTGTTAATTCATCTCTGTTTACAAATTGTTCATGAGCTTTTGCTCTTGGATTTGCTATCAACAGTGATTGTGACATTCTGCGGCTCGGCATCGCGAAAGGGCAAGCCCTTTCGCCATCACCACCACCACCACCTCGGCATCGCGGTGGAAGGAACGCGCAGCGCGAGCGCCTGGCCCGCCCCGTGCTATACGTAACGGTGACGTACCACGTGACGTCCAGGTGACGTCATTATGACGAAATTTGTAGTATGCCCCGCAACGGATGGATGGCGCTGACGGTCTTTATCATGGCCGCCCTTGAAGACGTGGTGGCCAATGCAAGCTTCGCTACCATTTATATGTACCTTGGCCGGTTTCTTCACGCTCGCGGTCCCTACAAGGTATATCTAAACTGGTAGCGAAGACTAGCGAAAATACCAAATCAGACCCATCGGCAAGGCCACCAGCAAGAGGCACGAGCGATCCTGGGTGTTGACAGTAGAGGTACGGTTGTAAACAGAAAAACTTTGCGACATGGGCGTCGTTTGTGTGTGTACTAATAGGTTATTCATAATTTCAATGTAGAAAAAACTTTCTGTTGCCCCGCTCGTGCACATATACGAGATCATCTACCACTCAGTACATTTCTGTATCCTGCTCCTTTGCGCATGTGTCACAGTTGGGGGTGTTTATCCGTGCGACTCTGTATCCGTACCGTGTGTCCGTGCATTGTAATACGGAGTTCGTACACTCTTTGGGTCAAACAGGAAGCGACGTTCGCATCTCCGTGCTGTAGACCAAGATCAACACGTGTGAACAGGTGAATACAATGCATCCCCTGTTGCTGGGCCCGCGAATAAAAAGATTTCGTCATGGGACGAGTGGCCATGATAGTGTGAGTGTTAGCAGGAACCAACTGTGCACCAACGATGTCGTGTTTTGTTGCAATGGACCTATAACGGCCACTCATTGAATAAATGCAAATGTCTAATCACTAGGTGTACGTATAGCTCTGGGTGAGAAATGGGCCTTATGTGAGCCTTCCTAATTTCTGTATGGTCATCACGATGCCTTTCTGTTTGGAGTTGTCAAAATCTGTGATAACCGTATGTATTTGGAATTGATATGATTCATTAAACCTGATATGCTTTATTTTTCTGTGTTCTCGTCTGGTATTGTTGACTGGGCGCGGAAAAGGGAATACAGAGCAAGCGAAGTGGGCCAATGTAAACGTGCATGGCTAATTATGCACTAATTATTATTCATACTAGTGACGTCATCTCTGACGTCATTTATTTACAATTGTAGTAGTCCGCGCAACGGATGGATGGCGCTGACCGTCTCCATCATGGCGTCATTCTGAAGACATAGGGGCCTATGGGAGTTGCGCTACCTGTTTAAATATACCTTGGTCCTTGGTCCCTATCCGCAATCCAGCCTTTTACAATCGAGATCAGTGGGATGGATACTGTACAGCGTTGCCACACGCAAAAGATATTTATCTGTAGATCCGAGTCCAAAAAATCTGTAGATCGAGCTAAGAATCTGTAGCCACTCAAAACTCGGTGATTTGAACTTTTGCCTTCGTATCTGGAATGTCTACCTGCGTCTCTAAATTAGTGGAAGAGCAAGGGCTTATTTCGTTCCACTGCTGAAGACCACAGCCGGAATTTCTTGCTGCGGCGCACTGCCGTTGGAACTTTCGGTTTCGGTTTGTGATGTCGCGTTTTTTGTGATTGCGGCGGCTTTCGTGTCTGCTACAATCACAAAAAAAGTGTCACTGCACGTAGATTTTAATACTTTGACATGTTCTATTCACATCATTCACATTCATTCACATCATTCACATCTATTCACATCGTCTATTCACATCAGCTGTGGCGCTCCAATGCAAGAATAACCTCTCGCTTGTTCTCTCGCCCGTTCCACCATCGCAGTGATGAGCGAGGATCACAATGGACCACAAAAACAATAAAGCTCGATATATTGTTTCCACAGACAGAATGAAAGCGTACATGAGTGACGTGAATTATAAACTTTTGGTTTCACTCCAAAGCCAGCCAAGTCAAGCCTGTGAGGCAAACTGGTAACGCGCACATACTCAAGAGGTGGCGGTGGTGGTGCTGGTGAAAGAGCTCGCCAAATATTCAAGAAAACTGATTTAGCGTTGAGGCTCGCCAATGGTTCGTTTGCTGAAGACGTCCTTCTCCTCCGGCGAGCCCCGCCAGTTTCGTGATCGACGGATCAAATCCTTGTCAATGGCGAAGGCAAAGCAGCTTGACCCAACAGCATGCGTTTTGTGTGCAGGAGGCCAGTTGTGGTGGTCGTTGAGAGGTTGTTTCTTTGATTCGTTTTCATCAAATTAACTGCAGAAAATATTCTAAAAAATAGTCAGTCAAACACTCATTCCCGCGTTCTGCTGGCGTTTTTCATCGGTGTCGTTTTGTGCACTGATGCGAAACACGTACTGCGTCGAGTGATCCATTCATCGGACCAAAAATCGTGAGATTTCCATAAATCTCTGTAGATCTGTAGATTTTTCAAAAAGTAGGTAGATCTCATGATAAATCTGTAGGTGTGGCAACACTGATACTGTAGCCTGTAGCCAGCCGCAGCCTCTAAAGCGAAACGCACCGCCTCCAAAATACTGTCGCCACCGGCGCGCCTGCTCTGGGGATCTCTGATTGGCTGCACATTATATGTGTACATATTTGGATGCTCATTGGTCTCCAAGAACTGTCGTCAGTTTCCTTCGCGCTGATTGGGCGAGAGTCATTTGATTGAGGCGCGAGTATCCAAACGGTCGGTCGAACGGCACCAGCCCTTTCACCACCACCACCGTCGGTCGAACGGAGGAGAAAGAAAAACGACAGAGGAGACATCGTGTCTGTCCGGCCACGCGTGTTCGCTCGGACTGCAACCACTGCAATCGTTGTGCACGCAGACGCTAGCGGGTAGTTTGAGGGGTTTGAATGCTTTAGATTTAGATTGTGGCGAACTGCTAATGTGATTACGGAATGGCAAATCCACCTGATCATCACAACAGCGGGAAGACGAACATGACAGGGAATCCCTGCACCTCCAAAGGACGCAGAAATCGTCAGAGAGGAAGTCTGCACTCTTTCCGACGTACCGCAGGTGAACGGTAAGACAAGTTTGATTACTTTTTGTGACCGAAGGAAGTAATGCAGGTTTACGTACAACATTTACGAGTCACTCGGTACGTTAGCGGCGTCTCATTGTGCGGTGCATTGCCGTAACTTGTACGTTTCTGATATGCCGCTAATCAAATTATGTGTGGTTATGCTAGTTGCCCCTCATGCGCGTCGCAGCCGTTCGTTCACTGTGATTTACGAACATTTGTGACAAGTGCGCTTTGGTGTTCAAATACGAAATCAAGGTCGATTGCCTATCATAGCAGTGATTTTCGTGCAGAGTTACGGATCATCAATATATTTTTTTGTTCGCAGTGGCTAGCGTTACAACAACGGTAACACTAACTGGCTGTTAAGTTTCCAACAACGATAACCGCTTGTTCTAACAACAGTAGCGGCATCCTCAACAACCGCCGCAAACAATACGTCTCCAGCAATCATCAGTGCATCTTTTCTAAAAATAGGCGAGAGGGGCGGATGACATAGATACCATTTTTGTTTCGTCGCTGCATTTTCTAACCCAGAACTTCAAAGTGAATGATCGTCGTTGTAAAGTTGCTACAAAAAGCCACGGCGTTCTTCCCCCCCCCCCCCCGTAGGCGTTGCCATTCTGGAAGTCGGCTTCACCTAACTCCGGAGTGCGGGTGGGTGAAGCCAACTTTACGAAACGTCCACTATTTCCGTTGCCTGGTTTTTCTTCCTTATGTTGTCTGTTTAAGTGCAATATATCATAGAAACATTCATGGTTAGGCTGGGTGTTTGTGAGGTTAGATTGGATTAGGTTTGTCGTCTGCCTTTGCTAGTGCCAATATTTCATTTAACCCAACCCAACCTTACGTTAGACGTTCCTTATATTTAATCTAAAAAGAAAGAAAAAGACAAATTGAAGAAAAGAAACACGCAACGGCAACAAGTCTCGTAAAGTTGAGCATTACGGTGGTCACCAAAGAGCTATCTAAAAAAAAAAGCTATTCTTTTTCCACTGCGAACAGGAGCCTTGCAAGCCTCCTGTCACGTGTTGCTCACAGTTTCTTGCCCCAAATACTTATATGCACCTATGAGCCACAACAAAAAAGAAAATTAATTTTACTGCATGCATGCAGAATGTACTACATCAGTTTGAACTGAAATGAATGAACAGCACAACTTTTATGTACAGGACACAAATATGTACATGAGCTACATACAGCATACAGCATATTGAATATGCATCCATGCAGAATATGCAATGCAGCTAGATACATATACAGTATACACAATGCAGCTAGATACATATACAGTCAACCCTCGATTTATGAACCTTCGATTTATGAATTCCCTCGTTTTATGAACACGAGCACGGGGAACCAAACTTTTTCCATTCATTTTTCCCTCGTTTTATGAACCCCGATATTCGAATAATGAACGGAATTTCTGGGAACCAACTAGGAGTTGCCCAGCGTTTTTGCCCTCAATTTATGAACGGATCGTTCCAAGGTCAACAGAAACCTTCAAAGGGATAATTCCGTGGTCTTATAAATGACGCCTCAACGGACAAAACGTTTTGCAGGTATTGCACCCTCGGTTCCGACCCTCGGTTCTGGCACCCTCGAAATCCGAACAACAAACGTGTTTTCCGGGTCGCACAAGGTACGACCAAGTGTTCCTGACCTCAGTTGATGAATAAGGTGGTCGCTGTAACCCGGAGATTAATAAGCGGAGGTTAAAAATCCCGGAGGAAATCCCAGACCAGTCCAGTGTGAACGTGGTGACATCTCTTATTTCCAAGATTGACACAGCGGAAGGCATGGTCCAAAGCAAAATTAAACAATTTAGTATTGCATAATAAACAGAGTGTGAATGCGCTAATGTCTGTTCTTTGTGAGATTGATACAGCAGAAGGCATGGTCAAAAGCAAAATTACACAATATATGGCATTATAAACACAATCCCAACTCGGAAATACTGTTGCATTGCTCGATAGTACCCAGTTAACTGAATTTTCGATTTATGAATCCCTCGATTTATGAACGATTTTTCGGGGAACCGAGGGTGTTCATAAATCGAGGGTTGACTGTATACACAATGCAGCTATATACATATATACAAAATGCAGCTATATACATATATACAGAATGCAGCAAGATATACATATATGCAATGGATCAAGCATTCTATACGCTACAAGATATTTTCATTTCCTGTGGCACTTCTGACAAAACCATGGCGCGGAACAGTAGTAATTGGTCGAGTCGTACTCTAGGGGTGTCCAGTTAGAGACATGGGTGTCTGGTTCGAACCCCACAGCGTCTGGGACACCGTCGCGTGTGCGGAGGGCGCGGCGCCAGTGCGGAGGGTTGTCCGCGCGCTTATCGGCGAGGGGAGCGCTGCGTGCGCGTTTACCCTCTCACATTTTTCAGCCTGGGCCAACTTCTTTCGTCATTTTTCAATCTGCGCCGACTTTTTTCGCGACTTTTTCCCGTGCGCGACAGGCGGCGCTCTGGTGGAGGCTCTTACCGGTGGGCGGAGCGTGGCCGGAGGGTTGCGTGCGCGCTTACCCGCTCACATTTTTCAGCCTGGGCCGACTTCTTTAATCATTTCTCAATCTGTGTCGAATTCAATCGCAATTTTTTCCCCGCTACAACAGGTGTGCAGTAGGCAGTTTACATGCAAAGGATAGCCATACACAAAAGTACAAGTGAAAATATATTTATTAAAGTCACTAGTGTCAGGAATTATGATATGACTCTGTGTGAAGGAGAAAAACCCAGCCGAAAAACCTGAAGCAGAAGAAACACAATACATGTAACAAAGATTATACTTATTACAGGTATGATGCAATAGCATTGAAGGGGTATCACACATCATACACAATATTTTTTATTAGTAGTAATCGCGCGTTTTCAATTAAGCAGAAGGGATAGCACATTTAATCAAAGAAGATATTTTTAATCCATATGATTACAATCAAAATTACAAGTTTTATTATAAAAAGTCTCACATTTTTTCAGCCTGGGCAGACTTCTTTCATCATTTTTCCGCCTGGGGCGACTTCATTCGTATTTTTACCCGATACAATAGGTGCGCAGTAGGCGGTTTAGATGCATGGGGCGACTTCATTCGTATTTTTACCCGATACAATAGGTGCACAGTAGGCGATTTACATGCATGTATAGACATGCAAAGAGGAGTCATACACAAAAAGTACAAGTTAAAATATATTTATTAAAGCCATTAGTGCTGGGAATTGTAATGCCAATTGTGATGCCAATCAGGTGAAAGAGAAAAACCGAGCCGAAAACCTTCACGGCCTGAGACAGAAGAAACAATATACATATTTTATTCACTATACCTAGCCATCTGATTCTGAAAGAAAACATAAAATCAACATTCATCACGTTGCTTACTAGTTTAATATTCCAACATGACACCAATAATCAGTTTCTTATGAAGTGAATAGCGCAGACATAAGCAAATAATTAGAATCAACACGATCAACACATAGCATTAATACAGAACCAATCCTCCAACATGTAGGGAAATAATAGCTACACAATACAATATCAAAACGAGAAACAGTCACCACATTTAATCAAAGAAGATATTCTTAATCAATACGATTACAATCAAAATTACAAGTTTTATTATAAAAATTCTGAGACGCGAGAACCTGATAGATGTAAGTAATTTCGAGCGCAATAGGAAAGATTATTCCAACATTACACAATTAACCAGTTTCTTATGAAGTGAATAGCGCAGACATAAGGAAATAATTCGAATCAACACGATGAACACATAGCATTAATATAGAACCAATCCTCCAAATGTAGGGAAGTAATAGCTACACAATGCCATATCAAAACGAGAAACGGTCACCACATTTAATCAAAGAATATATTTTTAATCAATATGATTACAATCTAAATTAAAAGTTTTATTATAAAAAGTCTAACATTATTATATGTGACTACCATAGTGGAGCTTTAATTACAAGTGCCGATAGATGTATGTGAACAGCAGAGAACCTGGAAGACCATGGGACACGAACACAAGAGGAAATAAAATCTATAACAATACATTGGTTAATCAAAACAACAGAGGAGAATAATCTATCACTTTAACTGTCATAAAATCATCCTCGTGACTTCCCAATACAATTTTCATTCTAAGAGACACTACAAGCTTTACTTTGTTTTATGAATCCGACACAGAAAATATGTTAAAAAATTAACTTCATCACATAGCACGCTCTTAGCCAACAATCAGCTCTAATAATATCTGCCCTGATTTGTTGAAGACGGGAGGCGTACACCTGACAGTTATGAACATTTTCGAGCGCAATAGGGAAGATTATTCCAACATTACACAATTAATCATTTTCTTATTAAGTAAACAGCATAGACATACGGAAATAATGAGAAACACGATCAACAGCTAATAGAGATCCAAAACCTATCACATAAACAACAGACAGATGCAGGCAAATAAATGAAAAAAAAAAAAAGAATCTATCAAAACGATAAACATGCACGGACGAATAGCAGAGAAACACTTTGAACGCCACATGATGAATAATTTAATACAGCACAGAGCTAACGCTGAATAGCAGCGAAACAATCTAAACGGCGCATCTGCCAACGTGTAAACAACAGACAGGAAAATATTACTGAAACAAGATCAACAACTAAAGAGAGCCAAAAGGATAAATAGTTGAAGAACAATCTAACAAAACAAGAAACATGCACGGATGAATAGCTGAGAAACACTCTAAACGGTGCATCTACCAACGGTAAACAACAGACACATGTAGGAAAATAATTGAAAAAGAATCAATCAAAACGATAAACATGCACGGATGAATAGCAGAGAAACGCTTTGAACGATGCATCTGCCAACATGTAAACAACACACCGGAAAATAATAGCGAAACAAACTATCAAACATTACAATTTGAAATAATATATCTTTTGAACTATCATAAAATCAACCTTGCGAGCTAACAATATAGTCTTTTCGACTATCCTTGACTTTGCTGACCAAGAGCGAGGGAGGCTCCGCCCCCAAATGGCGCGCCAATAGGAGGACTCGGGAGGCGGAGCGCTGCGGCCTCTGCTCTTGCCTAATAGATGGCGCATCGCTAGCGCTCGGATCGGGATATGTGAGCCGCTGTCGTCTGCTTCTTCCGGTAGAGCTACGACCTTGAAGCCTCTGCTCTCGCGTAAGAGATGGCGCTACATTGGCGCTCGGTAAGGGCACGTGTGGTCGTCCCAACTTTGAGCCTCGACCTTGAGACTGGCCGGTAACCTAAATTCCGATGACGCGGCGATTGCAAACCATAGTGCGTAGTTTTGACGATTATGCTTCATGGATGTATTATTTTGGCCAGTTCGACGTTTATGAAAACGGAAAGAAATGTTGCTGCTTTTGTTCTACTCCTCGCACTGAAATAAATCATTTAAAATAGTTGTACTGTGTTTTTTTTTTTTTTTTTCCTTTTCGTAAGTAGTTACGCATGTATACTGCGTAGTTTTGACGATTATGCTTCATGGATGTGTCATTACATTACCAAATTTTTGGCCAGTTCGACGCTTCACTCCGCTCTTATGCGTGAACATTGTCTCAACTCGTGAAAAAGGAAAGAAATGTTGCTGCTTTGTTCTACTCCTCGCACTGAAATAAATCATTTAAAATAATTGTACTGCGTGTTCTTTTTTTTTCTCTTTTTTTGTAAGTAGTTACGCAAGTATACTGCGTAGTTTTGACGATGATGCTTCATGGATGTGTCATTACATTACCAAATTTTTGGCCAGTTCGACGTTTCGCTCCGCTCTTATGCGTGAACATTGTCTCAACTCGTGAAAAAGGAAAGAAATGTTGCTGCTTTTGTTCTACACTTCGCACTTAAATAAATCCTTTAAAATAATTGTACTGTTTGTGTGTCTTTTTCTTTCTTTTTGTAAGTAGTTACGAAGTATGTAAAAAGGAAAGAAATGTTGCTGCTTGTTCTACTCCTCAAACTGAACTAAATCCTTTGAAATAATTATACTCTGTGTTCCTTGTTTCTTCCCCTTTTTGTAAGTAGTTACGGAAGAAAATAATTGTGCTGTGTGTGTGTGTCCTTTTTGTAAGGGTTCCGGGACATTTGATCGAACGTCGTTTGGTCGAAAGCCGTTTGATCGAACGCGGGACATTTGGTCGAAAGACATTTGATCAAACACCGTTTGATCGAGACGGCAGCGGTCGTTTGATCGATTGTTTTATTCGTTCGCTTGGAGCGTTGATGTTTCACTCTGTGTAATCCGCTCGCCCATAAACACATTCGTCATCCTAATCCACTTTTTCGCATCCAGAAAGCGATCTGATGGTGTGCTTTTTTTTTTTTTTGGCTATTTATTTGCATTAAGTGCTGAAACTGCGTTTGCACGAGCTTTGAAAGTAAAGTTAGACGTTTAACTCCACTCTCCTCCTCGTGGCTGATACTGCCTGAGCGCATTGCTAAAAGTACGCCCAAACATTTCATTTGCCAAAATGCTCCGCAACCTGGGACAATTTATTCCTACGCCCACGCTAACGTGAGACATGTTGTTCGCTGCATTTTTCTAACCTGAAATATGCAGAAGGTATCAGGGCCTTTGAGAATTGCTTCTTAATCTTGTCACGTTGTCTGTGTGTTCTCAGAACACACAGACAATCATACAGACTTTCCCAAATTGGAGTTCTAATTTCTCTTCTCGCTTCCAAGACTTAAGCAACGGGGGTGGCGATGCCCTCATTCGCACATTGTGTTGTTTTCTAGACGTGCGGAAATCCCTGAACACACGGGATGAGCGACCTGTAGCCTCTAACCATGACACCCTTCACCGCTGGAGGCTACAATGTGGAACTCGAGAGAAGCCCACAAATATGGGAGGATGAGATATGTGTACTTAAGCGTATTTTAAATATAAATACGCCTAAAACGGTATTTAAATATAAATACATTTTTCTTGTCTGTATTTAAATACGTATTTTAAATACATGTATTTATATTTTAAATACAAAGTGTTTAAATACTGCCCATCCCTGGTGTTCTGTTTCATGAGCTATCCACAATGCCGCTCCTGTATTTTTGGAAGCATAGAACCCCGCCGAACCATTATTTCAGCCCTCTACAACCAGGGGCCATAGGCTAAGCCCAGTGCTTGTGCATTCTTTCCGGAACCCGGTGCAGAGCAGCCTGTGGCACTGACTGTTGTCTGAGTTAAGGGGCACAAACCCGTTTTCTTCCGACAGTACTTAAAGTAAAATCAGTTCAAGCAAAGATACTTAATTAAGTACCATTTAGCTATCGAGCCTCCCTTCGGACGCGGGATAATTTTTTTCGGAACCCGCCGCTGCTGCAGTCCCCCCCCCCCCCTTTTGTCTGCTTCTGATTCAGATTAGTGTTGTCATACATATGTTGTTACATGATTTTGTTTACCCTGCACGATCTAACGCTTAGAAAGAAACGAGGCACATCTGCAATATTGGGTATTGCCACATGAAAGGTCTTTTTCGTACTATCGAACGATAGCGTCCTCACCATTCTGGGACGAAGAGTTACTAAGATACGCTGATTAAACTTTGTGTTGTTTTGTATATATGTGTGTGTGTGCGTGTTTCCCTGTATGCACTTTAAAATTTTCCGGAAAAGTATCTACGCGCGACAGCCATGTGGTAATGACCTGTCGCAAAGTCCATACTCTTGTCTTGTCTATAATCCTAAAGATATTTCGGTTACACTACCGAGAAGAAGCAGCTTCAAGAAGCAGTACAAGGTTCGATTTTAAAAATGTTCTTATGACCGCATATATTTATTATCCTCTGAAAAGACGCAATAAAAAGCGCCTCGATCCATGTCTCACGGCCAAAGATCTCTAAATACGCAGTTGACATCGGAGTTGAAACCGGAAAAAGTAAAAGTAAACACTTTGTTTTCTGAGTTTGTTTCCAACAATATACGTTCAAGCAACAATGCTTACCGGTTGCAATGGGCCGAATTTGGAAAACGTTCGATGTATAACGCGCACGAGTGCATGACGCGCACCGCAATGCTGCTACAAGTTTAATGCCACCAGCATGCACAATAAAAGAAGGCGGTGTATCATTGATGGATATGCTTTATTTGAAACACACCGATGCAACAGAGTCGGTGTCATAGTATACTTCAGTCTTCTCTCCGCTTTCCGTTTCGCGTCACTTCTCAATCATGCCATGCGCGAAGTCCAAGAACATGGAAAACCCAATTAAAAAACAAATGCGGCCAGTGCGTTTACAAAACTGAGCAGCGTTTTATATTCTTTGTTGGTGAGTTCAGTTCAACCAGATCTCACACACTTTTAACCGTTTATGAAGTCCAGTGCCCTTTCGCCGGTTTTGTCAACTGACCGATTTGTGAGAAACTCACAGCACACCCTTGAAGACGCTAGTACGGCACCGTCCTGAAAAGGAACTCTGCAGGAAAATATTTCCGCGTGTTACGCGCACCGTTAGATAACGCGCAGGACTTCTTCCGAGCACTTTTTTTTGCTGTATTACGCGTGCGTTATACACCGGAAAATACGGTATATTTTTTCCTTCTTTCTTTTTAACTTACGCCCTAGTTCTTCGTATGCCGACGACTTCCTTCGTACTTGGTTTCTTTGTGCACAATGGTAAATGTGGGCATGTAGTCCAGACAGTAGGTTCCTAAAGGGGTAAGACCGTTTAGGAACCTTCCTTCATTGCTCTCTTTTTCTTTCACCCATTTGTATACTGTCTGGACTACATGGCGACATTGACCATTGTGCACAAGGAAACCGAATGTCTCCGGTGTCTTCTCAGCCGGAGTCTTCGACCTCTTCGGGAGGACGCTTTCTTTCAAGCGTCTTCCCGAAGAGGTCGAAGACTCCGTCTGGGTATGCACTATAAAGACCGTACGTGACCGCATATAGTGTCACTCTTGTCTTGGAACATGTTTCATCCGAAGAGTCTCGTTGCTGCTTAACTGTCATGGAGATCAGCTCAGACGTGCTGCAGGATATCGCTGCCCAAAGTAAGATAATCAGTTTCATAATTTCTTAAATGAAAAGTCGTGAAAATGGTCACTGATATTGTTGAGTGGTACTCATCTATTCCTCCCGGTTTTTATGAAATTGCATTTTTATGAAATTGCAAATTTATTTGCATTAGGTCAACCTGAGGTCATCAGATGGCTCATGGAGCAAGGTGCACTGCGTAGCGACATGCGCTGCAGACTATGCAATCGTCCTGCGACGCTGTTCAGCCCGGCTACGGGTACGGCAAGATGGAGGTGCAGGAACCACGGCCACAACTGGGGGGAATCTGTCTTTCATGATTCCATGTTCAGGAAGTATAAGATTCCACTGAGACTCGCCCTGAAGCTGATGCATATCTTCGCTCATGACCGGCACACGTACAAGTATTTAACCCTGGAGTGTTCGAGAACTGCCAGAAAAATAGCGGATCGGACGATCGTTCGCTGGCTGTCCTTGTGCCGATCCGTCGTATCCGTGGCCATTCAAAGACAGATTGCAGCAGAAGGTAAAATTGGTGGAAGGGGAAAGATCGTAGAAAACGACGAAAGTCCCTTCGGCAAGCGGAAGTACCACAGAGGTCGTGTCAGGAAAGGTCATTGGGTTCTGGGCATGGTAGAAAGGGAAGTCAACCCAAACGCCAAGCGCAAAGGAGGAAAGCTGAGGGTTGTAGTTTGTCCTAACAACAAGCGGGACAAAGCCACCCTTATACCGCTTATCAGACGCTACATCAAGAGAGGGACAACCATAATCACGGACTGCTGGGGTGGCTACAGAAACCTCGAAACTCCAGGTGAAAACCCTGAGCAATGGAGACGACGTGGGAGGCGGAAGTACTACACCCACAAAGTTGTCAATCACCGGGTTGAGTTCGTTACAGGACCGAATCGTGAGGTTCATACGCAGACCATAGAGTCCACCTGGCGCGTACTTAAACGGTCGCTTCATCGCGGAGGCCCTCAAAGGAAAGACATTCAACGCTATTTGGACGAACAGCTGTGGCGGAGGCATGTTCAGAGGATGGGACTTGACCCGTTCATCAACTTCTTGGAGTGTGTTGGTACAGCAAAAAGTCGCGTCTTCTCGGGAACAGAGGGGCTCCGATACCAAACACGTCCCGTCTCTCGCAACCAGAACTTGGGCCATCATCCACCACGCTCTCCACGACGACACAGTGCTGTACCTAGCCACAGGCGTACTATTACGGCTGTCATACCACGTGTGCCAACTTCCATGGCAGGCGTCGTCGGTACTACAGGTATGTTTTTCATTTTCGTCGCTATTTGTTTGTTCAATTGTTCAGTAAGCAAATCTGACCGCCAGCATCTCACATCATTCCTATTTTTCAACCATCAGAGCGTGCGGGTCCTTCTCTGCCACAGACCAACGCCGCGACTACAGCTGTAATGGTTTCTGCACACCCAGGTTCGAACGCGCAGGCAGTTCGACGGGTACAAACAGCACGAAGACATCGGATGCAGCAGGTCTCACCTTACTCGCGACCAAACGCGTCAAGCGCGGCTCCAGCTGTTACGGCGACTCTAAGCAATACAAACAACGTTCCCGTCATTGTAAGTTTGGCCACCGCACCTTTCCCAGTGCAGGTAATGCCGACGCCCATAATTCTTTTGCATCCCGGGTTCGGATACCAACATCCACTACCCCTGGGTTTTAACGCCCCTCATGGCGGTGTGGCTTTCCCCCTGCAAAACACCAGTTTCATTGTACAGTAGCAAGTAACAACATTAAGACATGGATGTGCCCAAGCTGCTAGTCAATAAACGGACGTTTAACTACCTACTCTTTGTGGTTTGTTTCTTTTCGCTTCAATCATTATCTCCGAAGGGCAAGAGCAGCATTTTCATTACAACCGGGCGACGAACATTACGGTGCACGGACATTTCGGTGCATGTCGGTGCGCGGACAACGGGGAAGAAAAAGAAAAAAAAAGGCGTTGGTAACTTGGCGTACTTCCGTAACTACTTACAAAAAAGAAAGAAGAAAAAGAAACAGACACAGTACAATTATTTCAAATTATTTATTTCTGTAGAGGAGTAGAACAAGCAGCAACATTTCTTTACTTTTTGCATACTTCCGTAACAACTTACGCAGGTTTAGCAGTTAATGCAAATAAATAGCAAAAAAGAAAGAGAGGCACACACAGTACAATTGTTTTAAATGATTTATTTCAGTGTGAGGAGTAGAACAAAAGCAGCAACGTTTCTTTCCTTTTTCATGAGCTGAGACAATGTTCACGCATAAGAGCAGCGCGAAACGTCGAACTGGCGGTTCCGGGACATTTGATCGAACGCCGTTTGGTCGAAAGCCGTTTGATCGAACGCAGGACATTTGGTCGAAAACCATTTGATCGAACGCCGTTTGATCGAAACGGTAGCGGTCGTTCGATCGATTTTTTTAATTGGTTCACTTGGAGTGTCGAAAATCACAAAAAAAAGACAAGAAAAAGAAAAAGCTGCAGTTCTAAATGCAGTTATCCTAAGGAACATTTAACTTTGTGTGATCTGCTTCCCCGTAAACACATTCCTCATGCTAACCCACTTTTTAGTGTCCAAAAAGCAGTACAAGGGCCAGGGTTGTTCACCGTTGACCCGTTGGACAACCGAATAGGTTTTTCCGCTCTGACACATAGTGACTAAACATGCTGTACTTGTTAATCCCACAACCCTTTGCTAGCCTTTGTCAAATAATAATAGATGTCAAGTATTAAACATTTTGGCACATGAATTAAAAAATAAGTAAATGACATTTTCGATGATTTATTCCCGTCGAATATGAACAAATTCTAACAGTGGATTATTATTTGTAATCAACTGACCACTGTGTAGGAGAAAGAGCAGTTTCAGTTTATTTACTTTTCGCCTATGTGCAGGTGAACCTAAATTTAGTTCTTACAACAGACATGTAACCGAAGAAATGCTTCGAAACTTAGACAAGATTACAGGGCAGCAGACCTTAGTACTTTCTCTATTTCTTCGGATATCGTGCATGTGTAGTGATTCGAGGCTGCAGATGCATACTCTAAGGTCGAACTAAGGTTTTACATGCTGTTAATTTAATATCTCTCGTTGTACCATGGCGAAATTTCGTTCTTAGCACCCACAGACTTCGAGTGGCTTTGCACATATGACTATCCCGTTTCAGACCGTTCCCTTTCAATATGTCGCCAGCAGTAAGAAGGGTGCCTAGAACAAGGATAGACTATCGGCTGCTGTCAACCTGGGGCAGCTTTCTTCAATATGTGTCCTACTGATTCGTAAATTACAAACGTCTGCAACTAACCAGTGGTCTCCCATCTTCGACTGCAAAAGCAAAGAAAAAAAAGGAAGAAATAAAAAAAGCAGAGGACACTGATTGCCTGCTCCGTATGCTCGAGTCAAAAGTTACAGAAAAAGTGGTGCGGACAACACAGTGCATGCAGCTTTGAATTCTCTTCGAACAAATGTCTTTCGAACAAACGGCGTCGATCAACTGGCTTTCGATCAAACGGCTTTCGACCAAGCGGCGTTCGATCAAACGCCTTCGATCAAACGGCGTTCGACCAAACGGCGTTCGATCAAATGGGCGGACACCCCAAAAATTTGGTAATGTAATGACACATCCATGAAGCATAATCGTCAAAACTACGCAGTATACTTGCGTAACTACCTACAAAAAGAAAAAAAAAGAAAGAAAAACACAGTACAATTATTTTAAATGAAGAGCGAAGCGAAACGTCGAACTGGCCAAAAATTTGGTAACGTAATGACTCATCCATGAAGCATAATCGTCAAAACTACGCAGTATACTTGCGTAACTACTTACAAAAAGAAAAAAAAAGAAAGAAAAACACAGTACAATTATTTTAAGTGAAGAGCGGAGCGAAACGTCGAACTGGCCAAAAATTTGGTAATGTAATGACACATCCATGAAGCATAATCGTCAAAACTACGCAGTACACTTGCGTAACTACTTACAAAAAGAAAAAAAAGAAAGAAAAACACAGTACAATTATTTTAAATGAAGAGCGGAGCGAAACGTCGAACTGGCCAAAAATTTGGGACTATCCTTGACTTTGCTGACCAAGAGCGAGGGAGGCTCCGCCCCCAAATGGCGCGCCCACACTGGAGCCAAGAGGGGTCACTCTCTCCCTCTATGCAGCCCGGTGGGGTCACTCTCTCCATCTATACAGCCCCAAAGCAAAGAATCTGTTGTCAATCTATGAAGTGGGGAAACCCTCTCTCTTTTTCACATTCTTTCCTCCGAAAGGAAATATTCTTAGGACCAGTGTACAGAGGCGAAATTTTTTATTGATTGCAAATAGACATTGGAATTATTCGACTCTCAAGAGTACAATAAGAATTCTATCGAAAACAATAGCACGCAAAAAACCTAAGAATAGACGTTTATGTCAGTGCAAACTGATTTTAGAGAAACTTTATCTAAGCAAACGAGAAAATATTATCGGCGCAAACAATACCAAACGAGAAACGATGCATTTTAATGTATTTCATATCTGACACAACTATTATGCATACACTATTCTCAACTCACAAAATATCAATCGAGCGATCATCTGGAGCAAAAAAGAGAAAGTCAAATTTATTCAATGATAGAAAGAATACTCATTCGAAAACGAGAAACAAATTTAATTACATATTTTTTATGATAACTTTGCAACAGTAATTTCTACACGCAGAAGCCACAATCAACTCATGTGAAATGTAAATTATTGTGTTTGCTACAACGAAAATCAGCGCGCGCAACATTCCCAACTAGTAGAATATTTTTATTAATCTCAATCGAGTGATCATCTGAAACAAAGTCGAAAGCAGTAATTAATTTAGGCAAACATTTTTTGTAACCATGCAGAGCAAATATACATCACCGAAACATGTCTTTTTCATTCGGGCCCCCAACTAGTGGAAACGAAGTGAGAGAGGGAAGCTGAGTTCCCGCACACTTTCGTTAAGGTTGCGCCCGCAGGGAGTAGGGGAATCCAAACAATGGTCTTGGTACCATAAACCGACTCCCGCAAGTCAAGTTAGGGAAGGAGGGACTCTAGCGCTGTCTTGTACGTAGAATCATTGCAAGCTCACATTTTTTCATTACACATCACATCTTTTTTTGTAAACTGACTTTCATAATTCTATCGTCAGGTGGAACATTCTAAACCTGATAACATAATAAATAAAATTAGCATCGATTAAATGTCGAGGCACACTACAAAACAGAACAGACAATTGCTATACATTGAAGAGATGGACGGATTTTGTACTCGTTACCATACGTCATGGGAGGACCTGATAAAAAGTTGCTTCGAAAAGGAGGAGACGCGAAACGATTCATTTATCGCTGCATTTCAATACGTCCTAGACATGGTCGTATTCGGAGATATGGTGCAAATTATGGAATTCAAGATGCGAGAACTTGTATGCCGAATCTACAATAGTTATAAAAAGATTTGCACGTCATCGTCGGAAGGACCACTTGGGCTGATGGTGGAGTTTTTGAGGTTCGCTAACGAAGAACTGAAATACACTAGACCAAACGTAATTGTAATCATTGCAATGGGCATTGCATTAATCAAGAAAGCAATCAGATCAAATTATCATATACAAGCAGTCTATATCGCACGATTCATTACGGATTTGTTGAAATTACACCTAACGGTTGAAATGGAAAGTACATAAAAAAATCTTATCACGTGGTATATTCCACCCTAGAACCTCTACACATTTATTTTATTCTACCAGTCAAGGATGTCGAATGAACAGAAGTTCAATATTGTCGTGCAAGGTCTGATGTATCATCACTTATTGAAACTCAACAAACATATCAATTGCGGTGGGCCACCGGACGATTTTCACCTAATACTCTCTTGTACGCCATTCAAGAATCTTCATACAAAGAAAGGAAGCATCAATAAGAGACTGTGCAAGAGAAGTTTTAATTAAACACTTACCGATAGTCACCACTGCTCCGGAATGTGATCTGATAAATTTTATCCATTAATGTACAAACAAATATATTGTATACAATGTGTGACTATATAGACAGCTTTTTAATCTATATATAAAAAAATTGTAAGAAAGAGTATACAGTTTTGACTTTGAAATTTTAACAAGAACCTTTGGTGTTTGCGTTTTGTTTCATTATGAGCTAAAATCTTCTAAAATTAAAGTATGCCCTTCCCATTTGTAGTGCCTCATATGCCGTGACATAATGAACAGACTCATAGTTTTTCAGTATGGCTAATGAAAAACCTCGGATACATTCTGTGAATTGGAGCTCTGTTTATGGGTGCTGCTTTGGTTAAGTTTGCAAAAGGAATATTTA
Source organism: Ornithodoros turicata (assembly GCF_037126465.1). NCBI lineage: Eukaryota > Metazoa > Arthropoda > Arachnida > Ixodida > Argasidae > Ornithodoros > Ornithodoros turicata. The sequence continues at coordinate 35,170,941 of NC_088205.1, read as the reverse complement.
CTTATTATAATTACATATCTTACATAGTGCTCATCTTCATTGTATAGCAATTAAACATTTCTGATGACAGTTGTGTGATTCGATTCTCCCAAAATCTTATTGGAATTGTGTGCCGCATGTTATGATGATTAGAATTGTAGACTCCACCTTCGCGTCATTTGATAACAGATTCCTTTCAATATAGTATTGTCAACTGTCCAATAGTTTGAGAAAATATATACACTGTGCAATTTAACTAGTAAAATAAGCTTTCGCAAAATATTAGTGATCCTCTTTGTAAACAAAGATTGATGTAACATGCCTCTAAATTTCTATTATCGATTCTTCTACAATTCTTTCCTTCGGGTGTCGGTGTTGTATAGGAGTGTGGTCGTGTAAAAATCTCTTTGATTGCCAGCGCTGATTCCATGCGAAGATCCTTGTACATAGTGTCTCCTTAGCAATCTTCAACCTGGTCATAAGCTGTTTTCGTTGCGCTGTGTAGAATACATTACAATGATGACAAAGAATACAATTATTATTTCAATTATACACTTGTTTATTTCGATAAATTACAATTCTATTCCAAACTCCGAAGTTTTCTTTTGTTGTCTTGATTGATGAATTCCGAAGACATCAAGTAATTTATTCTGATTATTGAGCGCTTGAATCCAGCGTTGATTAGCACAGGTGATATGTTGTCGCCGTGTTTGTATTGCTTCAACAACTTGCACTTTGTTGCGACGAACTTGCACAGTCTCTTATTGATGCTTACTTTCTTTGTATGAAGATTCTTGAATGGCGTACAAGAGAGTATTAGATGAAAATCGTCCGGTGGCCCACCGCAATTGATATGTTTGTTGAGTTTCAATAAGTGATGATACATCAGACCTTGCACGACAATATTGAACTTCTCTTCATTCGACATCCTTGACTGGTAGAATAAAATAAATCTGTAGAGGTTCTAGGGTGGAATATACCACGTGATAAGATTTTTTATGTACTTTCCATTTCAACCGTTAGGTGTAATTTCAACAAATCCGTAATGAATCGTTGCGACATAGACTGCTTGTATATGATAATTTGATCTGATTGCTTTCTTGATTAATGCAATGCCCATTGCAATGATTACAATTACGTTTGGTCCAGTGTATTTCAATTCTTCGTTAGCGAACCTCAAAAACTCCACCATCAGCCCAAGTGGTCCTTCCGACGATGACGTGCAAATATTTTTATAACTATTGTAGATTCGGCATACAAGTTCTCGCATCTTGAATTCCATAATTTGCACCATATCTCCGAATACGACCATGTCTAGGACGTATTGAAATGCAGCGATAAATGAATCGTTTCGCGTCTCCTCCTTTTCGAAGCAACTTTTTATCAGGTCCTCCCATGACGTATGGTAACGAGTACAAAATCCGTCCATCTCTTCAATGTATAGCAATTGTCTGTTCTATTTTGTAGTGTGCCTCGACATTTAATCGATGCTAATTTTATTTATTATGTTATCAGGTTTAGAATGTTCCACCTGACGATAGAATTATGAAAGTCAGTTTACAAAAAAAGATGTGATGTGTAATGAAAAAATGTGAGCTTTCAATGATTCTACGTACAAGACAGCGCTAGAGTCCCTCCTTCCCTAACTTGACTTGCGGGAGTCGGTTTATGGTACCAAGACCATTGTTTGGATTCCCCTACTCCCTGCGGGCGCAACCTTAACGAAAGTGTGCGGGAACTCAGCTTCCCTCTCTCACTTCGTTTCCACTAGTTGGGGGCCCGAATGAAAAAGACATGTTTCCGTGATGTATATTTGCGCTGCATGGTTACAAAAAATGTTTGCCTAAATTAATTACTGCTTTCGACTTTGTTTCAGATGATCACTCGATTGAGATTAATAAAAATATTCTACTAGTTGGGAATGTTGCGCGCGCTGATTTTCGTTGTAGCAAACACAATAATTTACATTTCACATGAGTTGATTGTGGCTTCTGCGTGTAGAAATTACTGTTGCAAAGTTATCATAAAAAATATGTAATTAAATTTGTTTCTCGTTTTCGAATGAGTATTCTTTCTATCATTGAATAAATTTGACTTTCTCTTTTTTGCTTCAGATGATCGCTCGATTGATATTTTGTGAGTTGAGAATAGTGTATGCATAATAGTTGTGTCAGATATGAAATACATTAAAATGCATCGTTTCTCGTTTGGTATTGTTTGCGCCGATAATATTTTCTCGTTTGCTTAGATAAATTTCTCTAAAATCAGTTTGCACTGACATAAACGTCTATTCTTAGGTTTTTTGCGTGCTATTGTTTTCGATAGAATTCTTATTGTACTCTTGAGAGTCGAATAATTCCAATGTCTATTTGCAATCAATAAAAAATTTCGCCTCTGTACACTGGTCCTAAGAATATTTCCTTTCAGAGGAAAGAATGTGAAAAAGAGAGAGGGTTTCCCCACTTCATAGATTGACAACAGATTCTTTGCTTTGGGGCTGTATAGATGGAGAGAGTGACCCCACCGGGCTGCATAGAGGGAGAGAGTGACCCCTCTTGGCTCCAGTGTGGTTGTACTATGGAAAGCTTAGCTGTGGTGCGTGTTTGGATACCTCTGCCAAGGTAATGTTTATAGTGCCTGAGTAGTGTGAAAATTCTATATTGTTAGCTCGCAAGGTTGATTTTATGATAGTTCAAAAGATATATTATTTCAAATTGTAATGTTTGATAGTTTGTTTCGCTATTATTTTCCGGTGTGTTGTTTACATGTTGGCAGATGCATCGTTCAAAGCGTTTCTCTGCTATTCATCCGTGCATGTTTATCGTTTTGATTGATTCTTTTTCAATTATTTTCCTACATGTGTCTGTTGTTTACCGTTGGTAGATGCACCGTTTAGAGTGTTTCTCAGCTATTCATCCGTGCATGTTTCTTGTTTTGTTAGATTGTTCTTCAACTATTTATCCTTTTGGCTCTCTTTAGTTGTTGATCTTGTTTCAGTAATATTTTCCTGTCTGTTGTTTACACGTTGGCAGATGCGCCGTTTAGATTGTTTCTCTGCTATTCAGCGTTAGCTCTGTGCTGTATTAAATTATTCATCATGTGGCGTTCAAAGTGTTTCTCTGCTATTCGTCCGTGCATGTTTATCGTTTTGATAGATTCTTTTTTTTCATTTATTTGCCTGCATCTGTCTGTAGTTTATGTGATAGGTTTTGGTTCTCTATTAGCTGTTGATCGTGTTTCTCATTATTTCCGTATGTCTATGCTGTTTACTTAATAAGAAAATGATTAATTGTGTAATGTTGGAATAATCTTCCCTATTGCGCTCGAAAATGTTCATAACTGTCAGGTGTACGCCTCCCGTCTTCAACAAATCAGGGCAGATATTATTAGAGCTGATTGTTGGCTAAGAGCGTGCTATGTGATGAAGTTAATTTTTTAACATATTTTCTGTGTCGGATTCATAAAACAAAGTAAAGCTTGTAGTGTCTCTTAGAATGAAAATTGTATTGGGAAGTCACGAGGATGATTTTATGACAGTTAAAGTGGTAGATTATTCTCCTCTGTTGTTTTGATTAACCAATGTATTGTTATAGATTTTATTTCCTCTTGTGTTCGTGTCCCATGGTCTTCCAGGTTCTCTGCTGTTCACATACATCTATCGGCACTTGTAATTAAAGCTCCACTATGGTGGTCACATATAATAATGTTAGACTTTTTATAATAAAACTTTTAATTTAGATTGTAATCATATTGATTAAAAATATATTCTTTGATTAAATGTGGTGACCGTTTCTCGTTTTGATATGGCATTGTGTAGCTATTACTTCCCTACATTTGGAGGATTGGTTCTATATTAATGCTATGTGTTCATCGTGTTGATTCGAATTATTTCCTTATGTCTGCGCTATTCACTTCATAAGAAACTGGTTAATTGTGTAATGTTGGAATAATCTTCCCTATTGCGCTCGAAATTACTTACATCTATCAGGTTCTCGCGTCTCGGAATTTTTATAATAAAACTTGTAATTTTGATTGTAATCGTATTGATTAAGAATATCTTCTTTGATTAAATGTGGTGACTGTTTCTCGTTTTGATATTGTATTGTGTAGCTATTATTTCCCTACATGTTGGAGGATTGGTTCTGTATTAATGCTATGTGTTGATCGTGTTGATTCTAATTATTTGCTTATGTCTGCGCTATTCACTTCATAAGAAACTGATTATTGGTGTCATGTTGGAATATTAAACTAGTAAGCAACGTGATGAATGTTGATTTTATGTTTTCTTTCAGAATCAGATGGCTAGGTATAGTGAATAAAATATGTATATTGTTTCTTCTGTCTCAGGTCGTGAAGGTTTTCGGCTCGGTTTTTCTCTTTCACCTGATTGGCATCAATTGGCATTACAATTCCTAGCACTAATGGCTTTAATAAATATATTTTAACTTGTACTTTTTGTGTATGACTCCTCTTTGCATGTCTATACATGCATGTAAATCGCCTACTGTGCACCTATTGTATCGGGTAAAAATACGAATGAAGTCGCCCCATGCATCTAAACCGCCTACTGCGCACCTATTGTATCGGGTAAAAATACGAATGAAGTCGCCCCAGGCGGAAAAATGATGAAAGAAGTCTGCCCAGGCTGAAAAAATGTGAGACTTTTTATAATAAAACTTGTAATTTTGATTGTAATCATATGGATTAAAAATATCTTCTTTGATTAAATGTGCTATCCCTTCTGCTTAATTGAAAACGCGTGATAACCACTAATAAAAAATATTGTGTATGATGTGTGATACCCCTTCAATGCTATTGCATCATACCTGCAATAAGTATAATCTTTGTTACATGTATTGTGTTTCTTCTGCTTCAGGTTTTTCGGCTGGGTTTTTCTCCTTCACACAGAGTCATATCATAATTCCTGACACTAGTGACTTTAATAAATATATTTTCACTTGTACTTTTGTGTATGGCTATCCTTTGCATGTAAACTGCCTACTGCACACCTGTTGTAGCGGGGGAAAAATTGCGATTGAATTCGACACAGATCGAGAAATGATGAAAGAAGTCGGCCCAGGCTGAAAAATGTGAGCGGGTAAGCGCGCACGCAACCCTCCGGCCACGCTCCGCCCACCGGTAAGAGCCTCCACCAGAGCGCCGCCTGTCGCGCATGGGAAAAAGTCGCGAAAAAAGTCGGCGCAGATTAAAAAATGACGAAAGAAGTTGGCCCAGGCTGAAAAATGTGAGAGGGTACGCGCACGCAGCCCTCCCCTCGCCGATAAGCGCGCGGACAACCCTCCGCACTGGCGCCGCGCCCTCCGCACACGCGACGGTGTCCCAGACGCTGTGGGGTTCGAACCAGACACCCATGTCTCTAACTGGACACCCCTAGAGTACGACACGACCAATTACTACTCCGAACTTCCTAGACTTCGTTTGGGTATACGCACACAAGCGACGTCGTACCACAGCAAGCGACCATCACACGAGACACACTCCTCATCTAAAACATCCCTACATACATTGCACTTCCATATTATATTTGACCTTTTGGTGTCGACAACATTACAGACTGCATCCCAACCGTCAGCTGTGAAATATTTCGATATATCACTAAGGTGAATTCCGTCGTCAAGGAGAACTTCCGACACTCTGCTTGGAAACACTTCCACATCCTCCTCCCCTGTAAAAATTAAAGGTGCACATGTCAAACTGTAAATCTCATTTGGCAGCTGAATGCAGGTCAGAAAGAACATACTTCTGACAGGTACTCACCCAATAAGTTGCCTCCAGACAGTGCCCCTTCCGCTTTGCATTTGGGCACGAAGCACTCCAAGACTTTAAGCTGTTGTGTCTGTAGTGGAAGATCAAAAAATCTGTCAGGGCCACACTTTTTAGCCTTTCTCTGAAGAGCACTCTTGGTTTGGCAGAGCTCTGTGACACCGTTGGTACACTTTGATGATCCCTGCAGCACATCAGTGGAAACAGCTGCATGTGGCGTGCTACCAGTAGCTTTTCTTTTTCTTGGCAAGCCAATGACTGTTCTCGAGGAACCTTTTGGGCGGCCACGGACTTTCATCTGTACAGGCATTCTGATTCTGTCCAGACGCTATGTCTGAGACGCTATGACGCTATGACTATCTGACGCTATGTCCATGTCTGAGACGCTATTCTTAGATGAGTGGAAAGTGCGTTTGGGCAAACATGTGCGTACCATGAAGGACCGGCAGCCACGAGCTCGGTCAGAGTGGCATCAGAGGAGGCAGCAACAGGGAGCTCACAGGGCCTATAGAGAATAGATGCACTATGAGCCTCTATTCTTAGATGAGGGGAAAGTGCGTTTGGGCAAACATGTGCGTACCTTGAAGGACCGGCAGCCACGAGCTCGGTCAGAGTGGCATCAGAGGAGGCAGCAACAGGGAGCTCACAGGGCACTCTATTCTTAGATGAGTGGAAAGTGCGTTTGGGCAAACATGTGCGTACCTTGAAGGACCGGCAGCCACGAGCTCGGTCAGAGTGGCATCAGAGGAGGCAGCAACAGGGAGCTCACAGGGCACTCTATTCTTAGATGAGTGGAAAGTGCGTTTGTGCAAACATGTGGGTACCTTGAAGGACCGGCAGCCACGAGCTCGGTCAGAGTGGCGTCAGAGGAGGCAGCAACAGGGAGCTCACAGGGCCTATAGAGAATAGATGCACTATGAGCCTCTATTCTTAGATGAGTGGAAAGTGCGTTTGGGCAAACATGTGCGTACCTTGAAGGACCGGCAGCCACGAGCTCGGTCAGAGTGGCATCAGAGGAGGCAGCAACAGGGAGCTCACAGGGCACTCTATTCTTAGATGAGTGGAAAGTGCGTTTGGGCAAACATGTGCGTACCTTGAAGGACCGGCAGCCACGAGCTCGGTCAGAGTGGCATCAGAGGAGGCAGCAACAGGGAGCTCACAGGGCCTATAGAGAATAGATGCACTATGAGCCTCTATTCTTAGATGAGGGGAAAGTGCGTTTGGGCAAACATGTGCGTACCTTGAAGGACCGGCAGCCACGAGCTCGGTCAGAGTGGCATCAGAGGAGGCAGCAACAGGGAGCTCACAGGGCCTATAGAGAATAGATGCACTATGAGACGCTATTCTTAGATGAGTGGAAAGTGAGTGAAGGAAAATGAGTGAAGTGCATGATGCAAAATATGAATGAGCATGTCATGATATGTCTTTGGAGAGATTGCCTACATACAGCCACAGCATAGATGATGAGTGAAGCACTACTGTGTTCCTCAGAGCAGAACGAGAGATGCTGATGCATGCTGAAGACAAGATTGAAACTACATGTGCATCAGCACTAACTGAATTAATATCAGACAATACTCGTCGTACCTGTACGGCTGTGGGACAGATGCGCCCTGCCCTGTATGGTCTGGCCGAACCGTAAGATTAACCGTGTGTCCTTCTTCCCATGCTTTTGCCAAAGACTGGAGGAGGGAGAGACGGTCTAAGAATCTGCCTCCTGTTTCCTCAGATGCAAGTTCAGCAAGATGTTTGCAATGGGGAAAGGCCTTGCGGTATTTTTCATGCTGTGTCAACACTCTCCTCTTCTGAGCGATTTTAGTTGTCGTCAGTTGTGGCTCTTCTGTATTATCATTTCCTGTGCTTCTCTGTTCTGACTGGTGGAGCCCTGTTAAATAGTACTCCCGTGTCCATCTTTTATCCAGGAGATGCTCACAGAACAGGTCCATGCATTTGTGACTCCTTACCGCAAAAATGTGTTTACATGGAAGCCGCATAGATAAAAAATCTGTGCACTGGCATTCCTCTGTAGACACAGTGAAGCTTGATCCAGTGCTGCTTTGGTATATGTAGATGCCTCCGGTTTCCTCTGGGAGCGTAACTTTCTTGGAGAGCTCATTCTGCTTCTTAATGTGCTTGAATGCGTACGGTGTGGCTCTCTCGTAGTAGCGCTGAAGGGACATATCCCAGCTGGAAAAATCTGTTGGTCGCTTTGACAGTGCATAGCAGTAGCTATGGGTGTGCTCAGCTTTGACCACATGCAGCAACTTGAAAAGCTGGATGAAAAACTCTCGTAGGGAGTTCTTCGTTCCCATAATACTCTTTAACTGCCCGTTGAAGTTCTCCAGCCGGTTGTTTGTGGTGCTGTTGAAAGTGGCCCTCCATGAACTGTGGTCCAGTAAACCATTCATATTTACATGTTCTCCAGTTCTTCTCGTAGTAATCTCTCACGTTTGAAGGTGCAAGTGAAAAAAAATTGTCTTCCAGTTCCTTGAATCTCTCTTCTGATCTTGACATCACCATGCCCTGAAGGGTGGCCAAAATCTCTTCTCTTAATTTACTTGAGATACTCATCTTCTGGGTTGTTATTTCTCGGCTGAATGTCCTCAGTGTATGGTATGCACACATCAGTACATGAGCACCTGGAAAATGCTCCTTGAGTAACTGACGCTCAAGCAGATCTTTGTCTGCATTGATGCAGCGAGTTTGCAGTGCCGTGGGGTGAAGCTCCTTGAATTTTCCAAGCACCCAGTTGAGGGTCTCTGCATCTTCCTGAACTATCAGTGCGACACATACTGTCTCAGTACTTTCGTTTCCATCTATGTTGCGAATCACGAAGACAGGCGTCCGTATGTCTAGCAGCTTATAGGTCCCATCGATGCCGATGAATTCTGGGTATAAGGACATGGAGTGCTTCATCTCTGGGGTACAGATGAGGAGACCTCGAAATTCATCACGGCTGGTTAGGAGGTGACAGTCAGATTCTAAAAGGGGTAAAGGAAGGAAATATAAATGATAGGTGCTTATGAGTGCACATGTATCACTTAATGCATTTGAAATGGATACACACTGTACGTAGACTGAAGGAACTCCACTGTTCGCTTCAGGTCATGTCTTTCCGGGTCTTTGTGAGCCGTCATTATGTTTACCAAGTCCTTTGTCAGTACGACTTGACCTGTTTCCTCCTGAAGGGCTCGCGCAACTCGTTTCTTGTTAGACCCGAGCTCCAGCAGCCTTCTAACATCGCTCTGCACTTCATCGGTCAACTTTCGATTTTGAGGCAGGTGCAAAAAGAGCTCCTGTGGTAGAACAGGGGGTAATTGTTATAAGTACGAAGGCCATTCAGCTTTTATAATCTCACCTCTGATATGTCGTGGTTGTGTTCAGCTCCCATGGCCACAACCTCCAGGTGTTCCCCGTCACTGGAGACACGGCAGTCAATATAGAACGGGCAATCTTTGATGTATGTGCTGAAAAGAGAAGTGACAAGCGTAAGCGTCACTTCAGGTATCATGTTCAGCTGAGGCATGCAGTCTACGTGCGTACCTTGCTGCTCGAATGCCTTTGCCTCGATTCCTATGTTTCCGGCCACCATGGATGCAACAATACCTCACTTGATAGACAGAGATATTCTCGTTGATGAACATTTTCAATCCCTTCGCACGGGCAGCTTGAATGGACACGGGATTGCGGACATACAGCTGGGCAAACGTTTCCTTTGAAAAGCATTTTATACGCTGCTCCAGCTCGTCAAAGCTTCGGAACTTGTCCCCAAGCTGCATGGTTAAAACTGCGCACAAGCCGCCACAAGCGCAGTTGGGGGGCGTGTACAAACAGCTTGTAGCTTGTAGGCTGGGGGCGCGGCGATCGCGGCGGAAAGCGCCACGACTCCAACGGACATGACGTAATCGCTGACGTGTGACTGTAACTAGCTAACAGCGAACTCTACTGACTTCATCAAAGGCGTGGCAGCGACCGTTCGCTTTCCCGTTGTTGTCGCGGTTGTCAATATACTCTTGTTGTAACTGCAACAGGCGGTTTTTGCCGTTACTGTTGTTGTAACTTTAACAGCCAGTTAGTGTTACTGTTGTTCTTCTATGATATATTGCGCTTAAAAAGACAACATAAGGAAGAAAAACCAGGCAACGGAAATAGGGGACGTTTCGTAAAGTTGGCTTCACCCACATGCACCCCGGAGTTAGGTGAAGCCGACTTCCAGAATGGCAACGCCCACGGGGGGAGGAACGCCGTGGCTTTTTGTAGCAACTTTACAACGATGATCATTCACTTTGAAGTTCTGGGTTAGAAAATGCAGCGACGAAACAGAAATGGTATCGATGTCATCCGCCCTAGAGTCACTAAATAAGCTACGCTTCAGAGTAGCGACACTGAGCCGCCATGTTGTTTCGGATGATCTCCAGCGCCATCCATTTAGCGCTCTTCGAAGTGTTGTCTTCTTCCACTGCTGAACTTCACCTTCTTCTATTTCTACTTCCAAAATAGAGGTGGGGCTGGAGGTCATCCGAAACAACATGGCGGCTCAGTGTCGATACTCTGAAGCGTAGCTTATTTAGTGACTCTAATCCGCCCCTCTCGCCTATTTTTAGAAAAGATGCACTGACGATTGCTCGAGACGTATTGTTTGCGGCGGTTGTTGAGGATGCCGCTACTGTTGTCGCAACAAGCGGTTATCGTTGTTGGAAACTTAACAACCAGTTAGTGTTACCGTTGTTTAACTGCAATAGGGGGTTGCCGTTACTGTTGTTGTAACTTTAACAGCCAGTTAGTGTTACCGTTGTTGTAACGCTAGCCACTGTGTTTTTTGTTTTGTTTTAGTTCTCCCGCAGCCATGGGCAACAACGACGCACATAGCTCAGCATTGGCTTTTGGACAGCCCTTCGATGTCAAAGCACCTAAAGCTCCAGTGAAGCCTGTTACAAGACGTAAAAAGATATGTACTGTAGCTTTTTCGAGGCAGTTCCCGAGGACAAATAAACTTGATTTGTCATACACCATCGCTTTTTGATTGTCTGGTTTGGGACAGCATGATCGTTGCTCTACAGCAAGCGCCGAAGACAAACGGACGAGGCTGGGGGGACGATGGGAGAGATGAAAAACCCAAGGAGAGAAGGGGAAGGAGGTCGGTCTGCGCATGCGCACTGAACCCGAGCTTTTTTTCCCGCGCTGCTGCTCGGGGGTCGCTGTGAGTGGCTCCTGGAGATCACGTGGTTTGGGCGCCCTCCATTTTCCCTGGACCATTGCGTAAACGGGAGCTTCCGGCGGATGCTGTAGCTGTGGCTTTTCCATTTGGAGCGGGCGGTACCTTTCGCCACCTAGCCTAGAATTGACACATTACTAAGATTAAAATTACTTCAGATGATCAGAACTAATAGTGACTGTAATCAGAACTATTCACACTGCCGGGGTTTAGTCACCAATCATTTAGTTGGTCCTTTGTATTTTGTACTGTTTTGAAGTTAACTTCGTCCCTATCGTTTGGGAAACCTAGTGCTTCCCATAAGGTCACATCCGTGGTCCAATCATCCTGCGTCGACTGAATTTAGGCTGAATACTTTTGCATGCCAATAGACCTCTACCAAAGAAACGCCGCCAACGCCACTGTGACGTAATCATGACGTTGGTAGACATAGTGAAACCGAAACAGCGCGGGCGGAGAAGACCGCCGTTTCACAAAGTCATCCCTTCACGAAGGTCACGGGTGGCTTCTTTGTATTAGTGGTACACACAGATGAGGTCACTGTTTTCGTCGCTTTCGTGTCTTATTGGCGTTCCCAATCCACCGCGGAATGAAAAGAAAGCTTCATAGCTTCATCCCAAGAGTTGCATATTGTCTGAGAGTCAATGTCCTAATCCTGTGCGGAGTGTGGTTTGTTATTGCGACTTAGTTCGCGCTTGCTTTGTATAGAGCCACCACGTGCACTCCGAGAGAAACTCGTGCTCTTCAAGTTCCTGAGGATGGAAGAGCTCGGTAGCCATCCTTAGAGAAAGGGCTACCGGTAGAACGGAGCAGAACAAGGCTAATAATACAAAAATATGTAAAAACTAATAACTACTAATAATATGTAAACCTATTGCAACATTCAGTGGCATCGCTAGGGTACGCGTCACCCGGCACGGGAGCTCTTTGCGTCACCCCCCACCCCACCCCATGTCGGGATACCTTTTCGTACCAGGCGATTCAGGATAAATAAACATATTACACCACACTCGGAAAAAGAAAGAAAAAGTGCCTCGCAGAAGGCTCCGCATGTTGTTTTTGGCGTCATCGTGCCGCAGAGAACGCGATAGGAAGCGGCAATATTGGTGCGACGCGTCACCCCTTCCATCGCGCTTCACCCGTGCGGACCGCATCCCCCTAGTGACGCCACTGGCAACATTGTAACCCAGTGATGTTTTGCTATAGTAGTTCCAGTCTACGAAGTTGGCGGCGCTGTTGTATCATCTGACGTCATTTGTTTGTAAACAGGGAGAGGTCTATAGACCGGAATTTTCGCCGTGTCCACTACACCGCCATTTTGCAGTGACTGTGGCGCCACGATGCGGGCACTTCCTGTGGTGACTGCGGGCGCTCCGGCTCAGTCCATAAGATGCATAAGTGTATGTTTCTCTATACCACTGTATTTCATAAGGCTTAGAAATGAAATAGAGCAAAAACTGAAATCAACAAAGAGTGTGCTATCTAATAAACTTTAACGACACAACAGGTGCTATATGCAGTTTCCGGTTTGCTAAACCATACATGGAACATAGTTATTATTTTTCTATGCATATATGGTGTATTGATAACGCAAAGTCTCTCGCAGTGTGGCGCAAGGGACAATAGGGACCGTGCGACACCTAAAGGAGGGGCGCTGCTCCGTCGCGACAGCGCCGCCAGTGGGCGGTCTTGGGAGTATCCGACGTGATACCACGCCGCCCGTTCTATGCATTCTCAAGTGGAACCGTAGCTTGCGTGGCGACCGCCGTAATTAGAAGGGCTAATTTTCGAAGTGCAAATAATGTGGAACCTTTCTGGGGCGCGAACGAAGAGAATGGAGACAAACTGCACAGAAGCAACCACGGTATTTGTAATGTATCTAACAGTGCGGAAGGAGAACAGCCACTGTCTGGAGGAAGGAGAACGTCTGTCTGGTTAACACCTGTAAGTGATACGTCGAGAGGATGGTTATTTGACGACTCACAAAATCCTGGCTTGCTAGCGAAGGCTATATACGTGTGTTTCTCTGATTCCAGCCACTTGTAATATCATGTTTTTGACTGAGTCTTGTATTCCTTCCGTCCTCTTTGCACGCACATACATAGATCGAGAAGCTACCCGTCAAAAAGAACTCGTTACGAGTTAAGTTACCGTTAGTTAATAACGAAGTTCGCCATTCTGAAATGTAACTCGCAGTTACGGAGTTACTGAAAAAAAAAAGAAAAGAACGAGTTACTTCAAAGTTACTTCGGATACAAAGTAGCTGTACACAAGTGCAGCGCGCGTGAACAGCTCAGTTCGACTTTGAGTTTCTTTCGGAGGAGTGCAACACGCTTAGATCATGATGGGAATTGTTGTTCCGAGGCTGGAATACATAGAAAGGACAAATACATATAAAGGCTCAAGTGCCTAAGAAATTAATTATGAAAGAAGGAAGTCACGGGGGGGGGGGGGGGCGAAGGTTAGTCAGCTGTAGAACTTGAACCCACATCTTCTGGATTACCGGTCCAGGGACCTACGAATTGAGCGAAGCTAACACACCTCTCCAGCAACTCCGATTCACGATTTTCCCGATTCTAGATGGCGCCACGCTCGCCGTCCTTATCACGCCGTTCGCCTCCGACTCCGAAATAATCCCCATTGTGCATGGTTGACCTCGCAAGTTTAAGGCGGCCCGCGCCCTCTGCGTTGTTTGTCGAGTGGTAAAGTGTCGGACTTTGCCACGAAAGGTCCGCAGTTCGATTCGAGACATTCACGTCTTTTTGCTTATCCCCTATTGCTACATGAGTACTTTATTTTTATTTTTTTGTTCTTATATATTTATGCTACAATTATTGTTTTCACAAGTCACTACCGCCTGTACTGACTGATTATGGAATGTTTAGTTGCTCTTCGTATTGTTTTACTAGTGCATACTTACTGTATGCCGAGTTGCTGACGTACAAGTGCGATCGGATAGTACGGATGCCGATATCTCGGAGGTTCTCAATTGGATCTACCAGCAGCTATAAATTAGGCTACAAACATTGCCTACACACAGCGCTTACAATGCCAGTCTGGAGAATCTAGTGCTCGAAACGGTATCCCCCTTTTTTTTTGCACTCGCTTACATAATACTAATAATAATAATACGTTTATTAATGTGCCCAAGAACAGCCGAAGCCTTGGTGTTGGCGCACGCAGACAATGCAGTATTTACAAATATATACACACATATATATATATATATACATACATATACAGATTAGGCGAAACATAACATAACATATGAAGGAAGAGGAGCGTAACGGGAAGATATTCACAGTGATACATACAATACAGACATGGATATATACAGTACATAGTACTAAAAAAAAAGAAAAGAAAAACAATAAATATAAAAACAATAAAATATAACAATAATAAAATATACAATAATAATAATAATAATAATAATAATAATAATAATAATAATAATAATAATAATAATAATAATAATAATAATAATAATAATAATAATAATAATAATAATAATAATAATAATAATTTTACTCAAGAAAGCAAACTACAAATATAATAAAACAGGCCCGTCTAAGCCGAAAGGCTTGTGGCACTCGCCCTGAAGCAGCCAGCGGCATACAGTTTGACAGTATATGAACATATACAGGTACTACATCCTATGATAAAGTTGCCGTAGCGCTTTTTTAGTTTGTACTTCGATTCCAAAGAAAAACTGTCGAAGGGGAGCTTATTAAAGTTACGAGGTACATAGCATTGCCTGCGACAAAGTCCATATTTTGTGTGTGAGAAATGCACAGCAAAGTTAACCCGCCTGCGTCTAGAAGAGCAGCATTCGCAAACCGGGGTCCTATATGAGGGGTCTCAAAAATGTTTTTACAACATGCAATTTACCTTGATAATAACCCTATTATTCATGCAAAAATGACATTCTGATATGTATATTTCTGGTAAGTAAGCATTATCAAATATATGAATTCATTTACAAGGCGTTGGTGCAAAGACTTTTCAAAATTTCCGTCGTAGAACAGACTTCCCGAAAACTTTTTATAACTTTTTTAATACTTTTTAAAACTTAACTTATTACCCGATAACCTCAGTAACATATTTGAAAGGCTCCTTTCCTCCATGTTCTCCCTTCTTTTTCTTTTACCTTACACCCGCTCAGAAAAATGATGTCAGTCGACAACCCCAGTGACAGGGGACCCCTTTTCTTCTGGTGTACCAGGTTGCAAAACCGTACAAAGGAGGTGAAGGGCGATAAAGGCTTCGGGTCGACACACGGAAACCAACCAAAAAAGATATGGGAAGGTCGAGCGGCAAGGCCTCGCAGCGGGAGTCGCGATATTCCCTACACAGTCTTTTTTTTTCCTGAACGCCAAGAGGAACGATTCGACAAAAAATAAAAAGACACATTGCAGAAAAATAATAACTATGGTCACCTGACAACATAACAGGTTCTTGTTTGAGTGTGGCAAAAAAGTACAGTTCGGCCTTCTTATTATGTGGGACAGGATAATATATGCATTCCTTTCTTTTTTTATTTTTATTTACTTTAATTTTACTCTTTAATTTAATTCTTTAATTTTTACTCCAGATTTCGTTGTGTTGAATGCTGAGGTCTCAGTTAATTCAATCTAAACTTGAAAACGTGAATTTCGGTCAGTGGAAAAGCTGAAGAACTGGACACCATGTGAGCCAAATTTATGCGTATTTTAGGAAAATCACTATTCTTGAAGGGCAACACAGATGCAATTACAAAATTGGGGTTTCCAGATATGAATATGAGCGCTAGTTGCCAAATGAAGGAATGATCACGGAGAAGTCGTTTCATATAATCAAAGCTCGCCCGAGATGCCAGATTTTCTTCCCCGGAAAAAAATGTCCCCAGGCAGAACTGTCCCCAGGGAAAAATGTCCCCCGGAGAAATCGTCTCCGCAAGAACAAAAGCCGTTTGATCGAACGCGAGACATTTAGTCGAAAGTCATTTGATCGAACACCGTTTGATCGAAACGGCAGCGGTCGTTTGATTGATTTTTTTATTGCTTCGTTTGGAACAGATGCATACTCTAAACAAGATTGAACTAAAGTTTTATATGGCTGTTAATACAATATCTGTATTTTATACTATGGCGAAATTTCCTTCTTAGCATTCAGACTTCGAGTGCCTTTCGTGCACATATCACTATCCCATTTCGGATCCCAGCAATGAAAAGGGTGCCCAGAAGAAGCACAGACTGGCTGCTCCCATCTTGAAGACATTTTCTTCGGTATGTGTCCTACAGCTACGGGGGATGCTTCCGCATTGTTGTATTCAATTCAATTCAGTTTTATTCAATTTTATTTCCTTTCGGATGGGAGAGAGTAAAAAGCCAGAAGGCTGTGCTGTTCGTGAATGACCAATAAAACCTTTCTGCAAATGACCAGTGGTTTCCCCTCTTTAGCTGAAAAAGAAAGCAAGAAACAAACAAAAAAGGAGAGGACACTGATTGCCTCATGCTCCATATGTTCGAATAAAAAGTTGCAGAAAAAGAGGTACTAAGGACACGCTGCGACCTTCGAACTCCCTTCGAAAAAACGTCTTTCGAATAAACGGCGTCGATCAACCGGCTTTCGACCAAGCGGTCTTCGATCCTTCTCCAAACAGCTTAGGATTTCAGAATATCCAGTTATAATGTGATGAGGAAGATGCGATGGACTGTGGACGGTGAACTGTCAAAAACAAGCCTAAACTAACCTACCCTGGAAACTAACCTAGGACCCGGCTCTAACCGGTCTGGGGACGCTACGTCCGACGAGACGTTACATCCAACGCGCCGTTACATCCATCGGTGGACGTAACGGCGCATTGGATGCAACGGCTCGTTGGCTATAACGGCAGTGGCGTATCTAGAGCTACCTGCGCCCATGGCAACATGGCTAACACGATGTCCTTAGGGATGCGTTTTCGTGTGGTCCGCACTAGGTTTCACACTACAACCTCTCTAATAGCGGGTGCTATAGATCATTTATGAATGTGCCAGGTTGAGTGCAGAACCTGGCACATTCACACCCGACCACATAATGGCGCCCCTGTTCACCTGGCGCCCATGGCACCTGTCCACACCTGCCACACCCTAGATACGCCACTGTATAACGGCACGGTATGAATGTACCGACACTTTGGATGTAACCGCACGGTGGACTTGGTGATCTTTTGGATGTAAATGCTCGATGGATAAGCGGCTTCAGGATATGTCAGTCGTGAACTAATATGGCATCGATGTAGTTTTGGAATCAGCCACTCCATAACACATATTTCGGGGCGTATCCTGGGAATGTTTTTGTTTGTTTGTTTTCATGATGTGATGTGATGTGATAAAGAAAAAAAATGGGGATGTGAGCTTCGACGACGGCGAACTGGCTACCCCACTACTCTTACACAAACACATGATGAGATGATGAAAAACAGAGATGATGATTTTTGTTTTCGTGAGAGTCCGTCAAATTACGATGTTTTATGATTTGATATGTTCACAAGTTACGGACAGAGTTGCTGTCGTGAGAGAATAAATTAGGTCAGGTTGCAAATTACGAGGTTGGTCCACAAGTTGAAATCACCAAATCTCAAAATAGTCACGAAATAATATAGTATTAGGTAAAAAAGGTAAAAGCGCATTAGGTAACAAAGCTGCTGGTTGTGTGTGTCATATTCTGCTTGCCGTACATAGTTGGCCTGGCTGAGGGCGGGCCGCTCGTCACGACCAACGCAACAGGGCGCGTCCTAGGCCGACTTCTAAGGAAACCGTACCGGCATGTGATCGTCGGGGAAAACCCAGTCAAAACGTCCTGGCAGCACGGCCGGACTGGGCATAAGTAAGAAAGCACCAACACGGCTTTACGACAACGAATGGCGCGAAGGCAGCCAATGATAAAAGTGACAACAAAGCGGCGACAAAGATAACTTCCCGGAATGCAGACGCAGCATTGCGATTTTTTTCTATTTTCAAAGTGCTGTCTGTTGAGAATACAAAAAAAAAAAAACATCTGCTGTACACCTAACATTTTATTAATATGCGCGTTGCTCCACATATGCGCATTGCTTAGAACTCAATTGATGTTGATGTTGACGAAAAAAAAAATAATAGGGAGAAATAGGGAACTCAGTAAACTAAACTACTGTAAATAAATGTTATCTGGCTGTTTCTGCGCGGAAAATGCCAAAGCCCACTAACCTGAACATGAAAATGCAAACACCGAACTTTTACTAACCTTATAATCAACTAACGAACGTGCTGTTCCGTCGCGTCCGTTTCATTTATCTCCTATTTCTTAATTTTATTTATTTATTTATGCATTTCCGGAATAGCAAGCCGACGTCCCGTTTGGCTGACCTTTAGCCTGTTTTTTTTTGTCTAATAAATATATCCCCCCTCCCACGTCGCTGTCGTTGGTTGTCGTTGGTTTTCCTTGCTTCGCGAACGTGAATTTGGGTTCCGGAAAAGTCTGTTGCTCATTGCGTAGGCGGAAATAATTGTGCAGCGGCCGCTTGATCGATTTTTCTTATTGGTTTACGTGGAGCGTTCATGAAAAAAAAAAGAAAAGAAAATAATAAAGATAAAAATAAAAATAAATCGATCAATAAAAGAACGAAAGAGAAACAACAAATAAAGCTGCAGTTCTAAGTACCGTTATCCTAAGAAACATTTATCTGTCTGTAATCCGCTTGCTGGCTGTTTCAACATTATGGACATTACAGGGCAGTCCTGTTGAACGTTACTGGAATGTTTGTGAAGTCAGCCTTCCACTAACCGTAAATACGAGAGATTCCCGTTAGCCTTATGAGACAGTTGACTGAGTAAGCACAAACCCGAAACGGCAAAATCGAGCAAATTGACGTTTCATGTCATGCTAATAAACTCATCTCACTTCTCTATAAGCGAATCGAAAAAAGAAGAGGTTTATTGGTCTCGGTGGTCTCTTACACGGGCCGCGACAATGCTGGCTCGTCTACCCAACGTTCCCCCCTCCCCCCCGACAATGATGGCTGACGATAATCCATTTACCAGCAGCTAAGTAAGCTTTTGTTCTGGTCTCCAAGGCCATGCCCTAAGTCCGCTGTCCATGAAAGTAAAGAGGAGAGAGGGAGCACTACAGTGCGCGTGCGCGCTGCATGGTCGGCGGATGAATACAGTCAAAATGTTCGGCGCGGTTTTTCCTGTGCTACGGCTAGAGGGCGACACAGAATGACGCGGTTTACGGGGCTTTGAGACGGTATTTATCCGTACTCACGTTTCATGCTGTTTTATAAAAACGGAAAGTGGTAGACATATAAATTTGATGTCTATTGATTCCTGAAATAATTCCAGAGAAAGTAAAATGGAAAGTTTTTTTCGAAAAGGCTATAGAAGTTTAATAAAACCTGTTCAAAGAGGGAGGAGAAAAATTGCGTATTTTTTTCGCATTCGTGACGTCGCCGTAAAATACATACGACATATGAGAAATCCTGCAGCGTAAATAATTTCATCTCGTCTTCCTCTTTATGATGAAACCATCCGCGTCAAAATCTGCGCGGTGGTTACCCAGAACAAGCATAAAAACTGTTCCATAGGAAATACATTGGGACGGAGAGCTGGTATGCCCTCAGTAAACTTGCCAAGACGGAAGCCGCTGGCGACTGTCAGAAAAATTAATGTGCGCGGCCGACTAAGGAAAGCGAATCAACGCTCCCATCACCGGAAAATTAGATTGCTAAAATGTCGCTAAAATTGACAGGGAATGCCGGTGAATCGTGGCTACCCCAAGAACACAATAACCTCCTGTGTACGTCCGAGGAAAGTCATCAGCGGACAGGAATAACATCCCCAGGACTTCCCTACCACGTCCTCAATTTGTTAGAAATGTGACAAAGTGAGACTCCCCGTGATATCCTCAGGACCTCCTATGGGAGCTACCTAATGACGCGGCTAGTACAATTGTGGGAGCAAGCACGTACCTTAGTGAATTATTTATTTTGGGAAGTGAGGGCACATATGCAGCACCCAGTGAGCGTGTGCGTGTTTTTTTATATATTTTCAACCTCGGTCACCAGCTACCATTCGTGGTTTCTCATCTGTATTTGTTCAGCGTATTTCTGATCGCAAACAATGGGTGTCACAGTTTAAAGAGCAAAAAAGAGAGATATATAAAAGGCCCGTAGGCCACTAGGACCAGCAAAACCACTTAGAAACGCATATGATATATATATATATATATATATATATATATATATGTATTGGCATCATCGTGGAAGACCAGCCATATTGGCTGGCTCCCTTTAACGCAACAAACGCACTAGTCTACAACCATCGCAACGCCAACACCCGAAGACGAGCTCACGGCAGGTCTGGGATTGATGTACGTGCTAGATGCCACCTCGCAACAAACCAAAACTCACGGAGAGTTACTCGTGGGACAGCAGCACGAAGGATATTAGAAGCGGATGACATACCTACCATTGCTTTCTTCGAAGAGGGTCGCTGATGTTTGCCACCGCCTACTAAACTGGACGGCCCCAAGAACTGCTCTCTCCCTGTATGATGCAGCAGCATTTCCTTTCCAAGACAGAACAGATACAACTTATTCCTTGTCTTCCGAACTTCAGCAGATTCTGGAGTCCTCTTCGCATCTCAGTCAAAACAAAGGGTGAGGTATCTAAATTTAACTTGATTTCGCACATAAGCAACAATGAAGTGAGAAATTCCCTGGAGTATTAAATCCCTATCAAGGTAGTGTCCGTGTTTCTTACTGCTTTGGTTTGAGGCATGCATCGTAAGTGGAGCTTGGGCAGTGAAACGCTATTATTTTTTGTCTCTTCGGAAATAAAATGCTCCGCGCAACCTCCTGCCAGGGACCCTCTGCCGACACTCAGGCAATAAGACAGCAGTGCCAGACAGAACAAATTGATCCCACGGAGGTCCCACGGATGTCTTAAACGGGATCTCACGACATCCTGCGGAACGGGTCTGTGATAGTCAATGCTATAGAAGTTACGAGAAAGACAACGACGATGTGATCTGGCGCGTGAGCGTCTGTTGGGCTTTTGGAATGTTTGGATGACACTACGCTGATGACATAGCCTTCTTTGCCTCTTCCCCGTCGCTGCACCTGCTATATGAGAAGCTGCAAGAGTCCCTCAACGCACTTTCCGCCTGGATGCGCTCTGTTCACATTTCGCTGAACGTCCAGAAGTGCGCGGTGCTCCTTTTCACACCCTCTAGTTACCCTTCGAGCCCTGTGACGATCGATCTCAAGGTTGCTTCCGAGTCCATCCGCCAGACGAACCTGCTGAAATACCTCGGTGTCTGGTATGAGGGACACTTGGACTGGGCCCACCATCTGGAGGTTGTCAGCCAAAAAGCCACGAAGGCATGTAGCCTTCTCTATCGCTGCTCCAGCACCCGTATTGGGATGCGCAGAAACGCCCTCCTGCTCGTTTACAAGTGCTACATCCGTCCTGTCCTGGAATTCGGCTGCGTCCTTTTCTCCCACCTCCCTGATTACCGCCTCCGAAGGCTCTTCATCATCGAGAGGAAGGCGCTACGTCTCTGTTTGGGCCTCCCTAAATACACCTCGAATCAAGCACTATACTGCGAAGCACGCATCCTCCCTCTGAAATCACGTTTCCGTGTCCTGACAATTAACACTTTCCTCTCCCTGTGCCAGAGCCCTTTGTCTTTGAGGCACAATGAAGCCCTCAGGGACATGCGTTATTGGCTGGATAGGCGATGGCGCAAATCAAACACCCCGCAGCTGGCCTTCGCCGAGCTTTTACTGAAACCTTTGGGTGTGTCGCTGACAGACGTCCCTCCGCCTTGCTGCCCCCTCTTCTGCCCATCTGTGAAGGTTGAGGATGCCTTTCAACCCGGCACCAGTTTTACAGACCACAACAAGCTTGAGGTAATCCTCAATCGCCACATTGACCGCTTTCCTGAACACCTGGTGGTAGCAACTGACGCGTCCGTGTCTGGTCAGCGCGCCGGCGTGGGCCTCGTTTTCCCCCGTCTTGATGGTCACTTCCCCATCCGCCTCCCTGACTACATCCCAGTCTTTGAGAGCGAATTCCTCGCTATTGTTCTGGCTCTTAGGATGGTCCCTGCCCGCTATTGCAAGACGCTGCTCCTATCAGACTCCCTATCAGTCATCTCATCTCTGGCGAACCCGTCTAGCCCACTGCTGCAATTGCTTGCCTCCCTCACTCCGCCCCACATCTCCGAGGTCGTGCTAACGTGGATCCCCGGACACAAGGGCCTCACGCTCAATGAAGCAGCCGACAGCCTGGCGAAGATCTCCCTTACTGGGCCCATCATCGATACCTTGCCACCGCTTCCCCAAATCGTTAAATCCAGATACCGGAGATTCTTGGAGCTTTCAGCGTGCCGCTCACTTCCCCCCAGATACGACCACCTGTCATCTCCATGGCAGCCCGACTGCTGCTCCTCGCGCCTCATAGAGGTATTCTTAACGCGCGCCCGGTGCCTTGCCCTCCCACTAAACTTCTACCTGCATCGGGCCGGCGTCCACGATTCGCCATTGTGCCCACACTGTGGACAGGACGAAACAGTGGAACACTTCTTCCTCCACTGTCGCCTCTACGATCGACTTCGCCAGAACTATCTGGTTCGCCCTCTGAAAATGCAAGGCGCCCCCCTCTGCCTAGACTCTCTTCTATCGTTCGGGTCTTCGCATGCTGGGAGGTGGAACTGGACGGTAGCATCTAGTGTGGCTGCCTTCATGACTCTTAGCCAGCGCTTTTGAGCAGCGAACGTATCTTCGCCTTTTCTCTTGCGCTTAACTTCACGGCTCTCCTCCGCGAGTCCCACACCTATCGTTATTCCGACAAGCCTCAACCCCCTCCTCCTCCTCCTCCTCTCATATATAGCTAGCGTTCAGGAAAATCCACGCCTATGACCCCCATCTGGTACTGGCCAATCGCCCTTAGTGGATAACGGCCATTTCCCCGAGGATGAAGAAGAAGAAGAAGAATGTTTGGATGGTATCTGTGTTCCTGGGAATTGGAATAAATGGTTAAGACCACGGCCTCAAGTTATTACACTGGCGACGGAAGATGGGATCTACAGCGCCGAGAGATGGCTTTCCAGACATGAAGAGGCTCGTGGAATGAGGCATCGAAATGGAAGGTCACGAGGATAGAGCAATGGAACACGTCAACCAAGTAAGCGGTCAGCCACTCATCGGACAAATGTCCGAATTCTGCCCGAAGACGGGAAATTTTGAAATATACGTCGAGCGAGGCGTTTGCGCGAGTTAATGGTCTGACGGCATCCACAAAGAAGGACATGTTCGTAACGGTTTTAGGTGATGACGCGTACGTCACGTTAAGGAATTTGCTATTTCCTGCGACGCCGGAAACCAAGAGCTACGATGAAATGAAAGAAGTGTTGACTAAACACTATAAGCCACGCCGGTCTGTGGTAGCAGAGAGATATGCTTTCCATAAGCGTGTTCAGCAGAGTGAAGAGCCGGTGGAAGACTTCATTGTCGAATTGAAGAGGTTAGCCCTAACATGCAACTTCGGAACATTCCTGAACGACGCTTTGCGAGATCAGCTCGTTAGTGGAATACGGAAAGAGGCCGTACGCTGTCGGCTGCTAGCTGTTGAGGACGGCAAGGAATTGACATGGGAAAAAGCCTGCACCATGGCGTCTGCAATGGAAGCTGCCGAAGGGCAGTCGAAAGAGATGATTCTACGGCCATCCGGCAAGACACCGCAGGAAGTGGACACAATGTGGCAAGGTCAAGAGAACACGAAGGGAGGAAATCGTCCACGGAAAGGAATGAAGCGTGGAAATAGACTCTCTGGTCGGAAAAAAGACCCATCGTCGTGCTACAGATGTGGATTTCAACATTCGCCAGCCAAGTGCCCTCATCGTAAGGCAAAATGCTTCTCCTGTTCTAAGATAGGACATTTGGCGTCAATGTGTAGAACTAAGTGTGACATGAAGTATGTCGAATCGACCAGTTTGCACGAGCTCGAATTGCACAATGTAACTGACCAACGAAATGAGCCATTTATGGTCGAGATAAACGGAAACAATATTCCAATGCAAGTAGACACTGGGTCAGCCGTGTCTTTGATGTCGGAGAAAGAAGCGAAGAGGCATTTTGGTTACGTGCAATACAGGCAAGTGCAAACAACGTTGCGAACCTACAATGGTAGTACCGTACCTGTTAAAGGCTGTGTGGATGTAAAAGTCATGCACAATGGAAATGCCTATGAATTGCCATTGCAGATTGCTAAGAATAGGGGCAACAGTCGCATGCCAACGCTTCTTGGACGTGATTGGTTGAGGCATCTAAGGTTAAACTGGCCCCAGATAGCGAATATTCACACCGTCAATGAAAAGGGGATGGTTGAATCCTACAGGGATCTGTTCACTAAAAACATGGGTGTGATAAAGAATTTCAGCGCATCTATTGTATTGAAGGAAGGAGCACGCCCAGTATTCTGTAAAGCGCGTCCTGTGCCGTATGCTCTGCGTGATAAAGTCGAAAAAGAGCTGCGCGAACTTGAAAAACAGGGTGTCATAAGTCCTGTGCAGCAAAGTCAGTGGGCTACACCGTTGGTTGTAGTGCCAAAGAACGGAGGCAATGGTGTGAGATTATGCGGGGATTATCGTGTGACTGTTAATCCAGCTATCACTGTTGCACATTACCCATTACCGTTACCTGAGGATGTTTTTGCATCGTTGAGTGGTGGAACACATTTTACGGTTCTCGATTTATCTAAGGCGTACTTACAGTTGGAAGTTGATGAATCCAGTCGTGAGCTGTTAACGGTAAACACTAGTCTGGGACTTATTCGCATGAACCGACTACCATTCGGTATTGCAAGCGCGCCGTCCATTTTCCAGTCTGTAATGGACCAAATCACAACAGGCTTACAGGGTGTCGCCTGCTACTTGGACGACGTTTTGATTGCAGGTCGAGATCCTCATGAGTGCGTAGAACAGACAGAAAAAGTCTTGGAAAGGCTCAGAAATCACGGAATCAAGGTTAACAGTGACAAGTGTCAGTTTTTTCGGTCCAAAGTCACATACTTGGGTCATGAAATAGATAAGGATGGCCTTCGTCCCACTTCAGATAAGCTGAAAGCCATCCGGGAAGCTCCCACACCAAGTAATGTGACAGAGTTGAAGGCTTTCTTATACCCCTGTCAGACTTGTGCCCGTAACCGAAAAAAAAGGAACTAAATACCGTTACCCGTTACTTCAGAAAAAAGTAACTAAATACGTTACTCGTTACCAACATACAAAAGTAACGAGTTCTCGTTACTCACAGGTAACGAGTTACTTTTACGTTACCGCAGCATAGTTAAAGGAGCCAACAAACACGCCGTCACTTGCTTTCAACTCTTTATTAATGAGGAATTGCACTTCAGGAGGAGCTGATACTCGAAATTTGTCGTCCGTCCTTCGTGTTCCGTGTCTCTCGACACGTTACCATGAATCTATATCAGTTTGCCTGGACCTTCTCCCTTGTTTCCGAAGTGGGGGCGATCGGAGATTATGAAAGCACAAGAAAAAAAACACTGGTTTTCGTCCCACAGATCACCAACGGTTCCCCAAAACAGACGAGGGGCTGCGTCATAATTTAGAGCGCTCAAAAGCTTAGCAAAGATAAGAAACGTCGAAACGCGTTTTTTGTAGACATAGCACAATTGGTGGCCATTCTTGGGAAGGAGTGATGGCCGGAGATTACGGAAACAAGAGAAAGGACAACAACACATCCAGTGAGGGACTGCAATAATACTTTGAGTCACACGTCACGCAGGTCAAATCTGCAGGCATTGCGCTACACGGAATGCCGAAATGTGCTCCCCGTGCTCAAGAAAAGGAACGAGTAACGTCAGTAACGAGTTACCAATTTTTGTAACTGATTCCGTTACTATTACAATTTTTTAAAAAGTAACTAAATCGTTACTTCGTTACCAAAAAAAGTAACCGTTACCAAGTAACGAGTTACTTGTAACGAGTTAGGCACAACTCTGACCCCTGTCACACGGGCATTTCGATCCTTCTCGAATCCGATCTGCATCGAACTTCCCGAGTACGCTCGAGTGTTGACGCTGCTACACGGCCACTTTCAATGCGCATTGAATGGTTGACCTGTGCAAATGAATAAACGGAACTCATTAATTTCGCATTTCCTATATAACAGCGATATTAGTGGTAATTTATCGTATACCGATATAAGCATCATTTGTAGCTTCGCGCGCATGTCCCTCTTAAGTTAGGACAGTTCACCGGGGTCGAGGATGCAAATGGCGGCCGTCGAGCCGTCTTGAAATTCTCAATCCTGTTATGGGAACTGTCTTGAGTCAAGCAGGATCAAAGTTCGATCCTGCTTGGAAGCGGCCGTGTAGCACCATCCGATCTGCATTGGGTTCAAGCAGGTTCGGTCGAGCAGGATCGAAAATGCCCGTGTGACAGGGGTATTAGGGCTCTTGAATTTTTATTCAAGGTTTCTGCCAAACACTGCGACTGTGCTTGAACCGCTGTACAAGCTCCTGAAAAAGAATGCGCAATGGCAATGGTCAGCAGACTGTGAAAACAGTTTCAAAAGGGCAAAAGAGTTGTTGCAGAATAGTCAAGTTCTTGCATTATACGACAGTAAAAAGCCACTGAAGGTGACCTGTGACGCGTCATCCTACGGCCTTGGGGTCGTATTATCACAGTATGACGGCGAAACTGACAGGCCAATTGGGTTTGCCTCACGGACTTTGTCCGGTGCTGAGCGTAACTACGCCCGCATTGAAAGAGAGGGCTTAGCCATAATATTTGGCGTAAAGAAATACCATAAGTATCTTTATGGTCGTCATTTTGAAATAGTGACGGATCATCAACCGCTCATGCAGATCTTTAATCCGAAGAGGCACTCTAACCAAGTGGCAGCCGCCAGAATTCAAAGGTGGATAAATCTGCTCATGGGCTACGACTATGAGATCAAATACAAGAAGGGTTGTGAAATAAGCCATGCAGACTGTTTGTCGCGGTTACCCTTGCCGGAAAACGAAACAATTGAGGAATTCGTGGATTACTTTGCTCCATTTACTGAAATACCCTTCACAGCTCACGAGGTGGAACTAGAAACTAGAAATGATGTGGTATTGAGCAAAGTGTATGACCTGGTAATGTGTGGATGGCCACAGAGAGTAAACGAAGAGTACAGGCCATATTTTGTACGTCGTTATGAATTGTCTACTGACCAGGGATGTATTTTGTGGAACAATCGAGTGATTATTCCACATTCGCTTCGACATGCAGTGTTAAGCTTGTTGCACGAGGAGCATCCTGGCATAAGTAGAGCAAAAATATGAGCACGAAGCTGGGTATGGTGGCCTAATATGGACGGAGACTTGGAAAAACTAGTCAAGGAGTGCAACATTTGCCAAGGCGTACAAAAATCCATTCAGTGCGTGCCCTTACAGCCTTGGCCACTTGCAAGCAACGTTTGGGAGCGGATACATATTGATTTTGCCGACGTAAAAGGGAAATCCCTCTTGATAATCGCGGATACTTACTCAAAGTGGGTCGAGGTCAAGATAATGACATCGACGACAGCAGAGCAAACCGTTGAGGCTGTCAGGACATGTTTCGCCGCGTATGGGCTTCCTGTTGAGGCAGTAACAGATAATGGACCGCAATTTCGGTCAAATGAGTTCAAAACCTTCTTGCATGAGAATGGAGTAAAGCACGTTTGTACCCCTCCTTATCATCCGCAGTCCAATGGAGCTGTTGAGAGAGTAGTGCAGTCGGTAAAAAAAGGGTTGTTGAAGGCACGTTGTGAAGATAATGCTAAGGGAAAAAAACGCACCTTGCAACACCAGATTGACAATTTCCTGTTTGCGTATAGAGCGACACCTCACACATTTACGGAAAAGTCACCGAGTGAGATCTTTCTGAGGCGTCATGTACGCACACGATTATCGATGCTAAAACCGAACTCATTGACAAAATTTGCACAAAGGACAGCACACAACAAAGTGAAGGCTGATCAGAGAAGGGGGAAGTCTCAGGTGTTCGTCTGTGGTCAAGACGTCTATGTGAAAAGCGTAAGAAATGAAAAGATAAATTTGTGGCCAGGAAAAGTGATCAGGGTGATGTCCGACGTGACATATCTGGTGAAAGTAGGGGAGAATGTTCGATTTTGTCATGCGGATCATCTGAGGTTGCGTGGTGATGAGCAGTGTTTTTGGCCCGAATTTCGTGAGCCGGAACCAGAACAAGGAACACCTGTGAATACACCTGTCGTTCCTGAGACCATTGTTGGTCCGGCGTTACCACTACGTCGGTCAAGCCGAATGAGGAAGCAACCTGAGAGACTACGATATGTTTAAAGACGGATTGGTGGCATAGTTGTGTGTGGACTGCTGGACATCGTGTTAACCGGTGGCATGACGTGCTAGTGTGTGTTTTCTAATAAGGGGTGAGGTGTGATAGTCTATGCTATAGAAGTTACGAGAAAGACAACGACGATGTGATCTGGCGCGTGAGCGTCTGTTGGGCTTTTGGAATGTTTGGATGACTGTATCTGTGTTCCTGGGAATTGGAATAAATGGTTAAGACCACGGCCTCAAGTTATTACAGGGTCTAGCGGGATAAAAGACTTCCCACAAACACCGTTTTGTCAGCTCCTCGAACATCCCAGTTGCTTCCCACGGCGGTCCCATTTGAAAATGCGGGATGCGTGACTGACGACGGATGGAAGTACTCTTTCATGTTGAAATTTAAATGTTTGTTTGATTTTTAACCATTATATTAATTAAAATACAGAAATCACTATAAAGGACAAAGTGATTTATTTTTACGCATGATACACATACAGTAAAGCATTTGTGTTGCAATGACGCTTACACCCCGCAGCAGTACCGTCCATCAGAACATGTGCTGCAATATACACGGGAAAAATTGTTGAAAAGTTATGTCCAGCCTCACGTGGCACACAAAATGAATTTGTCCAATGTCTGTACAGCATAGAGAAGTAATGTTATGAATATTGCCGAAACTAAGCCTGAAACGTTTCAGGGAAATGTGTCGTGCAATGACAACACGACAGAGTGGTCGGTGGCGTAAGTCGAGAGGTCTGCCTTTGAGTGTCGCGGCATGTTCCTGGGCAGACTTTACAAGTAATTAATATATTTTTCCTCGAGCACTTGTGGAACCATGATATAAAAACATGCAAATTCTCATGCGGGCACCCATACGCTCCATTTGTGCACTAGTTGTAAATTTGATTTAAAAAATTCAAATTTACAAAAATCATGAGGACAGTTACTCACAAAGCTACACTGTTATAGAGCATAAGGTATAGGTATACGAATATTTTACAGGCCCGCAGAACGCCAAATTTGGACAAATTCCACAGAATATCGTACAATTAATCATAAAAAGACAATGTTTGAATGGGCCTTTTCTCAGAGCGTGGGAACTCTCAGACAGGTAACAGAACGACATACAGCAGCAGAACTATATTCCCAGAGCACATATGCCACATATTTTTGCGGTCCCACACACAGACATGTGCGTAGAATGTTCAGTAAAGAAGAAAATTATAATCAACTGCAAATGCTACATCAACGTATCCCAAATTGAATCTGGGCAAAGTATAATGTGAGCTGACTCAGAACGAATGAAAAAATTGTAGCACTTACTTAGCAGATATTATGCTAGATCATGAACATGCTCTTGGATCTCTTGGAATGAAACAAAAACAGTTTGTGGAAAATGAAATGCTTAATGTATACTAAACCCTAAGCATCAATTCCCTAAATGCACCCAAAATTATCAGAGCGAAGGTATGTTCTAAAGACGCCAGAAGTAAATAATTTACGAGCGATTCGGAGGATGTTTTGATGGGGTAAAACGATTGGAGTAATCATCATGTAACGCAAATGTTCCTTTGTACACACACACTCACAGACACATGAATAAGTTTTGCAACAGTCTTTTCAATTTGCGCAGCTTGGTGCTTCCTTGCAGGCAATTCATCAAATCTTTCGCGACAAGTGTTCTGATGCATCCTGTAAACCACGACTTGATTGCTTCTTCGTTGCGTTCTACTTTGTGCAGGAATCTTGCCGTTATGCCAGGTGAAGCAACCTAAGCATCAAAGGAAAGTAGACTGCGCTAGAGATTGTAAATTTATTGTTGGCACATTGAGCTTCAAAGAACATGCATGCCATTGCCACATTGTCAAATCTGAAGCACATGCACTTATATTCCTCCAAAGTTGTAGATTGGGACATACATCGTGATAAAGCAGCACAAAGACGCGGACAAAGAAGGAAGACAGGACGACTGCTAACTCTCAACTGGCAGTTTTTACTAAACAAAACATGTTTATATACACAAAAGAAAGGGGGGGAGCCTGCTTCTAGTCACATGACACCATCGGGTTACACTGCAACGTGTTCCCGAGATAGCTTATCTCCGCGGAGGAGAGGCTCAGTGACGGAGCGCTTACGCATTGATCATCATCGTGTTTTGTAATGAAAAATGCCTCTACTATTTCCCTTGTTAGCTGCTCATTGTGTACTGATAGTACATCTGTTCGCGCGAGGTCTGGTTTGCACCCACAGTCACGACAGTGCAAAGCGAGGTGCCCGGATGGTGTTTTCTTAATGGATGCCCCATGTTCTTGAAGTCTGACGTTAAGACATCTTCCGGTTTGCCCTATATACACGCGTCCGCACTGCAGTGGGATCCGGTAGACCACTCGTTGTTGGCATTCTACATGTGGGTTCCTATGTTGGATGGCACACCCTTGTCTTTTCTTCGGTCGGTTGACCTTGGCGCACAGGGAACTAAACTTGACGGGTGCTGACATGACGACGGGAACGCCATGCCTACTGGCGACGTTTTTTTATATTGTGGGCTATGGCGTGAACGTAGGGGATACACACGGATCGACCCGGGGGTCGCGGTCTCGCTGGCTTCGCGCTCCCTTTGATCTTCTTCAGCAATGTCTCGGCCACTTTTATTATCATCACCTCTGGGTAGCCACCCTTTCGTGTCTTTGCTACCTGTGCGTGAAAACTGTCCGTAACACAGTGCTCGCATGATCTGGCAAGGGCTGAGTCCAGGGCGTTCATGACAATTCCCCTTTTGACGATCTTAGAGTGGGCTGACTTGTACGGGAGCACTTCCTTCTTTGACCTGGGATCATATGCCCAGCACATATGGAGACCCGCGTCATGTAGGCGAAGGTCAAGAAAGTGAATGGTCCCATCCACGGGGATCTCGTATGTGAAATTGAGTCCCTTTGCGCACGTTCTGAATGTATTTAGGACGTCCTCTTTTGAGATGGGGTTACTACTTGTCACTCCCCGAAAAAAGACCAGAAAGTCATCCACGTACCGGAAGATTTGAAAGTCACAGGTCCCTTCGAGAGCCCGGTTGATGTTAACGTCACAGGCGCCGAGATATATATCACATAGCACGGGCGAAAGTCCTGAGCCGATGGGTGTTCCACTCTTTTGTATGAAGAGCTGATCTGCTTGCCTGATGATGGTTGAAGACAGATATGCTGTAAGAAGCTCCATGAAAGCCGACGTCGCCATGCCTGTGTTGTTTTGGAATGCGATGATTCCAGACCTGTCGATCACTTCACCAACTACATGTACACCAACCATGTACACCAACTACCCCGCCTTCACACACTTCTTCAGTAGATTGGGACATAATTAACTTAATCAGTGTGCCAAAATTTCACTTTTTCTTACGTTGCTTCAGATCGGAAGAGTGAGGAGACGCTGTTTGCCATGAGCACTAAAATCATACTGCAGTACCCTTGAACCATGCGCGACATGAGCCGTGGAGTATGATCTTCCTATAGAAGAAATACAAGGAAAATCGAAGCAAATAAAAGATGCACACCACCATGAAGTTCGGCATAACTGACATTAAAAAAAAAAGCAAGTGATGGTGTAAACTTGACCACCACAAAGCATTACACCAAACTGATCTACCTTAGCAGTTTTGAAGTATGTTCTTTTCTTTGTGGTGTAAGCTTCGCAACATAGACAGATGACCTGACAAGGAATCGAGAGTCGCTCGTGTGGCATGAAATCAGTCAAACGGCACATGGATGCCAGCGGAAAAAAAAAACTCACCTGAATTGCAAGACTGAAAAGCGGATTCCGGAATACATTGGTTCAATTACATTCAAAATCAGGTCGTCCAATCCTCATTTCCACGGCAGACGCAGAGACCGCTTCATCATCGCACCTCAAACCCATTCAAACATTCAAACCGCACGGGGGGGGGGGGGGGTTAGTCTGCGTTTAGCGGAACATAGCAAGCACAAGTTTCGTACTCACGATATTTGCAAATGCGAAACGTGTGCGCAGATACATAGTAATAATATCTATTCGTACTCCAGCATGGCGTATTGCAAATAAGCTAAAAAAACGCCAAAAAACTGAATCCAGCCCTCTACCACTACAATTTCAATTCCGAAACTACACGCAGATTAGGCTCTGCGGCATCGTTGCGATTGCACAATGATTGCACTTCACAGTGCAACGTGCAACGACCGTTGCGACCGGCGACGCGGCGCAGGTGCATCCGTTTCCAGTCCTGGACGGATCATCGCCGGACAGCTTGAACACGGCATTTGAAGAGGAAATATTCGCATCCTCGTGGGGCTTCCCTGGGACATCTGCCCAGGATGCGGACATGGATGATCGATTTGGGAATATTATGGGACACAATGTTCTGTCTGGGTAATGCACCATCGTTTTATGGCATAAAATGCCATAAAGGAACCCAAGAGAAAGCAAAACAATAAGTTGACGTGCGTGAAAAGCGAAGTAATTAAAAGTAAGTAACTTGTAACTTCGGTCAAGTTACTTCGGCGAAGTTACCTGAAAAAGAAACGAGCTCCTCTGAAGGTTACCACGGCACAAAAGTACCGAGTTAAAGGTCAGCTCCGGAGATACCTTGACTTCTTGAAACTGTAACAATATTCTGGAAGCCCATATCAAACTGTATCTGAAACCACCCTTCATTTCCACAAAACAGCCCCATATTTTAAATAATTGTAAATTAACCATTTCGAAACAGACATGGGGGCCGCCATTTTTATGACGGCAGCTGTTCACGCGGTCTATATCGCCGACGTAAGTGATATCAGTGTTCTTCAAGACTTCCCTCCCTCTCTACGGAGCATACGGGAATGTAAACAAGCGATGGTGGCAGGGAGCGTCTGCTCGATCGACGTAGACTTCTTGATCGCATCGATTTTTTATATTTGGGATGATCTGCCAATGCCAAAACACGCTGTTGATACCATTTGTGCAGTTAGAATTCGTCCAATTATGCTGTCGCGTTCCGGTCAGCGGCAAACTGGCTAAGAACGCAATGAACGGCACGTATATCGTCAACGGGACTGTGCTACGCCTAATACGAAAGATATTTTTATTCGCATTGTAGGTGTCTTTGATAAAGTAAGTCAATTCATTGCTTAATTGAAGACTTCACTCTCTTATAGTTACGGCTCACCACTGCTGCATCACTTGCGCACATCTTTCTCACTCTCGAATACCTGGCGTTTGACGTTACAGGAGCAGTAATCACATTTCTTGGCATTATACCGGGTGAACGAGTTGTGTTTGGCAACGCCATGTTATCGTATACACACTGCAGGTACGTACGTGAGAACTGGGCTTGAATGACAACCTTAGTGTAGATTCGCGATGAACGTATTTGCCGAAATTTTACGCTGTCGAGAGAGCAAGCACCAGATACAAGAACAAGATACTTTTCCCCGTTTTCCTTTATGCTTTATCCTGTTTGGTTGTTTGTTTGTTTGTCCTATTTTTCGTAGCTGACCTTTTTCTTTCTTTTCTTTTACCCACAAACGCGTTTTGGAGTAGCCAGTTCTGACTGGGTCGAGACTAACCTCTCCATATTTTTTCTTTCTTTTCCAATCCAATCCAATCCTAGTTACTTACATGAGGGCATACGTGGCTTATGAGAGCTGAACAGAAAAAGAAAGGAAGGAAAAAATAAACGAAAACAAAAATACACTGCACAGTACAGGGACACCGTGCAAGCAAGTGTAATTATCAGGAATTTCTTGCACCTTATTTCGGCTGGTCTACTAGTGCAGTGCAGCCATGAGTCATCACATGAATCAACCACACAAAAAAAGAAAGAAAAGAAATGAAGATGAGTTTCTTCCATATGTCATCTACACCAGTATTACATCTGGATCTGCATGCTGGTTTCAGGAGGCGAGTTACTTCTTGAATCAATGCACATTTCCACACATCACACAGATACTGTAATTTTACACGTAACAATGAATAGACCATAATTTTATTGAATGCACAGAGATCATAAAACTATCTGACTCCCCCCCATAATCCCTTGCAACAGGTAAACAAGTACACTGCAAGATGGACAGAATACAGGTGCAGTTGAGGGGAGCTGCCTTAGAAAGAAGCCACCGATATTTCGAACAGAGACTGTTCTTAGAGACTATATACGAGACTGTTTGTACACGTTCACTCAGACTTGTGCGTAACGCGTTACTAGTAATTGCGTTACTTGTAATCAATTACTTTTTTGAGTAATTTTTCGAGTAATCAGTTACTTTACTGTGAAAGTAATTTTTCGAGTAATCAATTACTTTTTGGAGTAATCGATTACTCAGTAATTGATTACTTTTCCGTCAGAGATTAACTTATTTTTCAGATGTTCTGCCCCAAGTCAAGCCCCTCGTGCCGTCAGCCTTTGTTGGATCGTTCTACTATAGCAAGTACAGGTCATTGTACTAACGTTCTGGAATTTCAGGGTCTCTCTCCCTAATCTTGTACCTGAAGGTTTAGAGGTTTAGTGAGTCATGGGGAGGTTCCAGGCAATGTTCTTCCACAATCGGGTCAACGTCTTCCCGGGCGATAAATACAGTAGACGTACAGATCTACCTGTCCTAAGCGTTTTTGTTTTTCGTGTTATTTCAGCTGTTCCGCTATTGAACCTTTCTCTATTTCCTTTCTTTTTTTTCTTTTTTTCTGGGGCACACAAAGACAGGTATAATTTATGTGAATGCAGAGTAACGACCGGAGTAACGCGTTACTTTTTTACTCGTTACTCAATTACATTTGGATTCGAGTAATTGGTAACGGTAATCAATTACTTTTTGCGTAGAAGTAACGGTAACTGTAATCAATTACTTTTTTCGAGTAACGGGCACAAGTCTGCGTTCACTGAAGCCCTTCTGCTGTCGACTTGCATTTAATGCCTTGCAGAGCTGTTAGCGTTGTACCGACTCATTCACTGTAATGCTTGCGATGAACCCCCCTTGTGTAGTCTCTTCATTCTGTTCGGGGGCTCATGAACAGCCATCGTCCACAGAGATCGAGCGGAGCCCCAGAAAGCCCCCTGGACATACCCTGACATGAAAATTAGCATTATTAGAATTCTTAAAACAGACAGGACAGGCTTGTGCAGTAAAGAAGCAATGCAATTCTCTGTTTCAGTTGTTTTCTCACACACATTCCTTATGTGTAGATACAATATGTCGCACACAGATAAGGTGGAAGCTGTGGTGTGATACATGACCTACTTACCATGACATACTTAGATACATGACCGAGTAACAGCACTGAGACGAGGCAACTTTTAGTGCACACAATGGCGGGATGTCTTTCAGAATGGGAAGTACATCCACTGTCCCCTACAACACTTCGAATGTTCCAGTTCCTGTAAGTGAGGAATGCAGGACAATTGCTTAGTAATCGCTGCTAGCTTGAAATACTGTAAATCACCTTCGTGGGGCCAAAGCAGCTTCCCAATGTCTTGATGTGCACATCTTGCATGGTGACTTTGATGCTCATGAATATGTGAAGCAACGTTCTGATCCAAATATTCATGACCTGCCAGAGTATCATGAGCCATTTTACTGGAACCAAGTTTCCATTATCATTGCTTGTCCATGTGCATGTTCACGATACTGTGGCACCATTATTGTAGCACCAGACGTTGCTTCACCAGTGCTGCTGTATGTACCTGTTTCCTGGGGCCTGAGCAAGGAGAAGCAGAAATTATAATTATACCTGTTAAGGCTAATATTGTTAGGAAAAGCAAAAAAGCATTTACATATTTAAGAGCTACAAAATGTGATCAACAATGTTGACAGCATAGCTTGCCCCCCAGCTATATACCTGCTAATAGGAAATATGTTGTCAACCAATGGACAGCATACATATGTGTTACAACAACAACAACTTTATTTTCGGCCTTGGAGAGTGGGGAGTTTCATCGCAACAGGCGATACTCTACCCCAGTGCTTGGTGGAATGGGGGGAATAAAATAACGAGCCCCTTTACAATGTGTTATGACGGTGTGCTACAAAGCAAATGTGGCCCTCTTGCAATGTGCCATGTGTCAAAACGACGATTCACAGATAGAAGAGTCTTTCTCATGACTTCACCTATTTCTGCTAATCTGTGACGAGCATGCTGATCGTCATCCCTTACTGGTCAAGGTACTCAATTGCTGGAGTCAACTTCATTAGTATAGAAGGACAGAATGGAATTTTTGGCACGTTATAACTTTACATTACAACTTGAGTACAATGCACTCAGAGACCCCGCCCCTGCTTTTAAAGAGGAACAATATGCTACCATGTATGCAGGATATGGGGTAGTTCCATGGTTGGGAAAAGGCTGAGTGTGATCATACAGAAGTCCAGACAGACACAGAGTGTCTCAAAACAGGAACTCCTACGTTGTTGCTGATTTCAGCTGCTGTGACTGTTTTGTCTTCCCTGTGCCCAAGCTCAGACTTCTCCAAACTCATGTAATTTCTCAACCAGCTTCTCTGAGAAACTGCGTAGTTTTACATACAACCGCGGATTATAGGGCTTAGCAGTCCCATATTTGTCGTTCACATGTTTACATTGTGTACAAGCCATAGTGCAAGTTCGTGCGGACACTTACCCGCAACTTTGGTCCTTTGGTGCTATCCTTTCCTCTTTGTTGTCGTCGAACGAGGCAGGTGCCGCATCCCTTTCCAGCGACTTTTACAGTCCAAATCGGCCGTCAAGTGAACGACCTCGTAACATTCTGATGTAAAATGCTTCGAGCACACACGGCAGTTGCCTTGATAAGTTCAGAGCACTCAACCACTGGTTTCGTACCTCTCAATCACGCACAATATCAACTAGGAACCTGGCACGATACATCTTTCTTAGTAGCGTACCTGCGCGTGCTGCGAGAAGCACGGCATTGTCACAATTCACTCACGCTGCATCTCTCACAAAGTGACAACTTAGATGAGGTTGTGTGTACTGACTAATCGGAGTAAAAAGATGATCAAATTAAGGCGCGGAGAAAGGTGCCCGTACGTACACGACTCTCGATTTCGCTTTCAGCCTGGCGAGTGGTAAATTGCTGGCGATTGCGAAACTGCGAGCCAGCAAACAAGCCAAGAGGAGCCAGAGCGAAAGCTGAGCGTGACGTCAGCTGTTCAAGCGGACGATCGGACGGCAAACCAAAAAACAGATTTCGCAGTAAATACAGGGTATTCGCCGAAACTATTTTGGAAGTACATTCAGTAGGCATCAACCTTTGTGCCTGCGAGTTTTTGTTGTAATCTGTGGCAGTGAGTTTCCTCCGGAGCTGACCTTTAAGTTATAAGTTATCAAAAAAAGTAACTTAGTTACAGTAACGAGTTCCTTGTAACGAGTTACCTCGAACTCTGCACACATAGCTTCGTCACTGAAATCTACATCGTGCGTCCGTTTTATCCATACAAATAAACACATGAGGTCACAACTTATTGTCTAAACTTGTACTGCCGTTTTTCCAGTATCTTCAGATACAATAACGCTAAAGAGATCCTCAAAGAAGAAATTATATAAGTTTTTACCTCGCCTACCGCCGTAGGCTTGCGGCACGACAGCTGTGAAATGGTCGGTGCGTAAATACCAAGGGGGTGAAACTCGCGAGTTCACTAGCGGACTAAAGTGAGGCGCTGCGAGCTTTTCGCGTCATCAAACGTCATGAAACGTCAGAATTTTTACGTCGAAGCGCGAGTTCTCAACCGTCACGAGCCCATTGGCTCCTGAGGCCGCTCCCCCGGTATGCGAGCGCTCATTGGTTGGTTTGAAATTATGAACTTTCCTTGGCGCGCTCAAGCCGGCGACCGTGTCGGCGGTGCCGGAGCAACTCCAGCAACTCGCCGCAAAGTTTCGAAATGTGTTGGTGCAGCAGGGACGCAAGCAAAGCATCTACGCCGGTACCGCTTTGGATGGTTTTTAGTGTCCTTCCCTAACATGTCGTCGATACGGACTCTGAAAAACTCGGTGCCTCATGGATACTTCTGCAAGTCAATTGAGTGGTAGATAAGTGGAAGGCAGGTGTGCTTCGCTTGCTTGGGGCGACAACGATTCAAGGAGGACGAATACTGTGTTTTTCCACTACTCACTCGATGACAGGTAAGTCAGTTCCTATTCTATTTTGCCGCTTAGCATAACATAGCGCCGCACCTGTGGCAGGTAGAATTTTTGGTTTTCACACTTCTGATCCCTATCTTTCTTGTTCAGGTATAAGCACTCAACTCATATCTGCTTCAGAATAGCATCTGCATGGATACAGTAGAATGGATATGACACGATGACACTCAGAGTGGTTGGATCATCATCTTTCGGCGTAGCAGCTTCACAATTTCCTTTGTGACGGATCAACCAGGCGCCTACACAAGCAGCAATATGGACACGTTCTCTGTCATGCCGGACCTCTGAATGTGTGTGCCTGTGCAGCCAATATACTGGTGTTCTACTGTGAAATCTTCCACGTGAGACATCAGCTATCAGTGAATGCAAAGTTGCTTCGGCATTTCATTCGAACTTCAGAAACAATGTTCATATCATGTTCGTGTTATGCACAGCTACAGCAGACTTCATATTTGTGCTTTGGAAATACCTATCCCGGAAAATAAAGCACTTTGTGTAACAGAGACAGCCAACGCTTCCACATTTTGTTATTTATTTCACTCGACGCGAACGGAGATCCACAACCACCAAGAACTGCCCCGAACAGGGTTGCCAGATGGCGAAGGCCTTGTATAGCCCGTTTTCCGGCCACCTGTAGCCAAAATATAGCCAAGCACGCAAATACCTTCTAGCCAAAAAATAGCGAAAAGCGACCGATGTGTTTGCGCATTCTACAGATGCTGCGGGAGAAGCTCCTTCCTTGTTATCCGTTTCGGTTTGACCGCTGGCGCAGAAACGACACCCATGCATTGAATGAATGATAAACATTTATTATTCGTGAAATGATGCGACTAGAACGAAGGATAAATTCAAACTCCAGTCAGTTGTAGACTCTAAGGACATTCGTCGGAGTCGCTTCCCGGGTCTTCAGGATCCTCGTTCGTGGTTCCTTCCCAGCATTAACTTTCTCCATAAAGCACGTCGCTCGTGAACTTCTTTAGGAAGTCGTCTGATGGCTTGAAATCGGCACAGCCACACAAACCGTGTTTGAGAAGGTTGAACTTCATGAACACGAGGCCTTCCAGAGTGGTCGAAGACAAACGGTTCCTCAGGTCTGTTTTCATAACAGTAATCTGACTAAATACTCTTTCTACGGCGGCATTGGAGATCGGGACGCTGAGCGAACTCCGACAGCTTCGGGAACATCTTTTTCCCAATGCTGTTTTCCATGCCTCGCACTTTTATCCAGAACTTGGGCGTGTTCTCATCCCGTGCGTCCTTTACAACAATCTGCAGCAGCAAGAACTCAGATTCGATATCAGAGACTGAGTCGGCAGGAATCAGGTTGCGAAACGATCGACGGAATGCGGAAATTTATGTTTTCTCAAGATTGCTGCATTTTAGCTGCTGTAGAAATTCCAGTACTTCTAAAGGGAAGTCGTCTCAACACACTTTTGTCACAGGTGACAACGAAGTCTTTGCATATTTCCATCACACCTTCCTCCATGCATCACACCCAGTTTTTCCTTATCCTGCAGGAGGGAGTTTTTTTTTTTATTGCATGTATTGCGTCAGCAAAGCGGAACATAAAGCACGAGCTAGCAGGGTTAGGAAGAACGCACTGGCGCAGCCGTGGATTCAAGGAACGTGTGAAACTATATTTTTCTCTTGTTTCACATTTTCGTCGTTTCTATGCGGAACCACGGTCGAAAGTCAGAAAATAGCCAAAACGTAGCCAACTAGCCAAACCCGGTTTTTACCCGCCAAATGCGAGCAAAATTAGCCAAATTTGGCTATTTCTAGCCAAATCTGGCAACCCTGGCCCCGAACCGCCAAAGCGGGGAAGAGGGAGAGAACAGATGGGAAAGGGAAAGCCTCGCCAGCGTCACAGGTCACCCAGGGAGACAAAAAAAGCAAAGCAAAAAGCTACTCAACCGACGTCCAACGATTGGCCCAACGCTTAAGGTCACGTGAGTTTTTCCCAACAATAGAATTATACTACACGTTCATTCCCCTGTAAATAAAACTAAACCTTTTGGACAACGTAGAACTTCCGTTCTCACTGTGAGACTCGTCACTCAGATTACCCGGAGCAATATCGGCTCTGGGCACTGGCGGTGAAACACCTCAATCATTATCTCGAAATAGGTTGCCGTTTGGTCGGCGCATTTGACGGTGATACAGTATCCAGCGGCGTTTCACCGTCACGAAAGTGGCAACTGTAAATCATTGATCATTTTGCAGGTCCTCATTCAGTTTCATTGAAACTAGAACAAAAGAAATAGGATATGTCGTGCACACCTCATGCAATGGCCGAACGCGCGTCACAAACGCTATTCGCTGCCAGTCTAGTGCCCTCGGTGGTATTGGAATCATAGAAGTCACGAGAAATGAAACATCTGGTCCCTAATGAAGAGTTCTTTTAGGTGCTGGCACAGTTAGCGACGCAACAGTTCCAGTGTGACAAAAAAAAAAAAAAAAAAAAAGACGCCCGCACTTCACATGTAAACAAAGCTGGCTATCCGGCGGCTTATCACGCAGGGTACTTTCGCCGGAGGCCTCACCGCGGCGCCACCAGTTTGTCGCACACTCCCCATAGGTGGCGTGCATATGACGTCACACCATAGTTTTACCCATGCTTTTTCCCTCTTTCTGGTGAACCAGCGCACGTCAATGCACCCCAACTATAGCATTGCGGCTAGTACCGAATAGATAGTTTCTGTGATGATATGTTTTGGTCTTCACTTGTCAAGTAATGATAAGCACGCCATGTTGAGCACAGGTCTCTCTCTAACAGTAATATCAACAGCATCATAAATTCTGATTGTTGTTATTAGTTCATGGTACAACGAGTTGTTAGCTCATAAGACCAATACTTTGATCTTGTTATATTGCTCTACGATGGAAAACAGTTACACAGTGGAATGACTGATTCATCTTTCGAAAACAGAGGTGCAGCCCCCACGACCTTTCGTCATCTCAATGCTTCAGAGCGGCATAGCCTAGCAAGGAGCCATCAGAAGGGTCACATAAAGTATAACTGGGTTCATGAAGCGGAGGGTTCTGTGGGATACGTAAGAAAGCATACGTGTTACAGAACAACTACGAGAATGATCGTATGCACATGCATGGTTTTGAGTGCAGGCCTGGAACTGAAAAATAAATGTGCTAACCTTGTTGAAACTGCTTTTCCGTCAGAACCACACGAGAGCACACTTGGTTTCTTTAGATGAAGGTTCAAAGAATTGTTTATTGTCAAAGAAGAAAATTCAATTCAACTTTAGCATTTGCAGTATACATCATCAGGTCCCGATGCTCCTTTGATATGCAGCAAACAGAATTTCGCTGGGGCGAGTGACTGCCAGTAGTAGGAGGGCGGGCAGTGTAAGCATGGGTGAGATTTAGAAACCTGGACCCTTGACCCTTGCCCTGAGCCCTGCGCGTATTTTTCCCTGCGGGGCGCGTGTGCGGAGGGTTGTCCACGTGCTTATCGGCGGGGGGAGGGCTCCGTGCGCGCTTACCCTCTCACATTTTTCAGCCTCGGTCGACTTCTTTCGACATTTTTGAGCCTTGGCCGACTTGGGTCGCGTATTTTTTCCCGCACTTGCCGGGTGGCGCGTGGCCTGGAGGGCTGCGTGCGCGCTTACCAGCTCACATTTTTCAGCCTGGGTCGACTTCTTTGGCCATACGTGGGCCGACTTCACTTTTTTTTCAGCTACAACAGGTGTGCAGTAGGCTGTTTACATGCAAAGGATAGCCATACGCAAAAGTACAAGTGAAAATATATTTATTAAAATCAATAGTGCAAGGAATTATGCTGTGACTCTGTGTGAATGAGAAAAACCCAGCCAAAAAACCTGAAGCAGAAGGAACACAATACAATACATGTAACAAAGAATATACTTATTAAAGGTATGATACAAGAGCATTGAATAGGTATCACAGATCAAACACAATATTTTTTATTAACTGTAATCAAACAAGTTTTCAATGAATCAGAAGGGATAGCACAGTTAATCAATGAAGATATTCTTGATCAATATGATTACAATCAAAATTAAAAGTTTTATTATAAAAAGTCTGAGATGTGACAACCTGATAGATGTAAGTAATTTGGAGCATGATATGGAAGCTAACTTTAATATTCCAACGTGACACAAATTTAATTAATCAATTTCTTATAAAGTGAAATAGCGCAGACATAAGGAAATAATTCGAATCAACACATAACATTACTAGAGAACCTAACTGACGTATTCCCCAACATGTAGGGAAATAATAGCTACACAATACCATATCAAAACGAGAAACAGTCACAACATTTAATCAAAGAAGATATTCTTAATCAATATGATTACAAACAAAATTACAAGTCGTATTATAAAAAGTCTAATATTCCTATACGTGAGAACCATCAGTGCAATAGCGGGAAGTTCTGATAGTTGTATGTAATTAAATGTGAACAGCACAGACCCTGGAAGACCATGGGACAAGAACACAAGAGGAAATAAAATCTATACCACTACATTGGTTAATCAAAACAACAGAGGAGGAAAATAATCTATCGTCTTAACTATCATAAAATCATCCTCGTGACATAATCTAATCGAACACTATACAATTTTCATGCTAAGAGTCACTACAAACCTTACTTTGTTTTATGAATCCAACACAGAAAATATACTAAAAAATTAACTTCACCGCATAGCACGCTCCTAGCCAACAACCAGCTCTAATAATATCTGCCCTGATTTATTGAAGACGGGAGGCGTACGCTGTTTTGTGACAGTTATGAACATTTTCGAGCGCAATAAGGAAGATAAGTTGATTATTCCAACATTACACAATTAACCAATTTCTTATTAAGTAAACAGCATAGACATACAGAAATAATGAGAAACAAAACAATCAACAGCTAGCATTAATAGAGAGTCAAAACAACGCACAATCCAACATGTAAACAACAGACATATGCAGGAAAATAATTGAAAAAGAATCTATCAAAACGAGAAACATGCATGGAGCTAGCACTGAATAGCAGAGAAACACTTTGAACGGCACACCAGCCAAACGTAAACAATAGCACACACGCAAGGAAATAATGAGAAACACAATCAACAGCTAATAGAGAACCAAACAGAGTAATCTATCATTCAGAATTAATCCGGAAATGAGAAGAAAAAATCAAACTCATCAGAAAATGAACATGTTAAAAATGAACTTCACCACATAGCACGCTCCTAGCAAACAAACAGAACTAATGATATCTGCCCTGATTTGTTGAAGACGGGTGCCAATAGATGTATGGAAGACCACGGAACACGAATGACACGAACACAAGAGGAAATAAAATCTATGCCACTACAAAGAAGATATTCCTAATCAAAACAACAGAGGGAGACCACGGAACAGGAACGACAAGAAC
Organism: Ornithodoros turicata; assembly: GCF_037126465.1. NCBI lineage: Eukaryota > Metazoa > Arthropoda > Arachnida > Ixodida > Argasidae > Ornithodoros > Ornithodoros turicata. The sequence goes on along the minus strand of NC_088205.1, from coordinate 35,127,061 downwards.
ACAAGAGGAAATAAAATCTATACCACTACAAAGAAGTTGTTTTTAATCAAAACAACATAGTAATCTATCATTCAGAAAATCAGAAGAAAAAAAATCAAACTCATCAGAAAATAGATATGTTAAAAATGAACTTCACCACATAGCACGCTCCTAGCCAACAACCAGATCTGATTATATCTGCCCTGATTTGTTGAAGACGGGTGCCGATAGATGTATGGAAGATCACGGAACACGAACGACAAGAGGAAATAAAATCTATACCACTACAAAGAAGATATTCTTAATCAATATGATGACAATCAAATTACAAGTTGTATTATAAAAAGTCTAATATTTCTATACGTGAGAACCATCATTGCAATAGCGTGAATATCTGTCATAACATTTCGAGTGCAATAGGGAATCTGTTTCATATTCCAACATTACTCAACTTTTAATTTTTTATTAAGTGAACAGCATAGACGTAAGGAAATAACGAGAAACAACACAATCAACAGCTACAATTAATAGAGAGCCAAACCTGCGCACCATACAACACATAGAGAAATAATAGCTAATCAATCTATCAAAAGGCAAAATATTACAATATAGCACAGACATAACGCTGAAGAACAGAGGAACACGCGGCGACACGTAAACAACAACAGACGAAAATAATCTATCATTGAACCATCATAAAATCGACCAATATACAATTTTCATTCTAACAAACACTACGAACCTTGATGGAGGTATCCGAGACGTAGAAAATATGCACTGTTTTCACTATTTTCCTCAAAGCCGGGAGACTTTCCGCCGTATTCTTGAACAAGCCTCGACTCGACGCTCCGCCTCGACTCCAACGAGTGGAGGAAAGTGGCGCTGCTCCACTCGAAGAGCCCATGCGTTTCATGAACCCGCTTCGAGGATTCCTCCGCCAAGGCACTCCTCGAGAAACCGTCCTCGAATAAAGCTCTAGTCTCGACCCCAGCCATCTTTCGCGACCACTCGAAAATGTTAATTATCGTGCTTAAAACACACTTATGGCATGAAAAATAAATGTAATTCTTTATTTCGACCAACGTGCAATGTATCCAAAAGGCTTCGTACGGTTTTCTTCATGAAGCGGTACCGTATACCATATGAGGAACTCGCGATCATCAAAATGGTCAAAAGGAGTTTGATGGCCCCTTATTGAACGTTGTCGCTCAGTGATAATGTTGTCAGCACCCAGTTCAAGGCCATCGTGACACAAAACGCAGTCGATGAACGCAGCTAACGACATGTCTTCCGTCATGACACCAACGAAACTCGAGTTGAGAAGCGTTGAGAGTTGAGAAGTTGAGAAGAAGAGATTTTTGAGGAATGCACGGAGGAATTCCTCCACTCGAGGAGCGTTTCGTGTCAAGGTCGATTTATGAAGCGCAAAACCGGCCTCGAGGAGCAGCTCGAGTCGAGTTTCGAGTCGAGGCTCGTTCAAGAATACGGCGGTTAGACTGATGTACCATGTTTCTAAATTTCAATGACCGATCCTTCTCCGGCAATTCTATCGTTCGGGTGTTGAACTTGTACAGAGTGTAGTCGAGTAAAACCTATTTGATGGTCAGGTCTCGTTCCATATGAGAATTCTTACACAAATTGTGGAATATTCGTTTCCTTAGCGATCACTGTTCTCAGTCTAGCCATGCATACAAGGTGTTTTTCATTGTGATGCGTAGAATTCATTATAATGATGACAAAGATTACATATATTGTTTCAGTTATACACTTGTTTATTTGGATAAATTACTGTTCTCTTTCAAACTCTGAAGTTTTCGTTTGTTGTCTTCATTGATGAATTTCGAAGACATTAAATAGTTTATTCTGATTATTGGGCGCTTGAATCCAACGTTGATTAACGCAGGCGATATGTTGTCGCCGTGTTTGTATTGCTTCAACAACTTGGACTTTGTCGCGATGAACTTGCACAGTCTCTTATTGATGTTTGCTTTCTTTGTATGAAGACTCTTGAATGGCGTACAAGAGAGTATTACATGAAAATCGTCTGGTGGTCCACCACAATTGATATGTTTGTTGAGTTTCAACAAGTGATAATACATCAGACCTTGCACGGCAATTTTGAACTTCTGCTCATTCGACATCTTTGCAGAGACTGGTAGAATAAAATAATTGCGTTGTCGTGGTATTGAAACATATCACGTGATAAGATGTTATGTACTTTCCATCTCAGATATGTGTAATTTCAACAAATCCGTAATGAATCGCGCGATATAGACCGCTTGTATATGATAATTTGATCCGACTGCTTTCTTGATGAATGCAATGCCCATTGCAATGATTACAATTACATCTGGTCTAGTGTATTTCAATTCTTCGTTAGCAAACCTCAAAAACTCCGCCATCAATCCCAGTGGCCCTTCCGACGTTGATGTGCAGATATTTTTATAAGTATTGTAGATTCGGTATATAAATTCTTGCACCTTCAGTTCTGTAGTTTGTACCATATCTCCGAATACGACCATGTCTAGGACGTATTGAAATGCAGCGATAATGAAATCGTTTCGTGGCTCCTCCTTTTCGAAGCAGTTTTCTATCGCATCTTCCCATGACTTATGGTATCGAGTACAAAATCTGTCCATCTTTTCAATGTAGAGCGATTGTCTCTTCTGTTTTCAAGTGCACGTCTACACTTAGTTAAAAGCATATCTATGTTTATTTTATTGATTAAAATTTTATTATCTGGTTTAGAGTGCTATAATCTCCACCTGTCGTGAGAATTATTGTTTTGATTTTGTTTCAAGTATTCACTCGACTGATATTCTATGAGTTGTGAACTTACTGCCTGAAATAATTATTGTCTTGTATTTGTTTCAATTGTTCACTCGATTGACATAAGTAAAAATAATCTGTGAGTTGGGAATGCCTCATAACTCTGAGTTGCATTTCACATTTGATATTTCTGTGTGGTTCATTAGAAATTTCTGTTGCAAGATATTACAAAAATTGATGTAATTAAATTTGTTTCTGGTCTTTTTGATTGAGTATCGTTGCTACAAATTAATAATTTGGACTTTCTCTACATGTTCAATAACAATATCGCATCTCTACAAACTTAGTCGACTTGACAACCACTTTGATGAAAGATTTCCCTTTCAAGGAAAGCATGCGAAAAGATAGTGACCCCCGCGAGTGATATCGGCATCTATTTGCGCTGCACAATAAAATATATCGCCTTTGAACTCTCTTATCTGACATCTAGAGCGCCCCGTTTGCTGGACGAAGTAATATAGCCCCTAACCCTTTGAGTGATAAAGCATGCACGGTGCTATGGTCACATAGATAGAGACATAAAGTCTCCTGGCTTTGAGGACAAGAGTGAAAACAGTGCATATTTTCTACGTCTGGGATACCTCCACCAAGGTTCGTAGTGTTTGTTAGAATGAAAATTGTATATTGGTCGATTTTATGACGGTTCAAAGATAGATTATTTTCCTCTGTTGTTGTTTACGTGTCGCCGCGTGTTCCTCTGTTCTTCAGCGTTATGTCTGTGCTATATTGTAATATTTCGCCTTTTGATAGATTGATTAGCTATTATTTCTCTATGTGTTGTATGGTGCGCAGGTTTGGCTCTCTATTAATTGTAGTTGTTGATTGTGTTGTTTCTCGTTATTTCCTTACGTCTATGCTGTTCACTTAATAAAAAATTAAAAGTTGAGTAATGTTGGAATATGAAACAGATTCCCTATTGCACTCGAAATGTTATGACAGATATTCACGCTATTGCAATGATGGTTCTCACGTATAGGAATATTAGACTTTTTATAATACAACTTGTAATTTGATTGTCATCATATTGATTAAGAATATCTTCTTTGTAGTGGTATAGATTTTATTTCCTCTTGTCGTTCGTGTTCCGTGATCTTCCATACATCTATCGGCACCCGTCTTCAACAAATCAGGGCAGATATAATCAGATCTGGTTGTTGGCTAGGAGCGTGCTATGTGGTGAAGTTCATTTTTAACATATCTATTTTCTGATGAGTTAGATTTTTTTTCTTCTGATTTTCTGAATGATAGATTACTATGTTGTTTTGATTAAAAACAACTTCTTTGTAGTGGCATAGATTTTATTTCCTCTTGTGTTCGTGTCATTCGTGTTCCGTGGTCTTCCATACATCTATTGGCACCCGTCTTCAACAAATCAGGGCAGATATCATAGTTCTGTTTGTTTGCTAGGAGCGTGCTATGTGGTGAAGTTCATTTTTAACATGTTCATTTTCTGATGAGTTTGATTTTTTCTTCTCATTTCCGGATTAATTCTGAATGATAGATTACTCTGTTTGGTTCTCTATTAGGTGTTGATCGTGTTTCTCATTATTTCCTTGTGTGTGTGCTATTGTTTACGTTTGGCTGCTGTGCCGTTCAAAGTGTTTCTCTGCTATTCAGTGCTAGCTCCGTGCATGTTTCTCGTTTTGATAGATTCTTTTTCAATTATTTTCCTGCATGTGTCTGTTGTTTACATGTTGGATTGTGCGTTGTTTTGACTCTCTATTAATGCTAGCTGTTGATTGTTTTGTTTCTCATTATTTCTTTATGTCTATGCTGTTTACTTAATAAGAAATTGGTTATTTGTGTAATGTTGGAATAATCAACTTATCTTCCTTATTGCGCTCGAAAATGTTCATAACTGTCACAAAACAGCGTACGCCTCCCGTCTTCAATAAATCAGGGCAGATATTATTAGAGCTGGTTGTTGGCTAGGAGCGTGCTATGCGGTGAAGTTCATTTTTTAGTATATTTTTTGTGTTGGATTCATAAAACAAAGTAAGGTTTGTAGTGACTCTTAGCATGAAAATTGTATAGTGTTCGATTAGATTATGTCACGAGGATGATTTTATGATAGTTAAGACGATAGATTATTTTCCTCCTCTGTTGTTTTGATTAACCAATGTAGTGGTATAGATTTTATTTCCTCTTGTGTTCTCGTCCCATGGTCTTCCACGGTCTTTGCTGTTCACATTTAATTACATACAACTATCAGAACTTCCCGCTATTGCACTGATGGTTCTCACGTATAAGCAGTGATGGCCACTAACTACTTCTACAGTAGTTTAACTATAACTACTAACTACTTTGTGATTGAGTAGTTTAACTAGTAGTTCAACTACTTTTCAGCGGAGTAGTTAAAACTACTTTTTTAACTACTGCAATGTAGTTTAACTACATCTATAACTACTTAACGTTGTCCACCAACACCAATCCCTTGCAGTGTTCTTGGACACCTAAATATGAATCACATGCAATAATAAACTTTGGCTCAAGCCATTGCTACGATCGTCAAATACAAAGCTTGCGGTGGGATTCTTTCTGTGCCTACGCGATAAACTAAGTTGCAGAATTATTTCACAGCATATGAGGCTTCACTAGACAAGCATTAAAAGTAGAGTTGTGCGAATATTCGAAATTTCGAATACGAATAGAATATTTGCGATATTCGATTCACATTCGTATTCGAAAATTTGATATTTGAAGTTTTCGAATATTCGTAAAAGTCTGAATATTCGATTTTTTTTTCGCATATCACAGCAGCTTATTCCGAAGCTGTTGCGGGCTGCGCAGTGGAATTTGTACGTTGCGGCGACGAACATGCATAGTAGAACAGCTGCAAAGCGACGCGCTGAGCTTCCGCGCTCGTTTACGAATGCGTCGCTATACGTTCGATAACCGAAACCGAAACTAGTACGCAGCTGTGTGCGGACGCCATTTTAGAGTCCGCCCCACCGAAACCCGAGACCGCGGTACGCCTAGGCGGAGAGTTTTCAATCTGCCGGAGGGGGTCGGGGCACAAAGCCCCCCCCCCTTTTACAGAGAGGTCGGGCAAGGTATCAGGAAATCCGTGTTGTGATGTTATGAGACGAACTTGTGCAGGATGTTCATCATCAATCGCGTGCAACACGCGATCGATTCTTAGGATATCCCTCGAAACTTTCGTCTTGAGTGTCAGCTGGGTAGACTTCCCGGAGGGGGCCTGGCCCCTCCTAGGAAAAGTTCCGGGGGGGACTAGGCCCCCAAGCCCCCCCGCAGCCGGCGCCTATGGCGGTACATTTCATACATCGTCAGCACTGTCGCGGCTTTAGTGGATTGCTAGCGAACTCTGAACATTCGTATGAGGACTACAGTTCGGTGAAATTACGGTTAAATATCGAAATTATGTTGACGTTGGGCTGAACACCGCTGTTCAGCATCCCATTGCATGCACAGTCAAAATTTGCATCTCGAATACGTCTTTTTAGGTTTCGATTTGTGGTTGTCAGCGACATATGGTAGAATCATGGTCGCGTGCGATGACGGCGATAATCGAGGAGTGGGACGTGTTGATATTTCGACATAGTTTCTCCAACTCCGGCGCTCTGCGACCGTATGAAAGCGCCAACTAGGACGACATGCAGTAACGCTGCAGTCATTTGAAACTGCGCTAACTGTTGTTACAGATGATAGCAAGACGCACATATAGCCTTAACCCGACCCGACCTTCATGAAGCGATTTTGCTCGCGACTCACGCGCGTCGCCGTCGGCGCGACAAAGTTTGAGGCCCGCGCTTGAGGCCCGCGACAAAGTTTGAGGCCCGCGCGTTTGAGCGCTGAACACGAACGTCGCGGAAACAATCACGCGTGATACAGCTATACAATATCGTCGAGGATCGCAGTTTTACTGCGCTATAATGCATGAGGCCGTTCCAAACTATGCATTACCGTCAGTAACGATGGTCTCACGCGTGACGTCACGCGTGAGAGCAGTGAAACCCGCCTTTACGCCTTTAGTTTCCCGCCTTCACGACAAATGCGGAAGGCATTGTCAATGCAAGAAGAGACCACTTGCCACCATCATTTTCCTTCTGAGGTGCTCATCACTAAATCATCCCACTCTGAACATGTCATTGCTCTTTACTTCCATTCTGTCTGTTTCACCAGCAATTTACAATGCCAACACAGGTGTTCTCTGTTCATGAAAGATTTTTGAAATGAAAGTTTTTTCTTGCGGTTTTCAGCTTGCCTCATGAGAACAGCACACTGTTTCACTGTAAAAATAATTTTACTGTACATGTGCATATAAGCATGTATGCCCTAGGCTAAGCCAATACATTAATACATATTAATCATTAGCACTTTTTTCTAAGGATCAGCAGAACACAACTGTGACGATCTTGTTTTCGGAGCTTAATTAACTTAATTAACTCTTAGAAGCTGTTATCCTATGACGTGATATTCGAAATTCGATTCGATATTCGAAGGACAATTTTGTAGATATTCGTATTCGATTCGTATTCGAAATTTTCAATATTCGCACACCTCTAATTAAAAGTGAAGATTTAGTACACATGCACGACACAATTGCTTTGCACCTCCGTTCTCATCAAACGAGTAGCTCAAGGCAAAAGTCGGAAGCACAATCGTGCCGTAAAGCTTGCGGCAAAATCGGAGGTAGTTGGCGCCTTCAGTAATCTAACTACTGTAGTTAACTACTTAAAATAGTAGTTTAACTAGTAGTTGCCACCACATTTGTGCAAGTAGTTGGTAACTACTTTTTAACTACAATCAGGTAGTTTAACTAGTAGTTTAACTACATGTAGTTAACTACTGGCCATCACTGCGTATAAGAATATTAGACTTTTTATAATACGACTTGTAATTTTGTTTGTAATCATATTGATTAAGAATATCTTCTTTCATTAAATGTTGTGACTGTTTCTCGTTTTGATATGGTATTGTGTAGCTATTATTTCGCTACATGTTGGGGAATACGTCAGTTAGGTTCTCTATTAATGTTATGTGTTGATTCGAATTATTTCCTTATGTCTGCACTATTTCACTTCATAAGAAATTGATTAATTAAATTTGTGTCACGTTGGAATATTAAAGTTAGCTTCCATATCATGCTCCAAATTACTTACATCTATCAGGTTGTCACATCTCAGACTTTTTATAATAAAACTTTTAATTTTGATTGTAATCATATTGATCAAGAATATCTTCATTGATTAACTGTGCTATCCCTTCTGATTCATTGAAAACTTGTGTGATTACAGTTAATAAAAAATATTGTGTTTGATCTGTGATACCTATTCAATGCTCTTGTATCATACCTTTAATAAGTATATTCTTTGTTACATGTATTGTATTGTGTTCCTTCTGCTTCAGGTTTTTTGGCTGGGTTTTTCCCATTCACACAGAGTCACAGCATAATTCCTTGCACTATTGATTTTAATAAATATATTTTCACTTGTACTTTTGTGTATGGCTATCCTTTGCATGTAAACAGCCTACTGCACACCTGTTGTAGCTGAAAAAAAAGTGAAGTCGGCCCACGTATGGCCAAAGAAGTCGACCCAGGCTGAAAAATGTGAGCTGGTAAGCGCCTCCACTCGAGCGCCGCCCGGCGAGTGCGGGAAAAAATACGTGACCCAAGTCGGCCAAGGCTAAAAAATGTCGAAAGAAGTCGACCCAGGCTGAAAAATGTGAGAGGGTAAGCGCGCACGGAGTCCTCCCCCCGCCGATAAGCACGTGGACAACCCTCCGCACACGCGCCGCGCAGGGAAAAATACGCGCAGGGCTCAGGGCAAGGGTCAAGGGTCCAGGTTTCTAAATCTCACCCATGCTTACACTGCCCGCCCTCCTACTACTACTGCCGTTGCTGTTCGTTGCTTCGCAGCAGATCAGGAACAGTAGGTCGCAATGATAGGTAAAACGTTCAGAATATGGCGAACAACTCCAACACCAACCCAATGACCCGAAAAAGGATGAGGAAAGGATGAGCCGGGAATCACACAAGTTCGCAAGCTCGTCATATGGCAGCCATTACAGCTGACCGGATACGGAACCATACGGAACGCAAGACAACAGAACGCAGATTGGAAAGGCAATCGTAGAACCTACTGCATATGTTAAATGTAGGGTATATTTTTCTTTTTGGGACTCTGTAACAAAAACATATTAACATATAAATGCCATTTCATAAAGGGAATTGGCAAGGTATTGTGTGACCACGTGACGCGTTTGAGCCAATGGTGGATGTTGCCAGTGGCCCTCATGTTGACGTCATTTTGATGGTGGGCCGGGTTGGATATTCTATATAAACGTATGTTTTCTCGGTTTGACGCTAGGCGTGCTGCACTCGGATGAAGTCGAATGTTTAACATTCGAGTTTAGAGAAACCGTGGGGTTTTCATGCGTGGATTTTCGGATGGAGAGTCCTTGTTGGGTGCTTTATCGACTGCAAGTACGAAAGAGCTCCCACTACTTCTGGTCAGAGCCCCAGTAGTAGATCGTCAGCGATGGCGTCGCTTTTGCTCAACCCTCTCGCCCATTCACTCTACCACGAGAGTTTGGAGCGTGGCTCGCTGTCTGAAGGAGACTCCACCTCAAAGAAATCCGCTGCGTGTGCTGGCCCTTTCGCTCAATAAGACTGCTCATGATGTTGCTTCCGATTTTTCCACAGCCAGTTCTCGGGCTGCCAGTAGTGAGGAGTATCAACCACATACCTCTCGTCTTCAGGAGGTAGTTGCACGGGCGGACCTGGCCACCCACCGAGAAATGGACATGGATTTTTCTTTGTCTGAGCTCAAAGCTGCGCTATGTTCATCTCCAGCCCAATCATCGCCAGGCCAAGATGATATTACTTATAGAGTCCTCCGTAACCTTAGTGCTGCTGCTATGTCCTGCCTTCTTCAAGTGTACAATGTGTCGTGGAACAACAGCGTGGTGCCCAGGGGCTGGAAAGAAGCCCTGGTTGTTCCTCTACTAAAGCCTGGGAAGCATCCCTCAGACCTTGCATCGTTTCGCCCAGTCAGCCTGACAAGTTGCCTCGGCAAAGTGCTGGAGCGCATGGTGCTTCATCGACTAGAGTGATGGCTGGAACGGCATCGGGTATTTCCGAACGAGATGTCTGGCTTTCGTCGGCACCGGAGTTCAATGGACTCCGTCCTTCTATAAGAAAATCGTAATGGGGTTTTTTTGGACGTGAAGAGAGCGTACGACACCGTCAGCCATGCTGTGGTGTTGCATGAGCTATTACAAGCTAGTGTTCCCATTAAACTTTTCCGGTGGCTCGCTGACTTTCTACAGCAGAGATTTGTATCAGTGCGCACACGTGATGGAGCCACACCGGAAGTCGTGGTAACGCACGGGGTACCACAGGGTAGTGTGTTAAGCCCTATATTATTTAACCTTGTCATGGTGGGTCAGAAGTCGTGCATAACATCCAAGGTCAATATCTCAATGTATGCTGATGATGTTTGTATCTGGACAGTAGGAAAATCAAGACCTGCAATTCGGCGTCGTCTGCAAAGCTCACTGGACAGAATTATGCAGTTCTTCACCAAAGTCGGCTTGGATATATCGGGGGACAAATCTGCAGCTCTCGCCTTCACAAGGAAGCATATGCACCGATATCAGCTGTTTCTTGCTGGCTCGCCGATCAAGCAGGTGAAACATCACAGATTTTGGGGGGTCGTCCTTGACTGCAACTTGTCCTGGAAAAAACACATCGATCACCTTGACAAGATGGTTCAGCGGTGGACCTCCGTCTTTCGTCATTTTGCTGGCGCCAAGTGGGGTAAGGATGAGCAATCACTCCTGGCGGTTCACAAGGCTCTTGTTCGTGGTTCACTTGTGTATAGCCTTCCTGTTCTTCACGGCATTTCTGAGACGCAAGTTCAGCGGCTTCGGTGCTTCCTTGCACGCAGCCTGAGGATCTGTTTTGGCGTCCCCAGAGCTGCAGAAACGCGGAGGGTCATCGCGGAAGCTCATGACATACCAATTGAAGTCCTCAGGACGAGGGAGACTGTACGTCACTATTTACGCCTTATCTCTCATCACCGCCGTCACCCATTGGTAGCAAAACTTTATTGGTGCAAGTAGAGCAACCTCTACAAAATCATTGCGGAAGCAAAGCCTAAAGGCGAGTTTCCACATATAGCGCTTCGCTCTATAGGGCTAGAAAATAGCGCTCGAAACCTAGCGCTGTTTTTCCGTTTGCCGTTCTCACATACAACCAAGCATATAGCGCTATCCTGCTGGTGTCACGGGATATCTCTTTGCGACGTTATGCACCGGTGCTACCATGATTGCTTACTGTCGGCGTCCGGTATCCGCAGCATCAAGGGGGATGACACTTTCGATGCTGTGATCGCGATACCAGACTATAGTAACCAAACACCCATGCATTGGCAGATGAAACTCGTGGTCATTTTCACGTCGCCGTCGTTGTCGTCGCATTCCCGTCTTGCTGTCGGTTGTGCTGTTCGGGGTATAAACTCCCAACAATATAACAAAACGTACGTGCGGCAGTACCTTTTTTCACGCTCTTTCCGCGGATTTCAGCACAGTCAGTACAATCAGACTTGAGTACGGAAGGCACCATGCGGAACGTATTTTCAATGTGAAAACATTAAAATACATTAAAATGTAAAAACCTTAGTGTAGTCGACTCTCCAGTTGACAGTAATTAACGCTTGTTGTGGGATCTTTACTGTAGTACTTCGAATGAATGTTATAATGATTTAACCGAATAATTTTCTTTTCTAAGTTAGTTTTACTGTAAAGGAGAATTTGCAACATTTCCAAAATGTAGCAGCCCAGCCCCACGCTCCAACCTGCTAGTAAAAGAACACACAGCATTGTAAAGTCATAACGTTTATTTTGTACACTGGCAAAAGCAATCTAGCACAATGTAATAATGACAAACTACACACAACTGGGAATGACAAGGCTCGTACGGAAACTTCTCTCCGTTCTTTCATTTACAAGGGTATTTTAGACAACAACAACCACAACTTTATTAGGAGATGATTAGATGGGGAGTTTCATCGCCAGGGGCAATATTCTACCCCATTGCTGGTGGTGATGCGGGAAGTAAAATAATGCGCCCCTTCACAATAAGGATCCAAGTCCTATGGTACCCAGGAAGGTGAAGAGAGCTTTGAGGGCAGAGCGTTGGTGGGCTGGATGTCGCCAATGACCAAGCAATTTCGTGAGAGAGGGGGGGCGAGAGTCCAGCTCGTTAAGAGATCCGGAGAGTACGGTTCGGGAAGGTTGGTAGTGTGGGCAATGGAGAAGAATGTGCTCTAGATCTTCTACAGCACCGCAGTGACTGCATTGGGGAGAGTCAACTTGCCTCAAGCGGTAACGCCACTGCGCTGTAAAAGCCTTTGACATATGTAACTCAAACGCTACAAATTTAGTTCCGTGAAATTGGGCGACAAGCAGACATAGTCCAGAACCCTTATACATTTCTTTAGGTCATGTGGCACATCGATGATTTCCAATTGTGAACGATGAAAGATGAAAGTCACTGAAAAGGTTAGTCAGCTGTAGGACTCGAACCCACATCTTCTGGATTGTTGTCGGTCCAGGACTCTACCAATTGAGCTAAGCTAACACGCCTTCTCAGCGACTTCCAGCGTCATCTGAAGGGACAAACCAGCCACTCTCTCTCACTTATCCTCCTTTCACTCTTACATTTTTGCTCACTCATACACACATTCATACGACGGGATCGACGCAGGCGGCAACTGTTGAACATGAAAGAACTGATGTTCTGAGGCTCGAACAACATAGAAGGGACAAATACATACAAAGCCTCAATTTGCCTAAGAAATTAACGATGAAAGATGAAAGTCACTGAAAAGGTTAGCCAGCTGTAAGACCCGAACCCACATCTTCTGGATTGCCGGTCCAGGGCTCTACCAATAGACGAGTTCAGAAAATCACAGAGTGCTTAGTGCAGCTTTGAACTGTGGGAGTTTACTAATACGAAAGAAACGGGTGGCCTCCAAACTGTTCCGATTTCTCCCCTACCGGTCCATTATCCACGACGTGTCACGGTCAACGAAAGCGAAATGTGAAGGATTATGCTTCGTTCCGCCGCTCAGCAAGCGCCCAGGATGCAATGCGTGCGCAAAGAGCAGTGGGATTTTCTAAAGTCGTCTATTGAGCTAAGCTAACAGGCCTTCTCAGCGACTTCCAGGGTGCGTCATCTGAAGGGACAAAAAAGCCACTCTCTCTCACTCATCCTCCTTTCACTCTTACATTTTTGCTCACCCATACACACATTCATACGACGGGATCGACGCAGGCGGCAACTGTTGAACATGAAAGAACTGATGTTCTGAGGCTGGAACAACATAGAAGGGACAGATACATACAAAGCCTACACATTGTACATTTCTTTATTTTTGTCAAGGTACCATTTTTATTTTTGTCAAGGTACCATTTTCTGAGGAGCCCGAGATTATGTATGCTCATAAACTACTGTATGAAAATTCGCTTCACATAAAAATTTGAAGCTGGCCTGTGTTCATTGCTTAACTAAGCAATCGAGAATATCGAGCTTTCGTAAACAATGACACTTTTTATATAATATTTTCACATACCTGAGGTCGTCTAGGAAGTGAAACAAATCATGCCATTTGTAGAACAAGTCGTCTCCTGTAACATATTAAAAATCAATAGGTGTATTTTTCCTTAAACGAGAAAAAAGATTTCTTTTCCTCACCATACTCCGCTGCAGCTCATTCGTTAGTTGAGGCCTTCTAGGAAGTCAAATAAATGTGCCTTTGTGGAAAACACCCTCTCTCATAACATTTTGAGGGTCTACATGTGTATTTTTTCATAAGCGAGAAAAAAGTCTGCAGCGCATTCATATCCCATCTGTAAGGTACCATTATCACCTTTTGAAGGAAATTCGCCTTCTACTGTTAGTTCTACCGCGAGTACTCACAGCCGCCTCTTCGTAGCAGCTTCGTCGTCGTTTCTGGTTGTCTGACTCATGATTCATGACAGTGTTACGGTACACACCATTCGCCACTTGTTTATTGAACAATGTGCAAGAAATGTACTACTTCCCTGATGGCACGTCGCAATAGAAAAAGAGAAGTTACAATTGCTGCTGTTCCTGTACACATGCACAGCTGTTCCTCTGGGTGAAAATAAGCTTTAGGAGGGAGCATGTGTTGTGACTCAACGCCGAGGCCGTACGGTTAGAGATGAAATTGCTGAACGTGGAGCACAGTGAGGCATGCTCCATCTAGGGCACCAAGAGGTACTGCTACTATATCTTCTGTTGAGACATATGCAGCAAAAACGTCTACTTCCAGTGAAACAAAGACAGTGCACGTACAGCTATTTTCGTCTTCCTTTTTTTACTTTCTGTTGTGAAAGTGCGCGCGAGACCATAACAAATGGTTTCCAAAGACTGTTACGTCGCGTATGGTGAGCTATACTAGCTCACCATACGTTGAGCGTTCTGACGTGCTGTGAGTCAATAGCTCGCGCAGTAAGATCCACAAATTCTAATATTTGACACCAACATGCATGATAAGTGAAATTCACAACTACATTTGAAAGCAACATACAAAACACATACACGCGCTTATTACAGATTTATATACACATTTACACAGACTTGTGCCCGTTACAAAAAAAGTAACTAAATACCGTTACCCGTTACTTCAGAAAAAAGTAACTAAATACGTTACTCGTTACCAACATAGAAAAGTAACAAGTTCTCGTTACTCACAGGTAACGAGTTACTTTTACGTTACCGCCGCATAGTTAAAGGAGCCAACAAACATGCCGTCGCTTGTCTTCAACTCTTTATTAATGAGGAATTGCACTTCAAAAGAAGCTGATCGCCACACGTGGCAACGTGATTAGTGACCCTTCTATTTGTCTTGTTCCCCCTCTGTGTCGAGCACTGATCTCTATAGTATAGGCTGGATCGCGCATAGGGTGCTCCACAGCGTGGTCACCGGCCGCCATATTGGTGGGCCCAACGCATTCTGTCGTATGCATTTAGTTCAAGCGGCGCAGCCCGTATTTTTTAAGATTTACTTTAAAGGGACGGTCTCGTACAGGTCGAGGGATTCCGAAACTTAGCCGAAATTATATGCAAGAGTGCTACAGAAACACAGTCGCGAAGTTTCAACCAGAACAACGAAATGGTTTTAGAGAAATTTGAAGGAATATGCCGTGACAGCAGACGACGAAAGTTGCCGCTGGATTGAACTCCCTCTCATGCAACGTCACATGTGACGTGGTTATGGTATTTATGGTGGCAGGTCGCCCATTGGGCGACCGAAGCGCAATGCACAATACAGTCGGAGGTGTATGCGCTTTGCGCTTGGAAGTTGTCACGCGCGACGTCGTAATGTCTGATAGCAAATTTAGCGATAGTGACGGGTCCCTTTCACTAAGCGGTGAAGATGAGCTCATCGGCGCCGATCGATTGAAGAACGGGGACGTCGATGAACCTATACCTACTGACCCTTTGCCACAACAACGTGGTTAGCCAGTGATAGTAGTGGATGATCCGGAATCGATTGACGGGTAAGATTCATCCATAAAAGCGCACTTTTTTGCGTATATATGTTCCGCCTAATCGTGACACCATTCTAAATTGTACAAACATTGCAGGTGTGTGTAGCCACTGCTCGCCAATACCAGGATGTGTTGTGCGCACAATCCGGAACCTGTTTCGAGCCGTCACGTACACATGGTGTTGTATTCTCCAGAAAGATGTTGTAAGGTTTGTTTTTGTTGCACATCTTCTTATTTGCATATAAAAATGTGTGTTTCATGGTACGTTATGCAAAATTTCAGACTTGGGCATTTCGTCACATGTATCACAACTTGGATAGTCTGCTGAAGGAAGCTGCTCTCTCTATCCATTCCCACAAGCGGCATGAGGTTGTCAACGTGATAAGTGAAGGCTTTCCATTCATATCATTACACCTGGAGCAAATGACAAAATCAAAGATAAGCTGATCTACGTCAACGTCTTCAATTACCCCTCGCCTATCTGCACATCCCACATATCTGCATCAAAGACTATGCTTCTGCATCGAATAAGCCCTTATCATCATTGATGATTATAATATTTCATATCAAAAATACCTAGACGTGCATTACGAATGTGCAAGATGGAAAAGCCTTATTTTTGCTAATGTTATGGCAGTGTGTTCATGACTGTTCAACTGTTTAAATATCAAAATTACCTAGACGTCCATGACAAATTTGTAAGACGGAACAGCGGTTTGCAACTTGTCGACATCTCGTCAGTCCTATTTTTGCTGATATTACACCGGTGTGTTCATGAGCCCATGCTGACTCAGATTTTGATTCGATATCAGGGGTTGCACGCTAACATGTCCAGCACGTTGAATATGAAAGATGTGGAAATGTTTAAGAAATATAAAAAACACCTAGACGTGCACGACAAATTTGTAAGATGGAACAGCGGTTTGCAACTTGTCGACATCTCGTCAGTCTTATTTTGCTCATATTACACCGGTGTGTTCATGAGCCCATAGTGGCTCAGATTTTGATTCGATATCAGGGGTTGCACGCTAACATGTCCAGCAGGTTGAATATGAAAGATGTGGAAATGTTTAAGAAATATGAAAAACACCTAGACGTGCACGACAAATTTTTAAGATGGAACAGCGGTTTGCAACTTGTCGACATCTCGTCAGTCTTATTTTTGCTCATGTTACACCGGTGTGTTCATGAGCCCATGCTGACTCAGATTTTGATTCGATATCAGGGGTTGCACGCTAACATGTCCAGCAGGTTGAATATGAAAGATGTGGAAATGTTTAAGAAATATGAAAAACACCTAGACGTGCACGACAAATTTGTAAGATGGAACAGCGGTTTGCAACTTGTCGACATCTCGTCAGTCTTATTTTGCTCATATTACACCGGTGTGTTCATGAGCCCATAGTGGCTCAGATTTTGATTCGATATCAGGGGTTGCACGCTAACATGTCCAGCATGTTGATTATAAAGGTTGCGGAAGTTGAGTGTTTTTGTAGTCTTCTTTTATTGTCCCTTATTGTAATGTACGTCCGCAGCACTGACGAATTGTGTTAAAATTGGGTTGTTCGTATCAGGTAGTCATAATGATGTTCAGCAGCAAGCTCTGAAGCAACCTGTCGTCCTGTCCTGTCAACAAGGTTGTCTTGTCTTTTGCTGCTTGAACATCATATAATCACAACACTGATTTGTGGATATAACTTACATATTTATATTATGCAATACTTTTCTCACATCAGCAATGTGCAGGGAAAAATTAAATAGAGCTGTGAAGCTTGCGAATTTGATTTGTTATATGTGTGACCCATTAATAGGTGTTGATTCTGGCACAGGAAGGAGTACCCTCCCCCCCCCCCCCCACACACACTCTCATCAGTTAGTGTCAGTTACTGAAGGGGTACAAGACAACATTATTGAGCATAGCTTGGCGATATACTGCTCCGGTAGGGGTACTACTTTAGAGAGGCTATATGCAAAGCAAACTGATGTAACCTGCTGGATCAAGCACTTTCCTTCTCGCAATACTACCGAGGTACGCGGGACTGCCGTTTCGTGCGGTGCCGACAATTTCTGTACACATCACTTTTGGATATTATCAACAAAGTAATACCTACCTTTCAATACTGCGTATCCAGTTCTTTGGACACCGTTGCCGCTAACAGTTGACTGCGTGACGGCCGGTCGACAACTTTCAGTTTGAGCTTTGTCCGGCGCCGTCTCATACATATCGTGCTCGCAGAACGTCTCTTACCTCATATGCATCGTGAACGAAACGTGCGGAGTACATGCACGCGTGTGACAATCAGACTTTTTGTTGAACATGCTTCGAGTATATGACTCCCAACAGATGATTTTCTATATCCACTTTCGTCACATATTGTCGTCGACAAAATAGTTGTTATACACCCGGGTTACGTTTCCACCACTTCCATACGGAATATTCTTTTCGCAGGTAAGACGAACTAGAAGTTCTCAAAATACCGAACGATACGAGACAAGTTAGTAAATAAGCGTCAACTGCCTTAGGTGGAGTAATCCACGTAAACTCCCGCTCGAAATGAAGATGCGAGACGTATTGACATTGTTGTTCGGCCACATTTTACAATACGCGTCTTTCGTTTGACCAGACCACAGGCAGCAAATTTATTGCCGTCGCCGTGATCCTCGAGCACCATTTGGAAGTCGTCTGCTCTCACCGCTGCAAAAAGGCGCGAGAGCAGACGATTTATTCATCCAATAAGCGGTCTGCCATCGTAGCGGATATCGCTGTTGCCAACAGAAATCGCGATGTGCTGGCGCTGTACTTATCAACTTAATTCGTTTATTTAATAACCGTGACGATTCTGGACGAGCGAATTCACAGTATTACGTTTTCAGCAATGAGGAATCGAATGGTACGCTTTGTGGATGGGCCAGGGTGTACGAGACCGTCCCTTTAAACTAAAAGGCATGTCATGCCAGTTAGTTGCAGCTTTGAGTGCACTTCACACGGACAGAGAAAGAGGGATAATTTTTCACAGGTAAGCTCTTTATTTCGAGGAAAAATCTGTTTATTCGTATCGCATGCATCTGACAACTCGGACTTGTTTGCATTGCTACTTCGCTGGTGCCATTGCGTACTAAGAAAGTATGTGTGGCTGCTCCTACAAATATCAAGACCATGTATTTTCTATAAACAATGCGCTTGTGCTTGCAGGTTCCCCTCACAGTCGCTCAGCTGTACCGGATGCAGAACCTACGCCAATATGCCAATTTGTTCCACTGTTCTTTTAATCTGTGAGGCACGGTGGAAGTAACTAAACTGCTGTGTTAACCTCTGTGTGTTCTGCAATACACACAGAGACACTCGTAGAACATAATACGATAATGAAAAAAGTCAAACGAGAACCGTACAATACCAAACCAATTAATAACGAACGAGAACCGCGGAACACCACACAAAAACCGAACAACAAACGAAAAAAAAATATATAAGAAACGGAAGTACCTTACAATAACAAGCAGTGTCAAACCTTTCTGAGTAAAAATAATTAATTTTATAGGTTAACATTCACCAAATTCACCTTCATGCGTATGCGCGGTTCGGAATACAGGCAGCGGAGAAGAAAAAGAAGGCAATTACCATTAAAAACTACAGGAACACGGCTGAAGCACGTTTGGAATACATCAGCACACTGGTTCCTAAGAAAAATGCGTGCTAATCAGCAATGAGGAGCGTTTAAAGCGCAATAAATACTCCAAATCAAATCGCCTCCCATTGTTTCCTATGCGAGCAGCCGGCGCAAGTGGGCCCTCCAACATGGCGGCCGGTTGCCGCACCTCTCTCCCACGCGCCCCTCTACTATGCGCGATCCAGCCTTTATACATAGACATCAGTGGTGTCGACGGACCGAGCCGGCGTGTTTTGCTGCGACCGGCGCGCCCCCACGCGGGACGCCCGAGAACAGCGTCGGGAGGGCGTCCGCTGTTTAGCACGAGGAAGCCTTGCCTTGGCAATCGCGAAGTGCGGCGGCTTCTTCGTTCGCTGGGGTTTGTTTAGGTAGCGAGAACGCCAAGTCACAACTGCTGCATAGTTGGGTGCAACGCGACCTACGCCAATTCTCCGAGTATCACACTTTACAGTTTTCCATGGAAAACCTACGAGAAGGACGGACGTGCAACTTTGATCCAACTTGTTCGCCGAGAGACGTGAGTTGTACCCAACGTAGTTCACCACAAGGGTTGCTGACTTGTAATTGCTAACTTTTCCGTTCTGCAGGAGCACTGGCAAGTTGTGGGAGCCGACAAAGCTCTCAAGGATTTTATTTTTTTGATAATTGGGTGTTTACGTCGCGAGACAACTGAGATCATGAGCGACGCCACAGCGGTTGTGGATTGCTTTTGCCCACCTGAGGGTTCTTTAACGTCACCCCGTACTTAACGTCCCTCGCGGAAGACGGCGTGTCTAAGCAACTTGTACCCTGCCACCAAGTTGCTGGCGTCCTCGGCCGGGTTCGAACCCGCGATCTCGGGATCAGAAGGCGAACACGCTACCGAGTGAGCCACCGAGGCCGGTTCTCAAGGATTTGCAGTAAGCATTTCGTGGGAAATGTGAAGTCTGATGAGGAGAGGCACCCGGCTTACAACCCGACTATCTTCCCCGACGTGTACAGGAAGCGGTCGACCCCATCGTCTGATCGTTACGCAAAGTCATATAGTGGTTTTCGGACTTTAGTTGGTTATCAAATGGTTTATCAATATCCCTACCTACTCATCATTCACTACTTCTTGTGGTTACAAGGTCGTTTATAAATAATACAGCTTACTTGACGGTTCAGAATACATTTTTCGCATAACTGGGGCAGGGATAAACGACGCAGGGAGTGTGGTGCCGTGAGCACCCAGAGCCCACCAGCTGTATCGGAGCCCACCCGGGAAGACGAGGGAGGCGATCATCACGAGTTTTCCGTGTGTCCTACAGAAGATGTGTTTGAAATGCAGGACCCTGATATGTGTACGTCACATGAAGATGAACCGCCACTGATGGAGGTATACTGAAATATCTTTTTGTGCACCCATAGCTCCTCCCAGACTCTTAAAAGTGTACGATTTCAATAGGCATCTACAATGACTGAAGAGCCAAGTGGAAGTTCGAGCATTTGTGCCTTCTACTGCGAGCACTGTGACACAAGCGTCGCCGTTCAGGTCAGCAGTGTCTCCATGGTTGACAACGGCACCAGTTGTCCACAGCGTCAGTATAAGACAAAGAGCACTGGCGCAGCATACAAGGAGCCACACTTTGGAGGCTATAAGTCTATTGCAGATAACGAGCAGCGGCTGATCGACCTGACAGGAGTGACGCGCATGGTAAGTGAACTGTGTGTGCATGTTATTATAGGAGCTGATAAGAGGAACACTGGTCACCAGTGGCTAATACTGTTAAACAATGTTCATCCACAGGTTCTGTCCCTCCTGCAGAGCCTACTCCATACCTGCCAACTTGGGAACATCCAAATTAGGGAGATTTCAAAAGCGGGGGGGGGGGGGAGGAGAAAGCCGATGGTGGGTAGCTTTTATTTGCATATGCAACAAGAGCACACTTCCCCCCAGCAGGCTCATCGGGCACAAGTTTTGCAGCAACAGACCTTGCCCTCTCCAAGAAATTACCTGGGTGTCAAGTTGTGACAAGGCTAGGGCACATAACTATGTCCTGTTCTCTTTGCGATGCTGAACTGCCCTCACATTCAACACTACTCGTTCAGCGCTGCCTTAGTAATGTGTCTGAAATTCGAAAGCCCATCTGGACTTCCCAGGAGAGCTTAAACATAATAGTTGTTGAACAAGTTAGTTAACGAGTCATTAAAAAGTAGCTTGCATAACACCATCACTCACAGTTGTACATCGCTGTGGTCAGTTCAGCACGCATATCATGAGCTCTTGTGCACGGTTTCCTATCACCGACAACTGCAGTCGACTTAGTTCAAAGCACAATCCTCCTCCGTGTTCCCAACTCCCGACGCTGCAAAGCGGTGCGCTTTCCAGCGTCGGTCGGTCCACCCTCCACGCGGAATGCTGGTGTCGCAACTGTGAACTGTGCAGAACACATGGTGCCCTTCCTGGACGCGATTACGCGTCCCAATTCATCCGTGTGCTGCTTCAGAAACACATGTTACTTGTTGCGCTTACACTGAGCCGTGATGTGCAATACGCAAGGTCGGAAGAGTGCAAAGGCACCTTTGTCGCCCGAAAACATGGAGCAAACGCCCGGAAACTACAAGTGCTAGAGACCAGCTCTCGTGGCATAGTGGTTAGAGTGATCGCTTTCCACGCCGAGACTGGGAGGTGATACGGGTTCGAATCCTGTCACCGGCTGTGCTGTTTAAGGTTTTCCCTGAGTTTTCTGAAGACTTTCTAGACAGTCGGCACAGTTCCCCTTGAAGTCGGCCCAGGACGCATACTGTCCCCCACTCCTTCCTGCTGTCCTCTATTCATCTGTCCCCGTCTATACGCCGCTCATAGCCACAGTTGCGTCGCGGCGCTAACACGGAATTAAAAAAAAGACTAAAGTACTAGAACCATGACCAAAACCCCTGAGCTCCGTAACACAGAGGCTCCGCGAAGCGGCAGCGATGCCGATGGCAATCGGGCTGGTATTGGATTGACGTTTTCGTCTGTGTGCCCAGAGAAAAAGCAGGCGTTTGAGATATAGAGGGGTACAAACCGGTCCGAATCGGGGAGTCTCCCGGATGAATCGTGAGAGTTGGCAGGTATGCTACTCCCGTACTCAGGACACCAACCCCGAGAACTCCATGTCAATTACAAGCTTTTGCTCTTCCTCATGAAGTTAAAGCATGGGGTGCCCTTTTCGTGTTTGGCATCTCTCTCCGGGATACACCGAACGACAGCAGCAAAGGCATTCAAGCATGTCCTCTTTCATGTCTGTGCAGCAACAAAATGCTGGCTGTACTGGCCAAGCAAGGCTGCAGTACCGGCAACAATGCCCCCAAGTTTTCACCTGTTGTACCCGGATTGCCGGGTAATAATAGACTGCTCAAAGTTGAAAGCAGAGACACCAGCAGTGGTTCAAGCACAGAACCTCTGGTACTCCCACTACAAGGGGACATATACAATGAAGTACCTGATAGGAATAGCACCGAATGGTCTGGTGACATTCCTATCCCCAGGCTTTGGAGGAAGAGCCAGTGGCACCAACATTACAGTGGAAGCTTGCCTTCTACCACGGCTGGAGCCTGGAGACCTCGTGCTGGCAGATAAGAGCTTCCCTGGAATCCGGACTGGTGTTGGACAACAGAAAGCAACGCTAGTGATGCCCCCGTTTGCCACGAAGCCACTGTTTACTGAGGCAGAAGTGGACGCAATGTATGAAACTGCATCTGTGCGGATACAGGTGGAAAGGGTCATCCAAAGACTGCGAATTTTTGACATTGTAAACCGAAGAATTCCTGGCAGAACATATGGACAAGATAAAGCATGTGATATATGTAATCACTAATGTGAAACCAGGAATCATTCGTAAAAATCATGGAACACTGCAATTTTAATAAAAAGGCTTTTCATACACTCATCCACCTTAAAACGGTTTCTCATCAACTTACACAGGGTGCATAAATTATACGGTGTATCTGTCTACCGGCGCTGGCAGAAGGTGTACAAAATAGAATTCCCTTAAGCGCGGCACGGACTTCCTCAGGAAGTCGTCACTGCGACATATCTCAAGCATCAAATAATCAGTGTCCGAGTAAAAAAAAAAAAAGCACTTATGAAGCCCTAAGACGTACAGGGACACTTTTATCTGTGTATAATATGGGCGTGACTTCCTTAAGCTGTAGTTTGGATTGCACTGGATGTAGGCAAGCAGCGGACGCTCGACGACACCGCCCTTTCGTTTACTATACGGGCACTTTATCTCCAGCAAACAGATGTTGCCTGCTTCGTCCCTATAAAAGATGGTTTCAAATGATCAGTGAGATGCAGGAGCAAATTACGAGTAGAAGCACACCCTAAATACCGGCACTTAGAATTTCTGTATTCGCATGTAAACTACCTGAAAATCCCATCTGGAGAGCAAGCAAGCAACGGATCCTCAGAGTTGACGACCAGTCCGAGCTGTGTGACAGTTACCCCAGAGACGGATTCAAACTTCTGCCGTGCAAGTGGCTCCATGCATATTCCATACTGCATAGCTGTTGTCCTGACCAGGGATGGCATTTAAAATCTTTCCTGCCAGCTCCTCAGGCGACTGTGTCCACCGTAATCTCTGATGGCTCTGCAAGACAAACAGCAAATGATAGCTTTGCGGGCACCAACATAATACGTAAATGGGAAAAAGTTAAAAGTAAATAAAGACAATCCAGAAAGCAAAAGATTAAGCACTCTGAGCAACCATAGGTGAACCACTGCAGACAGAAATCCTGACAGCACGCAAGACCAAAAAAGGTAAGTAGAATATGCTGATGGCAGAGATGTCCAAGCATCCCTTGCGGTACCTTAGTCCCTGTAATTCGATATTCACGTGCTTTGAGCCAGGATGATCTGTCTGTGGCGGTCATCCTACAAAGCTCAGGAACATCTTCCTCCGTAAGCAAAACCCTCTCCAGGTAGAAGGCCTTTTCCGTTGACTTTATCCTGTCCAGGAAATCCTCCCCCTTGAGCAAAATACCCCTTGCAGTGATACTGCTCACATAGCTGGGAAAAACTGGTCTCAAGAGATGCCAACTAAACACAGATATGTTGTCCCCCTCTGTGCTTTCAGCGCCTGACGCCTCCGTGGCAGATGTCAGTGCGCTTCCTTCGGCCCTTAACATATCAACCAGTGAACAATCCATGCCACTGAAGTGATCCAGAACGTGCGTAAGGGGAACCTCGGGAACATTGGGAAGATCTGCGAAAATATGTTTTTAGATACACTCCTAATAATATGTAAACGAAGCACGAATTTATTTGAAGTGTAGAACGTGTTGCAATTGTGACAGCAGAGGACTGCTGAAAAGAGCTGCAAGGCTTGATCAGATACCCTTCACTATGTATATGTGAGCATGAAAGATGTACTGATAAAACCTAGTTATGGTATAGACATTTACATCAACTCACACGGCACGCGCGCACACACACACGCACAACAGGTAAATGATACTCGGACCACCTTAGGTGACCTCAGAAAAAAGTAGTCTAATAATGGAAATACCTGTGGAAACACCTCCGGATGCTCTGACTAACTTTGGATACTTGCGCTGCTTTGATGAAGTAGAAATACCCACGCTCGTGCCTTGCTGATTTTTGTCGTCGAGTCCTCCACTTCCACGTAAAGTGGAATTGCAGCAGCCTGCTTACACTTTCCTGCAGCACCAGCCTTGCAGGTACATGTAGCTTTCTGCAAACTTCTGCCTGCGTTGATCTGCGCATAACATGCTCTCTGAATTAGTCTTTGTGAATCAGAACAATGACCTAACCGCTCATTATTCACGGCAGATGAAAACTACGTTCGTATTCAGGGTACACGCAAAAACAAAACTGCAAAAAGAAACCACGGATGGCAATCTACTCACATGCAGTATCACGTGATGGCTGCGATCATTAATTCGTGTCTGGGGGACACAGTAGCCCTCGATCTGACTGCGTCCGTCATCCCGGATCTCACGGACGTTGTGCACATGTCCAGCATCCACCAGTAACTTCCCTTTCTTCAGGTTACCGCCTCTGAAGAAGCTCTCCACGTCGCATATTGAAGAAAATCCCGTCTGTATATGGCACGGTGCGGTTTCGGGAAGGCCCGGTGGCATGATAAAAGAACGATCCGTAACCTTAAGTACGAACTTAGAAAGTAAACTTCCCATCCGCCAAACGGACAGCCACAGCTGATACAGCGATACAGCTGCAATTCTAGAGAGCTCCCGACCCCTCCCTCCGTCGAGACTGCCGTATAGACGGCGCGGGGCGCGGGGTGCGCAGCGGCGCCGCCTAGACGTTACTCGGCTCCTTTTTGCTGAGTCTGAGAATTTGTCGTCCGTCCTTGTTCCGTGTCTCTCGGCCCCTTGCCATGATTCTATATCAGCCAGCCTGGACCTTCTCCCTTATTTCTTAAGTGGGGGTGATCGGAGATTATCACATCCATCGAGGGACTGCAGTAATACTTTAGGTCACACCTGGTCGGGGGTCACGCAGGTCAGATCTGCAAGCATTGCGCCACACGGAGTGCCCAAATGTTCTCTCCCGCGCTGAACAAAAGGGACGAGCAACGTCGGTAACGAGTTACCAATTTTTGTAACTGATTCCGTTACTATTACCATATTTTAAAAAGTAACTGAAACGTTGTTTCGTTACGAAAAAAGTAACAGTTACCAAGTAACGAGCTACTTGTAACGAGTTAGGCACAACTCTGCATTTACATTTATATGTACACAACAGCGTTACCTACGAACGACTTAGGTTTATACATACATGCATGTACATATACGCGCGCCTAATACGTGGACCAATACGTGCTGACTAGTCTACGACTCACATCACATATTTACGCAATTACATGCTCTATGCAACTTATACCGTTTCATGTCTTCCAAGTATCTAATATATACATTCATCTAATCACTCGCACGTATTGCAGCCATTGAGTTTCAGCATTAGTTGCCGCGCAAAGTTTTCGTCCGTCACTTTATCGCGCTTACGTGTCATAATGTCCGCGGCGATGCTAAAGACCCTTTCCAAGGCCGCGCTCGAGGGAAGCGCGCGTTATATCCGCTTCGTTTTGTTACTATTATTATGTTCAGCTCGCACAATGTATCAATACAATCACCTATTTTACTGTTTTTCCAGTGGGTCGCGGTTGTAAGGGATTATCATATTACTGTGGTGTACATAGAACACGTGTGGACTAGAGACGGCCGTCACACTAACCTCTGCGTCATTGCTTCAGTCGAACTCGTGGTGGAACAGAAGAACAGATTGGTTTCCTGAAAAGGGTTGCCATTGTTGACAGAAGGTTAAAAAGAGTATTAATCGATTATTCAGTAATTGATTACCGAAAATTGTAATCAGATTACTTGGAAAATTACTGGCTCACAAAATTAATTGATTATGTTAAAAAATACTGAAAGAAGTAGTTGATTACTAGTGAAGCAATTACTAGTAACGCGTTACGTACAACTCTGAATGGAAGCATGTGGTCTACAGAAATGCCGCGCCTTTCTCGAGGTA
The DNA here is from genome assembly GCF_037126465.1 of Ornithodoros turicata. Taxonomy (NCBI): domain Eukaryota; kingdom Metazoa; phylum Arthropoda; class Arachnida; order Ixodida; family Argasidae; genus Ornithodoros; species Ornithodoros turicata. The sequence continues at coordinate 35,100,517 of NC_088205.1, read as the reverse complement.
CATGACATGACTGTGGACACCCTGGTCACTGACCGCCATTCTGGCATCAAAGCCATGCTAAGGCGATTGGGCCCACACATAAAGCACAGATTTGATGTGTGGCATGTTGTCAAAGGTGAGTGGTGTAATTTTCTGAAGGGAGTTTTATATGTCACACGTGATAACAGGAGTCAAGAAAAAAGTCTTGGCTCTCAGCCGCTCAACAAAACAGCACGTTGTGCAGCTGTGATTCGAGAGCTCGACGAGACATGCGTATTGGTGTCGGCGTACAAGCGGGGACGATGGTGACCTATGTCTTGCAAAGTTGGTGTCAGCAGTTAACCACACCGTGGACATCAATGAGCACGACAACCCGTTGTATCCGATTTGCTACCACGGCGCACTTTCTGAACCACGACAATGGCTCAGAGAAAGTAAACACTGACATTTCCCAGTTTGTAAAACATTATATATAGAGTAGCAAAGTAATAAAAGTTTTCCTTACTGACACTTATGGGTGAAATACACAACACAAATTACAAAATCCTACAGCAGAATGAACAGCATTGAAAACAGAAAAAGACATGTTGCGCACCAAATACTGTAGCCCCATCCCCATTCTCTGATCCACAGTCTGGGTGGTGGTAAGATCTTGAGTATTATTTATCTCTTTTATTCTTTATGCAGTAAATTCTTTCTTCTGCCTTCAGCAAGGGGACCAGAGAGAGCAATTGGTTTAAAATTTACTAAAATTAAACGTGACCATAGGCAGGCACAAGGATCCTTCCTTGCATCAAGTAATTATAGTGAGTACTGCGTGCCAATAAGAATACACTTTTATATGTGGCTGTCCTCTATTCATATAAAGGTATTGGTAGTTGCTATTGAAAGTCCTTAACTTTATACGATTCACGGAAATCTCGCAGAAGTGATGATTTTTTGCGGACCATACTTTTTGTTGTGGTATTGCAAATAATTTTGCATTTTGATTTTTTTTAAGTTATGTAACCTAGAACTCTTCGCTGTGCCCTATGGAATGTGTTCTTTTCGCCAAACAATTAAAGAAAAAGCAGTTGCAACAGAGCAAGTAGAGATGTTCTACGACCCCTGGGCCTATGCCTGCGTGAGCACTTCATAGTTAGTGATCAGCCAGGCATATGGGCCTGTCTGACTGCCTGCCTGCTTGGCTGGAAGCCATAGTTGGTGTGTGTTTTTTTGCATCTCTCTGGCATAAGCAAAGGTGTTAAAAATGCGAAACTCAAATGCCAAATACATGAGCACAGCAGATGCATGGCATTACGCCCGGAGAATACAGCCAAGGACTTTTAGTATCTGAGAGACATCTAGATTCTTTTCTGTTGAGAAAAAAAAAACAAACTGTTTGTCTTTATTGTGAACTTTTATACGCACTAAGAAATCCAGCACATGCCCCTTTTTCTATTTCTTTTTTGCCTGTAGACAACTGCAGATTAGCAGTTTGCGGTTCGCAGTATAATTGAAATATTCACTGCAGAAACCTGGGGGCTGTAACCTTTTAGAGTATATGATGAACATTTCAAGCACCTGACAACATACAATTGTAGACACCGAGACGTACAGGCGAGTCCAGGACATCCTGTTGTCACCTGCACTCTTGAAGGATATCCCGTTCCTGTCCTCACAAGAACAGACATATGGATTGGAGGCCTTTCACTGTATCCTCATCCACTTCCTGCCGAAATCCTAAGCTTTTTCTGACGAGGGGATGGTGGCTAGGTATGAAGCGTATGGACCCACGAGCTAGGAGCCAAGTCCAGCACGGTTACAAAGGGTATCATAAGAATGTAATCTACTCCACTTGTAGGACACAGTTGGCGATCATCCACTACAACAAGAACGCAGACCGTGTCCAATTGTAGAGGGAAGGCACGAAGCATTACCGTCTCAAGCCATTGAAGGCGAAGAAGATGTGGGTGGCTGTACCTCTGAAGGAGAATGCTACCTATGGTATGTGTTTGTTACATGCAGCATGAATGAATCTGTGTTACAGTCATTGAGTTTTAGTTTTATTTATTTGCCAAAAAATTACCACACTGCCCAGTTTCACTAACGCTGGGTAACTTTGAACCGAGATCAAGGGTTGCTAAAACGCGAAGTTAACACACAATTCTTTTTTTTACAAATGTTAGATGGTTATGTGATGAACGTTTCAGTGACAATAACTCTTTTTAGGGAAGAACAGTTAAGTGTTAAATTCAAGTTAAGGGACCATTGATCTCGGTTGAAATGTTAATCGACGTTGGTGAAACTAGGCCTTCGCAACTTTCCAACAAGTGAGATATGAGTAATATGGGAAAGGAACCTCGCTCAAATTCATTGTACATGTTTCAAATATTGAGTCCCACCACAGTGAGATCAAATATTCAAATCTAGTATTAATGTCAGACCATTGGGCGTGGAATATCCCTCTGTCCATAAACGCTTTGCTTCACCATTAGCTATTGTTCCACCACCATGTTCTTCTCCTTTTCTTCCCGTTTCTTTTCTTATTTTTCTTCTCTTCCCCTTTTCCCCTCCTTCCTCCCCTTTTCTTTTCTTATTTTTCTTTCCTTCCCCTTCCCTTTTGTTTGGAATAGCAAGCCGACCCTCGTCTGGCTGACCTTTCCTTTCTTTTTCTTAATAAACATATCCCCTCCCCCATTAGCTATTTTTGAATTATTCAGCTGTTAGTGTCTCATCAAACACCCTGTACAATGGGGAGCACTTTAGTGAAGGGCAATTTTCAGTACATTGATCAGATAGTTTCCATGCCAACTCCCATCTTCTTATTGCAATGTGCACATTATTGTTTTTGGTCCAGCTGCATACGCTTTTCTGAATTGTGTTGCTGATTCAAATGGACTGTTTTTTTTTAATTCCATGATAGTAACTGTGGCTATTAACGGCACATAATGAACAATATGCACACCTGTGACTTTAATTCCAGATACAGTTTCAGTGCACAGAGGACACTCTAAGGATCCAAGAATATGGCGGTATTGGGCACTGATATGCATATGATGGTAAGTTTTTTATCTTGGTCTTAAATAATTGTTTTTACTTTTTTCAGCACATCAAGCTCGCACTGCTCGTATGGAAGAAAAGAACCTGTTACCACCCTGTCAACATAAACCTAAATGCCAGCTCCCTACATAGCAACTGAAAATATAGCAAGAATGAGGGAAATAAAATGTACTAAATGTAATCAGTTTTTGTTTGAAATATTTAATATATGTATCAGGCTCAGAAAGCTTCCATATACACAGGAGGAGATAAAACTGTGGCAATACACACACTCGTAATAACCTCTACCCTCCATTTAGAAATAAAGCATAAATCCAGGCTAAAGGAAAAAAGCATCAGTTTTTTTTTCTTTGTAAACATAGGTGAAAAACATGGTACAAAAGAAACCTCTCTATGGTGAAGCTGGATAGACTATTCAAAATGTGTATTGCACCAGTACTTGTCCTCATTGTGTGATGACTTTGGTTTGTACTTCAAAATGATTTTCAATGAAAATTGTTTTCACATTCCACTGTACTTGCAGTATGTGACCTAAGTCTCTACACTGCTCTTGAACTGAAACAAAGGGTTTAAACCTTCGGAACTGTACATGCATGCACATATACAGGGTGTCCCAGAAAACGTGTCATTGAATTATAATAAAAAACTACACCACCTAGAGTCATGCGGTCAATGGCATTTGTTCTTACTAGGTTTTTGCCACCTCCTCGTGTGAATGTCGTGTAACGTAAATTTAATTATGTAAATTTTTGCGAGCTTAAGTCGTAAATTTGCCTAGTAAAGGTCACTTTTTTACCTCACCAATGTGAAGAGCGTGTCTAATTTAGTCAAATTAATGATAATTGACAGGGATATTCAGAAGCTATCCCATCGGAACATCATGCTCTACGGAGGTCGCACAGAATAGCGCACGATGAATTTTTCAGCGCAATCTTTGTCAGTCCGACGAAAGGAGGTTGGAAACCCAGCCCTCCCCGACATCGCAGAAAGAGGTAAAACAGGCACGGCTTATCACGTCCGACTTTCGCTGGGATAATGCTTTCCCTCTCCCAATTTTAGGAAATGTTACTTTTTCTACTATCACTCTGTGGGCTGGCTTCGGAACCTCCTTTCGTCGCACTGCGAGCGATTGCGCTCAAAAAGTCATCGCGCGCTATGGTCCGGTGCTCCGAAAAGCATGATATTCGGCTATTTTTTCCGATGGGATAGCTCGTGAGTATCACTGTGAATTATCACGAATCTGAGTGAATTCGGCACGCTCTTCATATTGGTGGGGTAAAAAAGTGACCTTTACTTGGCAAATTTCCGAGTTCAGTTCGCAAATATTTACCTAATTAAACTTGGAGTACATGACATTCGCATTAGGAGGTGGCAAAAACCTAATCAGAACAAATGCTGTTGACCGCATGATTCTAGGTGGCGTAGTTTTTTTATTATAATTCAATGACACGTTTTCTGGGACACCCTGTATATGACGTACAGTGTGACCCGTATGACCTGCTCAATAATTTGTGACTTCAGTCTGCAACATTTCTTCACCATATGTGGTTATGGAAAGCAGGTATCATCGAGGTTTTGATTGTGAACACGGTTACATCTTCTAATAGCAAAGCAGCTTTCATGAATATGCAAAAACAATAATCACATTGATAAGTCCTACAATGCAAGCGTATATAATTAAAGTATACAGGGTGTTTGCTCTAACGTGTCCAGAAATTATATTTAAAGCGAGCGATAAAAGAAAAACAAGTGTTACTTTTCTGCTACTTGAGTAAGAAACAGGTACTGCTTCACTAGTAGCACCTGTTTCTTAGTCAAGTAGCTGAAAAGTTACGCTCGCTTCTCTTTTATCGTTCGCTTTAAATAAAATTTCTAGACACGTTAGAACAAACACCCTTTATACCGCACGAGTTGAATTTGAAAAGTGTTATGAAAAGTGAAGTATGTTACAATATATGCCACATGGGAGATATGCCTGGTGTTACTCGTAGTATCCTGTATATGAAATTGACGGGCACAACGTCCTTATTCTTCGAACAGCACATCCTGGAATCTGCCTTCGGTTTCTTATGCAAAGGTATCCATGAATCCAGCTTGTGAAGGAGCAATACGCAGTGTATCGGAGACGTCTTGGTTAAACAATAATAAAGAAGACAAGGTATTGATTTGTTTGACGAAGAGCAGCAAGCTTTTAGAAACACGTACCCATGTGCTCGAAACGAAACTGGCATGAAATCACGCCATTTACGACGTATGAGAAGTTTTTTGACACTGTACCTATTGTCAGATGGGTCGAGAATACGCATGCGACGGTCATCACGACAAAAGACTGGTGCATAAACAAGCAGGAGCTCCCTCCGCAGATAAATGTCATTGAAGAGTGGGTGATCCTCTCACAGACAGCCGACACCCGGTCAACAGAACTGCAGCACAGGCGTTCATCAGGTTCCACTGGACTACAGCGAGTGCAGAGGCATCTGTCATTTCCAAGTGGACAAATGCCAAAATAGGTGTACCTGAAAGTGTCGTCGCTATCGGACGGCTCGTTTTCACTGCCTACACCTTCACCTGCAGCAGGGTCAAGTGGTAGAGGGTCTGTTGAATAAGGGTCGTCATCGAGCACAATTTCTTCGGAGCTTTGTCCTCAGAATCGCTTGGAAGCGACGCGACGTCACTTTCGTATTCCGACGATTCCGACATTACGCTTGCTGTCTGCTGGCCGCCTCGCATTCAGATGCCCGGCGACCCCACCGATCAGCTGTGCGGGAAGACGCGCTCTCATTGGCCCTGTTGGGCGTGACGTTATCAAGGCGTTGTGGAGAGATGGTGGAGAGGGACTTCATAATCCGTCGTCTGCTCTCTGGATGTATTTCATTAGATTACTCAGCATATACGCCACCTATTCACTTGGGGTTCTCGCTGCCCTTGTCAGAGGTCACTGAGAAATATTGTGGTACTGAAGTTTCGGAATCGACCGAGATGGATGCGATAGTCCCTTTAATAAAGCAAATTATGTTTTACTGCAATCTACAGATATTTACGGAAGTCTTCATACTTTTTAACAAGTAATCTCCACACTTTTCCTCCGACGGGTGTGGCAACACTGGTCTCAGCGTTCGCACGTCCATTACAGAACAAAGGAGGATATGATTTTGCGTCGTAAGAGGTAAGCTGTGTGACAGAAGTGTGTGATCAAGCTTCACTTATATTCATACCATGACTGTTGTGCTGTAGGCTTTTGCTATTTGTTTCGAGCAGCGGCTGCAGTCCTGCGTCCCGTCAGGTAAGTGTACAAGTATCAGTTCGTGGCCGCGTTGATTCTGCTAATTTCATTCTCGTTTTTGCATGCCTTACTTTCTTGAACAGTAAGCTCTGTGAACCAACTTCGTTGTTGCTATCACCATTTTACTCAGTTTTACTCACTTGCGTTTGAACGTTACTAATTTGCGATTGAACGCCCTGTTTCAGACATATTTCTCTCTAGCGCTTTGGAGACGTCTCCGTTTCATTGTGGGTCGCCAGAAGAACTAAAGCGCGGACCCCATAACAAGGGACAAGCGACGCGCTGCAGAAGTTGTCGCTGTCGCGTATGGTCATGGCGCGACTTCCCGGTCCATTTGAGCAGTGACATTTCGTCGCCGAGAAATGATGTTTTTGGAGAAGCAATGCTTATGGGGTACCATGCCAGGGGCACCATGCGGATTGGTGTATTACTGTTAAAACACTGATACAAATGGGTGCTAAAAATGTTTTTTTAGCACTATACACCATTTTTACCATTTTTAGCAGAATACACCATATAGAAAAGGTGTTTCTCGTCTATTTCAAAAAGGTGTACTCGAATACTCTCATTTGAGAGGTGTAAAAAAGGGAGTGCGCCCTGGAACATGTCATTTACACTGAGAAGGGTGTTTTCGGATTTACTATGTGGCCTTACCGTTGTTCAAGCGGCTCAAGCTCAAAATTGTTTTCGATTCCCGAAAAAGCGCACATAGCGTGTATGTAATGCAGATACTGCATGTATAGGGTATCTTTTTCTTTTGTTTTTCTCGATACAGATTTTCATAAAATAACTATAAGGGCTATAGACATCCTGTCTTCACTTCTATCATCTCTGCGCCGGCGGACGTTCTTGGCCATCTGTTGCTCAATCGTCCAATAATTAATTACCTAAAAATTGTTAATTAACTTTTTAATTAGAGGCTTTTCAGGAAACCCGAGCCAACAGGTTTCTCGCCGTTCCTTAGCGAAAGCCTTTCCACTTGGTAAAAATTTCTAAAAATGGACTGGACTTCATAAAGAACAAGTTGCACAATAAAATAAAGCAGGACATGGTCGAAGCCATTCTGGCAATCCGCTCAGGCTTGAGACAGCACGGGAAGAGCTGCTTCGAGTACGACCTCCCTCCCGAAGTTGTTAGGAATATCTGAAAGAAAATACGAACGAGAATGGATTGAATTCACTGAGCCCTCAGGCGTCCAACACGACGAAATCTGGAGGAAAAAAATTTAGGCTTCAGAAGTTCTTTTTTTTAAAAAAAAGCATATATTTTCTTGTTCCACATGAAACATAACCAGATGTCGAACGGCACTTTTTCCTATACTGAAACAAGAACCCGTTATGTTGTCAACTGACCGTTATTATTGTTTTTTTTTACTCTCTGCCCTTTTATTATTTGTCGCATCGTTCTTGAAACAGTCTCTGTTGGAAATATCGCGACTCCCGCTGCGAGGCCCCGCCGTTCGACCTTTCCAATATCTTTCTTGGCTGGTTTTGTGTGTGTCGTCGACCCAAAGCCTTTATCCCACTTCCTTTGTACGGCTTGCTAAACGACGCGACCATAGCCAAGACAATAAGGAAGGTCTCTGTCACTGGGTGACGTCATTTTTCTGGGCTAGCGTCATGTGAAAGGAGAAGGGAAAGCAGGGGGAAAGGAGTCTCTAAAATATATTACTGAAGTTTCCGGGTAATAATAAGCAGTTTATTTTGCTACGGAAGTTTTGAAAAGTATTTTGCACCAACGCCTTGAAAATGAATTCAGATAATAGTGAAAGGGCGCAGACTAGCTGGTTCATACTGACGACGTGAAGAACCGAGACAGGGAGGAAATAACAGACAACAATTTCTCTGTTGTCTGTTATTTCCTTCCTGCCTCGGGTCTTCACGTCGTCAGTATGAATTCAGATATCTGGTAATACTTACTTACCAGAAATATATATCGCAAATTGTCATTTTTGCATGAATAATCAGGTATTATCAAGGTAAATTGTGTGTAAGCGAGTGCAGAAAAAAATATACTGTTTCGAGCACTAGATTTTCCAGATTGGTATTGTAAGCGCGGTCTGCAGGCAATGTTTATAGCCTAATATACAGCAGCTAGTACATCCAGTTGAGAGCCTCCGAGAGCTTTGATAGCATATGAGGTAACTCATCCCTGGCCATTTCCTGATTTCTTCAATTGGCAATTGACTAGTGCTCAGACTCAGTGCTGGCAACCTTCGTTTATAATACCATCTGTGTGTGTATTGCCCATATTACTATCCATACTATCCGATCACATTTGTACGCCGGCATATGGTAAGTATGCACTAGTACAACGACTCGAAGAGCAACTAAAAATTCCATAAGTTTCCAGTTTGTAGAGTATACAATGAACTTAAGTCATCCTGCGAAGACTGAGTATCACATCTGGCGTACACGACAGGAGTCAGTCTTGAGACTTTTGCTGTTTCTTGCACATATAAATGATATGTTAAGAGGGCATACCAGCTCTCCGTCCTAATGTATTTCCTATGGTACAGCTGGTTCCTATGGTACAGCCTTTCGTCAGCTGGACTCTCGCCCTTTCTCCCTACCGAAATTGCTTGGTCCCTGGCCCAATCCAGCCCAGCAACGCTCTGCGCTCCAAGCTCTTCTGACATTTCTGGCCACCATCGGACTTCGATCGTTATTCTAAAAGGGGCTCGTTATTTTATTCCCCCATTCCACCAAGCACTGGGGTAGAGTATCGCCTGTTGCGATGAAACTCCCCACTCTCCAAGGCCGAAAATAAAGTTGTTGTTGTTTTTTCTCGGTAACCACCGCACAGATTTTAACGCGGGTTGTTTCACTATAAAGAGGAAGAGAGATGAATTGGATAATGTTTATACATTTCTGATACATGTCGTATGTATTTTACGGTGACGTCAGGAAGTTTTCAGGAGGACCTCGATATTCCCGGTTGCGAAATCCACGATCTCGAAATTCGCGGGGTATAAGAAAAAAATGGTCCCTGGTTGTGTGGACGGAAAAAATGGTTCCGCAAGCACCTGCGCTGCCAAAAATACAGGCAGATAGCCGATGGAGCACATCACAGCCGACCAAGTGTTACCATTCGCTGTCCTGATTTGAAATTCCATTCAATGGGCAGCATAAAATCGCTGCACTAGTTCGCTAGCGATATCGTCCTCTGGATACTAGTATTTTTCTACAGTTAGCCAGACACGGGTTTTACAGTTGCCCCCTGCATATTTTCTGTGTCGATGTTTATGTACAATGAAAGCTGTGCACCCATATATTCATTGTTTCATGGCCCGTACCACTCCGCTTCTGCTGAAGATACGGTTCATCGACATCCAAAGTATTAGAGAACAACTGCAAAGTCTGTGTCTGACCTACAATAGGAAAATACCATACAGGAGACACAATATGCGATATAGGAGCACCACCCAGTGAGCATCCTCCAAAGATGTAATTTATTTATTTGACTGATTTATTTGTCAAAAATGTTTATTATTACTTACCAGGGCGGACACGACGGAACAGCACGTTGGGTAGTTTATTGTTAGGTTAGTACAAGATCGGTGTTTGCATTTAGGATGATCCAAACCTTTACCCGTCTGTCTTTGCACCGCGGACAAAGGGAGGCCGACTGACGAAGATAAGGAAAAGCTTCGGGTCACTGGGGATTCTCCGCTGAACTAGTGACTCAACGTTGAACGAAAGGTTTGGTGTAATGTGAAGTACCTGTGAAAACCAAGGAGTGTCTAAAAATATCATACTGAAGTTTCCGGGTAATAATCAGCGCGTTATGAGACGGAATTTGTGCTCCGAGACCGTCTCGCGCGTCAAGTTCCTTCATTTTATCTTGTTCATTTATACATAAAGACGGAGTTCAAGGAGTTTTAGAAGTTTCCGTCTTCTCTTCTTTGCTTCTTTAGTAGCTGTTGCTAAATGCAATGCATTTATTTAGGCTGATTGAGTGTAAGTATTAAGCCTATCAAAAGGCTGAAAATCATAACGCCGAACTATCAGAAGGCAGAAAGCCAAAAGGCCGAAAAATCATAGCGCCGAACTATCAGAAGGCCGAAAGCCAGAAGGCCGAAAAATCATAACGCCGAACTATCAGAAGGCTGAAAGCCAAAGGACCGAAAAATCATAACGCCGAACTGTCAGAAGGCCGAAAATCAGAAGGCTGAAAATGGAAAGGCTAAAGAGACACAGGATAAACACCCCAGTGAATGACCACTGAATGGGATGGTGTAGATTATGAAAAAGTTTTGTAGCTCTTGTATTAGAAATCAAATAACTGGAATGTATAGCATTTGGTGCTCGGAAATAGACTAGCCAGAGAAGATTAAAAAACAATAATCTGCAACATGTGTACTACGAAAAGAAAGTGTCTGGTGAGTGAATGGCATGCCACTGAATGAACTGTAGAGGAGATGGTGTTTATCTACATTTGTGAGTTCCCGAACGTTATTTGAACAAGTAACCGTCTGAATCGCTTGCTCTTCAAAAATAAACTTGCATATGATCTCTATGACAAGATCTGTAGGTTTTTTGTTGGTTTTCTTTTTTTTAACTTCGCATGCAACTTTCTGTACCGTTCTAAGTTGAAGCTGTTGTTAATAATGGAATGAGAATGGGAAATGTCATCGGATAGCTCATAATTTTTCATTTTAGCGTAGTGCCATTGTGTACAATAACCAGTGTAAGAGGGCGAAAAGGTCCCCGGAAAAAGGTCCCCCTCAAAAGTGCATCCCACAAAGGCTGCTTTGTTCCTACTCTTTTATTGGTTTGCACTTGTTGGCAACACAGTTTTTAATGCCGTGTACACACTGCATTCACTAGAGTGCGGATAATTGTGCACTAAAAGCCCCTGAAATATAGATGCAACTATGAACTGAAATCTAGATATCCGATGAAGCACATCACAGCCGACCGAGTGGTATCATTCGCTTTGCGGATTTGTTGAAATTGGGAGACATCGGGTTCTTTTTTATTTTTTTCATGTGTTAATGAATAATCAAATCTACATTCCATTCAAAGAGCAACATAAAATGGATATAATTCGCTGCATTAGTTCGCTAGCGATATCGTTCGCTGGATGCTAGTATATTTCTCTACTGTTGGTCCGACACAGGTTTTACAGTTGTCATGCCCAAGATTCAACTTAACAAACACAAACAAAACAAAACACTTAACAAAGACAAAAACTTAAAGCGTGCTTCGCCTGCATTACACACACAGACGCAATGCATAAGAAACATATAATTTCATTTTGAAAAAGAACACCGACACTTTTCACTGGTCCGCCACTGGATGCTGTGAGATCTATATACAAGGAATTATGTCGAAAAGGAATTATCCGTATACCTATAAAGGCTTTTGTTCCCTCGGCGTTTGAAATCTTACACATTGTACTCTATGGGACAGAAGTAGAATTCGCGCTCCATCGTGATTTCACAGTATTACACATCAAAATATATCCGCTTTAGGTAATTTTCCACTGCAGCTTCACAACTAGGGGGACCATGTGTAGAACCTAAAGTGGATATCTTGGTTTTGTAGCGAGCCCATTTTGTTCCCGAGGGCATCAAAGTGAGACTAAAATATGAGACATCACACTTAAAGGGGGCTTAGCCTAGCGACACTTCCGCATGTAAGCAAGCCGACGGTACATTTGAGCACGTGTAAATGGGAGAAGGAATGAATATCGAAAGGGAGGGAAATTATCAGAGTTCAGCGCGCATTCTCCTCTGATAACCAACACGGCAAGACGGGTTTGATAAAAACATCTACAAAATTAACGTGTGCTTTTACGGCTAAAGAGGCTGAAGAATATTTCTGGTGACTTCTGCTTTAACAACAGAAAAGACAATGCTGCAGATACTGCGTTCCCCTGAGGTTCGCGTTTTGGGAAATCGAACACTCTCTTCTTCTTAGTACTAGTTGCTTAAACTTTTTCTGACATTGTACTTACTTACGTTAAAAAATGTACAAAAATTCTAATGGATGTAGTGTGCCGTTATTGCATTGTGATCTGCCCGCCGATGATTTCCTTTTCATCGTTACCTTATCTGTGACCGTCATGTTTTTTGTATACATATATACAATGTATGCTTACTTTTATGTTTCACACTTTTTCTTAATTTTTCCTCGCAGCACCACGGGGAAACTTGGTTGCCACCAGTATGAAATTTTATGCGTACCTTAATGGGTGTAAAATCGTATATTTTGTCTAACGACGTTATATACCTCTATTTAGGAGAAGCGAAGACAAGGAAACTTTTTTTTTTCTTTTCTTCATGCATACATTTGTCTCGGCAACAGCATGCTTAAACCGTGCATGGCCGAACCGTTGCGCCTGCGCTGTGCGGGAGCGTCATTCACGAACAGAATGTGTATGGCATCTAAATAAGGCATATGCCCCTATGTTCAACTCACTTAAATGTGTCGAATGCAATTGGGACCGAGCGCATATAATCGTCATGTGTCAATGTTTTCTTGACTTCAAGCCGATCATGGCGGCGTAACTGTACAGAAACTTAACACATTGCCAGAACAACAACAGATATATTCTGACGATGAAGTGGGGAGGTTTTCCACTCTAGGAGTCGAATGCTACCCCATAGCTAGGGGGTCTAATATGAGTGGTGACAATGATGAATGATGACGATGAGCGATGACAGGAATGATCGGAGCAGCGACGGCGATGATGAACGTGATCGTGATGGTGGGAATGTCCGAGAGCGCTGCTGGGGTCATAATGTGTCCTTTAGGCCTGTCACCTCAAAAAAGCCAACTACATGACGTAAGGTCGCCCTGGAGTGGGCCGCGGTGTCCCAAGGGCCGAGGATGGTCGACAAGTTGAAGGGGCGGCGGCCAAGGGTGGCAATCTGTGACTGCAGTGTACGCCTCTCGTTGGTATAGGTCCGACAGCGGATAAGTATGTGTTCTACGTTGGCAAGTACAACACTGCTCGTTGCACATAGGGCTAGCCTCACAACCTAGCTGGTAGCGATAAAACTGAGTGAAGGCCATATTCAGACGTAGCCTGTGGATGAGCGACTTCAGAGGACGAGGAAGCTTTGCAGGCAGCCGGTATGACAGCGGTGGGTCTACACTTCCCTAAAAGGACCTAGTTGGAATGTCGTGTTGTCACTGTAGGGTAGACCAGGAATCGGACAAATGCCTGAGGAGGGATCTTCTGTCTCCTCTCGAGAGTATAATGGGCATAGAAGGCCGTTGTTGATGTGCAGCGGCAGCGGCAGCGTCGACCTCGTGGTTCCCAGTCATTCCGCAATGCCCTGAAACCCACTGAAAGGCAACGGAGTGGGAGCGATCTTGTAGTGTAGGGCGTACAGGATATCTATCACCACTGAGGAAAGGGAACCGCGGATGCCCAGAAGCGGTTTTTTTTTATCCTTCCTTTAAGCAAATGCTCGCAGACATGCATCATTCTGTGCAGTTGCCTGCTTATTTTAGCGGCATATTTTGCACGTGAAATAGTGCACCCTGGGTTTTGCGAAGTGAACTCAGAAATTTGCCAAGTAAATGTCACTTTTTACCCCACCAACATGAAGAGCGTGCCGAATTCTGCCGTTTTGTGGGACACCTTTGATGCTCGAATTCACTCGGGAGATCACAAAGCCTGCCGGTTCGTGTCTAGTAGCTTTGAAGGCACTAATGTTACAAATCGGCCTTGCAGGGTTTGCTCATGTGATAACGGATGACCGACCTTGATGATAACTGTATCTGAGGGCACCCAACAGAGGGCACCGCTCGGTGTGTTGAGTTGATAAAAGGCTGCGCACTTTGCAATAAACGCTTTTTGGTTGTCACCTGCTTTACTGTGTGCGTGTCGTCTCCCTGATGCTCCGCTACCCACGCAAGACTATAACAACTGGCAACGAAGACATTTGGATTCAATTACCTCGAGGTTGGCGAGCACATTCATTGCTCAGTTCAGGCAGTTAAAAGCAAGTAAATAGCAGCGGAGAAAGATGTCGGCCAGGGTAGGAAGATTGCTCGAGTTTGATCAGTCTCATGACCACTTTAATTCCTACCCTCCAACGATTTGAACATTATGTGACAGCAAATGATATTGCAGAAGACAACAAGAAAGCAACGTTCCTCACAGTGATAGGTGCAAAGACATATGAAGTCCTAAAGAACTTAGTCGTTCCGGACTTGCCAGGGAATAAATCCTACCGGGAGCTAAAAGGCCTCTTGGAAGAGCACTATAGTCCAAAACCGTCTATAATTGCAGAACGCTGCAAGTTTAATCGACGTTGCCAGGAAGCGCATGAGAGTGTTGAAGACTTCACATTAGCCCTAAAAGAACTCTCCAGAAAGTGTGAGTTCGATTCGTTTCTGAACGACGCATTGCGTGACAGATTAGTTGCCGGCTTGAAGTGCGAAGAAACGCAAAGAGCACTTTTCGTCATGGACGACTTAACGTTTGAAAAGGCTTCTAAGACGGCACGAGATAAGGAACAGGCCGCAAAACAGACCAGCCAAATGCACCAACGATTCCCGCCAGACGTGAACATGGTTAGATTAGATAGCACGAAGACAGCGAACGCACAGCCCCAGAGAAAAACTGGTAAAGCACAAAAGTGTTATCGATGCGGTAAATTCCAAGACCCAACAACAACAACAACAATAAATGAAGAAGTGACGATGACATGGGATGTTTCACCGTGGTAGCCACAGGACCCTACCCCACTTCACAGTGGTTAATATGAGAGGATGAATTATGGTGAGATTGAAGCGACGACAGGTCGGAGTTCTGTTTAGAGCTCTTGGAGGAGTCCAGTGGCTTGCATGAAAGCAAAAAGGGAGCGAAGAGCCCGACACTGATGCGCAGGGGAGCTCCAAGTACTTTGGACAGGCTGCATGGTCTATGGTCGAGGAGTTCAAGTTGGCGTCGAAGTACCCGGCGTTCACACGTGTACCGCCCACAGTCCTCGATGATATAGGGGAGCGTAGCTGGGGTGCGGCAAACTAGGCACAGCGCCGTGTTACTGTACCCCAGCTTAACACGGAACACAGGGGTGAAGGCGACGTTGAGTCGTAGACGCCGCAGAAGTGTCGTAAAGCTGCGAGGGAAGCCACCTGGCATCCTAAATGACAATGACGGGTCCACTGCATGGAGGAGCGACCATTGAGTGATGTCATGCAGCCATTGCTGGCGGGCCAAGGGTGACACCAACGCAGACAAGTAGGAGCGCCTATCTCCGTTGGAGAGCATAATGGGCACGGCTCTGGAGATACGGCGGGCCGCAGCAGCCGCCAAATCTGCCTCTTCGTTGCCCTGAATGCCGGTGTGGCCGGGGACCCGCTGTAGGGTCACCCGGTGTCCGTGTTCACCGAGAACCTTGAGCGCCGTCAGAATACTAACAACCACCGGGGCCAACGAGCCGCGGATGCCCATGGTTCCTACACATTGCAGGGCTGATTTTGAGTCGGTGTATATCACCCAGGAGCGGGGAGGGTATTTGGAGACAGACTTTAGAGATAACAAGATGGCATACAGCTCGGCAGAGGTCGACGAAGTGCGATGTGACAGGCGGAACCCACATGATAGTGACTCCTCCGGTATGACAAAGGCAGCGGAGGAGTCATCCGACGTAGACGAACCATCTGCGAACACAGCCGTGCGGCCTCTGTACTTTGTATCCATCATTTCCAAAGTAGACTGCTTGAGAACCGAAACGGGGATCTGGCCCAAATCAGTGTTGGTGCAAGTAATTTCGCTGTTCGTCATGCTCAAAGGTTGGACACTTGAAGAAAATGTGTCGGTGCAGCAACAATCGGCGGAGAAATGTGAAAATGGTCGATTGTGTAGAAGAAAGCGTTGAAACGGAGTCAAGTGATGACGCCTTCATGGTATATTCTGTGACCGCTAAAACTAGGGGATATAGTGTCATCGTCTCAATCGAGGGACAGCCTGTTTCCATGATAGTAGATACAGGAGCATCTGTATCGATTATGCCAAAGCAACTCTACGAAGAGAGATTCAAAAAGCTGCCGTGCCAGCAAACTGAAGTAGTACTGCGAACCTACGCATGGGGGAAACTGACAGTCGTCGGAAAGCTTCACGTCAACGTGCAGTACGAAGGACAGAGTAAAATACTCCCTATCGTTGGAGTAAATATCCCCCTGCGGCGAAGACCTCCCATTGCTTCTTGGAAGGGACTGGCTGCAAACACTAAAACTCAACTGGAATGGGGTTCTTCACTACGCATCGAAAGACCCTGCAGTCATCGAGTTGCAAACACTTAAAGACAAATACACCAGTGTATTCCGTATGTCGCCCGATATAGTGCGTAACTTCGAAGCACAGGTCGTGGTCAGAGAGGTTTCGCGACCAGTGTTCTGTAAAGCCAGGACAGTTCCATTTGCGCTGGGCGAGCAAGTCATCAAGGAGCTTGATTCTTTAGAAAAGGAAGGGATCCTCAAGCGTGTATCTCAGAGTGAGTGGGCCGCACCACTTGTTTGTGTGCCGAAGAAGAACGGGCAAGGCCTTCGATTATGTGGCGATTACAAAATCACCATAAACCCTGTATTGAAGACAGACCATTACCCGTTGCCACATCCCGAGGAACTATTCGTCAAAGGAGGCAACGTATTTTGCGTGCTGGACCTCGCAGCGGCTTACCAACAAGTAAAGTTGAGTCCGGCATCGAAGAAACTACTGACGGTCAACACTCCTCTAGGCATGTTCGAATACCAACGGCTTCCGTTTGGGATATCCAGCGCGCCAGCGATTTTTCAGGCCCTCATGGACCAAGTACTAAAAGACGATTTCGTCGTTCTGCGTTGCGCAGAAACTTATGAAAAGTTATTTCAACCTCCAATCATATGATAAGAAGTTGAAAGTTCGATATTTCCTGTCTGCCTCTCTGTTGCTTTCGACGTCTTGGCTAACGACTCTCTAAGCCTGTCTCAGCGCCAGATTTTTACTCGATTAGTATTACTAGTACACTCCTACCAAACTTCTGAGCAAACCCTGTAAGGCCGATTTGTAATATTAGTGCCTTTAAAGCTACTAGACACGAACCGCCAAGCTTGGTGATCTCCCGAGTGAATTCGAGCATCTACAGGGTGTCCTAGAAAACGGCAGAATTCGGCACGCTCTTCATGTTGGTGGGGTAAAAAAGTGACCTTTACTTGGCAAATTTCCGAGTTCACTTCGCAAAAATTTATATAACTAAACTTAGGTTACGTGACATGCACATTAGGAGGTGGCAAAAACCAAGTAAGAACAAATGCCGTTGACCGCATGATTCTAGGTGGCGTAGTTTTTTATTAGAATTCAATGACAAGTTTTCTGGGACACCCTGTATACCAGAAGCAGGCTACCCCAAATGCGGCCCGCGTGGTTCCTCCATGGTTCAATGCGGCCCGCAGACACGGATCAGTTGGCGCTCCTGGTGTACAATAAAAAAAAAAAAAAAGAATGTATGATCGGCTATCGCCATGGTGATGGGAATATTTGGGTAACGTTATCTTAGGCTATTGGCAGTACTTTCCCAGTAAACCACAAACGTCTATTAGACATACCAGAAAGATCCAAACATCTAAGACATTTGGGATGTCTAGTAGACATCCGGATATGTCCAGTTAACGTGGAATGGATGTACTATGGATCATCGGAAGCTCATCCATAACTGTATAAATGGATATCCTCTGGATGTAACAGCTGGACATTTGTCACATCCGGTGGACGTGCTTGTGACGCATTGAGACGTCTAATATACGTCCAATCGATGTTCCTACCGGATTAACATACGATAATATACACGTACGTTTACGAAACGTTGTTTCGACTATCAATTCAATAGTAATTTTTACGTATAGGGCTAGAAGAAAGCGAATCTATCTTTCGAGAACGTGAGAAATTGGAGAACAAGTAAAAGCAAGTTTTTCCATTTGTTCGCGTCCTGCTCTCTGCAAAGTATCTACGTAGCACTCTTCCACCAACACAGGAAACCTGTCAGTTTGACAGCTCCACTCAGTAGATAACCTCATCATGGACAATAGCCTGAATTACAAACACAATATTTGTTAGCAAGGAATATCAGAAATGTTAGCGGGCAGTTTGACTCATTGCAGACGTACGAATTAATTGCAGAAACACATCCTCGTCACCGTTAGAAACGTTTTCGGCTCCACTACACTTAACAAACATCCCGCAACTACTCGTATTTTAGTATATGTTCCATCCAGTACGCCAATAGAGGCTACTGAGAAATGCCCAAGCCGTGTCGAGTGGGGTACGGCCGCGGCTATGGCATTTGCGCTGTTTATGCACACAAAATAGCTGAAAAAGTAGATTTGCAATCTGGTCTATATATATTGTCGTATGTTAATCCGGTAGGAACATCGACAGGACGTATATTAGACGTCGCAATGCCTCACAAGCACCTCCACTGGATGTGCAAATGTCCAGCTGTTACATCCAGAAGATATCCATCTATACAGTTATGGATGAGCTTCCGACGATCCATAGTACATCCATTCCACGTTAGCTGGACACAGCCGGATGTCTACTAGATATCCAAATATCCACGGTGTACCATCCTCTAGATGTCCGTTAGACGTTCGTGGTTTACTGGGTTGTCGAAGGCGAAGTACAACGTCACCTCGAGTGTCTGCAAAAATCGCCCAGGGTGCACTATTTCACGTGCAAAATATGACGCTAAAATAAGCAGGCAACTGCACAGAATGATGCATGTCTGCGATCATTTGCTTAAAGGAAGGATTAAAAATCCCGCTTCTGGCAATGTGTTAAGTTTCCGCACAGTTACCCCGCCATGATCGGCTTGAAGTCAAGAAAACATTGACACAACACGATTATATGCGCTCGGTCCCAGTTGCATTCGACACATTTAAGTGAGTTGAACATAGGGGCATATGCCTTACTTAGATGACATACACATTTTGTTCGTGAATGACGCTCCCGCACAGCGCAGGCGCAACGGCTCGGCCATGCACGGTTTAAGCATGCTGTCGCCAAGACAAGTGTATGCATGAAGAAAAGAAAAAGAAAAATTTTCTTGCCTTCGCTTTTCCTAAATAGAGGTATATAACGTCGTTAGACAAAATAGGCATACGATTTTACAGCCATTAAGGTACCCATCAAATTTCATACTGGTGGCAACCAAGTTTCCCCGTGGTGCTGCGAGGAAAAATTAAGAAAAAGTGTGAAACATAAAATTGAATATACATTGTATACATACAAAAAAATGACGGTCACAGATAAGGTAAAGATGAAAAGGAAATCATCGGCGGGCAGATCACAACGCAATAACCGTACACTACAGCCATAAGAGTAGTAATAGGTCTGGTCCTATAAGCATGGGGTCCAGTAAGCAACCTGGACCCCTGGGCCCTGCCCTGAGCCCTGCGCGTATTTTTCTCCGCGCGGCGCGTGTGCGGAGGGTTGTCCGCGCGCTTACCCTTTCACATTTTTCAGCCTGGGCCGACTTCTTTCGTCATTTTTCAATCTCTGCCGACTTCAATCATAATTTTTTTCCAGCTACAACAGGTGTGCAGTAAGCTGTTTACATGCAAAGGATAGCCATACACAAAAGTGCACGTGAAAATATATTTATTAAAGTCATTAGTGTCAAAAATTATGTTATGACTCTGTGTGAAGGAGAAAATCCCAGCCAAAAAACCTGCAGCAGAAGAAACACAATACAATACATGTAACAAAGAATATACTTATTACAGGCATGATGCAATAGCATTGAATAGGTATCACAGATCAAACACAATATTTTTTATTAACTGTAATCATACACACAAGTTTTCAATGAATCAGAATTAAAATGTAGTAGCACATTTAATCAAAGAAGATATTCTTAATCAATACGATTACAATCAAAATTACAAGTTTTATTATAAACTTATTATATTATTATTAACTATTATATTATTATAAAAAGTCTGAGATGTGAGAACCTGATAGATGTAAGTAATTTCGAGCACAATATGGAAGCTAAGTTTAATATTTCAATATGACACAGATTTAATTAATCAATTTCTATTGAAGTGAACAATGCAGACATAAGGAAATAATTCAAATCAACACGATCAACACATAGCATTAATATAGAACCAATCCCCCAACATGTAGGGAAATAATAGCTACACAATGCCATATCAAAACGAGAAACGGTCACCACATTTAATCAAAGAATAAGATACTCTTAATCAATATGAATACAAACAAAATTACAAGCTCTATTATAAAAAGTCTAATATTCCTATACGTGAGAAGCATCAGTTCAATAGAGGGAAGCTCCGATAGTTGTATGTAATTAACTGTGAACAGCAGAGACCCTGGAAGACCATGGGACACGAGCACAAGAGGAAATAAAATCTATACCACTACAAAGAAGATATTCCTAATCAATATGATCACAATCAAATTACAAGTTGTATTATAAAAGTCTAATATTCCTATACCTGAGAACCATCATTGCAATAGTGTGAATATCTGTCGTAACATTTCGAGCGCAATAGGGAATCTAAGTTTCATATTCCAACATTACACAACTTTTAATTAATCAATTTCTTATTAATTGAACAGCATAGAGGTAAGGAAATAACGAGAAACAACACAATCAACAGCTACAATTAATAGATAGCCAAACCTGCGCACCATCCAACACATAGAGAAATAATAGCTAATCAATATATCAAAAGAAGAAATATTACAATATAGCACAGACTTAACGCTGAAGAACTGGGGAACACTCTAAGCGGCAACATCTAAACAACAACAGAGGAAAATACTCTATCATTGAACCATCATAAAATCGACCAACATACAATTTTCATTCCAACAAACACTATGAACCTTGATGGAGGTATCCAAGACATAGAAAATAAGCACTGTTTTCATCTCGATTTTCACTCTTTTCCTCGCAGCCTGGAGACTGTATGCTTTATCCTATGCTTTATCACTCAAAGGGTTGGGGGCTATATTCCTTCGTCCAGCAAACAGAACGCTCTAGAGGTCAGATAAGATAGTTCAAAGGCGATATATTTTATTGTACAGTGCAAATAGATGCCGATATTACTCGTTGGGATCGCTATCTTTTCACATCCTTTCCTTGAAACCGAAATCTTTCGTCAAAGTGGTTAACAAGTCGACTAAGTTTGTACAGATGCGATATTCTTATTGAACATGTAGAGAAAGTCCAAATTATTAAATGGTACCAACAATACTCAATCAAAAACGAGAAACAAATTTAATTACATCAATCTTTGTAATATCTTGCAACAGAAAGTTCTAATGAATCACACAGAAATATCAAATGTGAAATGCAACTCAGAGGTATGAGGCATTCCTATCTTAGAGATTATTTTTACTTATATCAATCGAGTGAACAATTGAAACAAATGCAAGACAATAATTATTTCAGGTAGTAACTTCACAACTCATAGAATATCAGTCGAGTGAATACTTGAAACAAAGTGAAAACAATAATTCTCACGACAGGTGGATATTATAGCATTCTAAACCAGATAATAAAATTTTAATCAATAAAATGAGCATAGATATCGACGAACCCGTTTCCGGAAAAAGCAACACGCTCGCGTGCGCTACCGCGTTAACGCGTCGGGCGCAGAATCGCGTTCGGTTTCGGGTACGGGATTGGGGAAAGGCTGCCCGGCGTGTTGCCGAAACGCCTTCGAGGATGTGGGTGACCCTTTCTTCGAGTTTTAAGTAAATTTCGTTCGGAAAATATTCGTAACTTTTAATATCCACGACATAGAGAATTCCCATTACGTTATAGTGTATATAGAAAATATCAATCCATTCGATTAAATTCTCTGTCATCATGAAAGAGTGTTCGTCAAAGTGAGCGAGCTAAAGCTTGCGTATTGTGAAATTACACATTCTAGAACACTGATCGTAAATCGCAATACCTCTTCAAATTTTAATTAAACTTTTACTGATGTGTGGTAGTCACCACTTCTCCTGAATGTGAATCGATAAATTTTAGCATTTAAGCTACAATCAAATATCTTGTATAGTATGTGACTATATGCACTACTTTGTAATCTATATCATAAAAAAATGCAAGAAATAGCGTGCAGTTTTGACTTTGAAAATTTAAACAAGAAAATTCTTTTTAGTGTGGAGTTTGCGTTTTACAACGTTATGAGCTAAAAACTTATAAAATTAAAGTATGGCCTTTCCATTTGTAGTGCCCGGATGCTGTGACACTAAAATAATGTGATAGTTTTTCTGTATGGCTACGGGAAATTTCGAGTATATTTTGTGAATTGTATCTACGTTTATGTGTGACCTGCGCTGATCTGCTTATTATAATGAATATAACATATCTTCCATTGTGTTTATGCATAACGCTCATCTCCATTGTATATTGGTTAAGCATTTCTGATGGCGGTTGTGTGTGACCAGCTTCTCCCAAAATCTGATTGCCACATGGAAATTATTTCATATACGTTTGTGTGCCATGTGTTACGAAGATTACGTGATTAGAAATGTAGACTTCGCCTGCAGATCATGATTGTAAAATCCTTCGTTTGCATTGTGGCATCTGATAATAGATTCGCTTTTCGCGAAGACTTCGTATTATCTCGCAGGCACTGAATCCGAATGCAGTTGTAAAAGTTGATGACACTGTGTCGCGAACGCTTTGACTTATCCCGCCGCGATCAGTTATCTTGCCTTATTTCCCGTTTTGCCCTATCTTAGACAGCTCTTTTTTCCTATCCAGACACACAAATGGACAACTGTGATGACGAAAATCTTTATTCCGCACTCCAATCGGGATGCTTGTCAAAGACGCCTTTTCTATACATGCACTGTGGAATTTAATTCATGAAATATGATAAGTATTCACTCGACTGATATTCTATGAGTTGTGAAGTTACTACCTTAAATAATTATTGTCTTGCATTTGTTTCAATTGTTCACTCGATTGATATAAGTAAAAATAATCTCTAAGATAGGAATGCCTCATACCTCTGAGTTGCATTTCACATTTGATATTTCTGTGTGATTCATTAGAACTTTCTGTTGCAAGATATTAATTGTAGCTGTTGATTGTGTTGTTTCTCGTTATTTCCTTACCTCTATGCTGTTCAATTAATGATTAATTAAAAGTTGTGTAATGTTGGAGTATGAAACTTAGATTCCCTATTGCGCTCGAAATGTTATGACAGATATTCACACTATTGCAATGATGGTTCTCAGGTATAGGAATATTAGACTTTTTATAATACAACTTGTAATTTGATTGTGATCATATTGATTAGGAATATCTTCTTTGGAGTGGTATAGATTTGATTTCCTTTTGTGTTCGTGTCGTCCATGTTCCGTGGTCTTCCATACATCTATCGGTACCAGTCTTCAACAAATCATAGCAGATATCATCAGAGCTGGTTGTTGGCTAGGAGCGTGCTATGTGGTGAAGTTCATCTTAACATATCTATTTTCTATGTTGGATTCATAAAACAAAGTAATGTTTGTAGCGTCTCATAGAATGAAAATTGTATAGTGTTCGATTAGATTATGTCACGAGGATGATTTTATGATAGTTAAAATGACAGATTGTTATCCTCTGTTGTTTTGATTAAGAATAACTTCTTTGTAGTGGTATATATTTTATTTTGTCTTGTGTTCGTGTCCCATGGTCTTCCAGGGTCTCTGCTGTTCACAGTTAATTACATACAACTATCGGAACTTCCCTCTATTGAAAATGTTTCTAGTGTCTCTTAGAATGAAAATTGTATAGTGTTCGATTAGATTATGTCACGATGATGATTTTATGATAGTTAAAGTGATAGATTATTCTCCTCTGTTGTTTTGATTAAGAATAACTTCTTTGTAGTGGTATAGATTTTATTTCCTCTTGTGTTCGATGCGTTCGTGTCACATGGTCTTCCAGGGTCTCTGCTGTTCACAGTTAATTACATAGAACTATCGGAACTTCCCTCTATTGAACTGATGGTTCTCACGTATAGGAATATTATACTTTTTATAATAGAACTTGTAATTTTGTTTGTATTCATATTGATTAAGAATATCTTATTCTTTGATTAAATGTGGTGACCGTTTCTCGTTTTGATATGGCATTGTGTAGCTATTATTTCCCTACATGTTGGAGGATTGGTTCTATATTAATGCTATGTGTTGATCGTGTTGATTCGAATTATTTCCTTATGTCTGCGTTATTCACTTCAATAGAAAATGATTAATTAAATTTGTGTCATATTGAAATATTCCATATTGTGCTCAAAATTACTTATATCTATCACGTTCTCACATCTCAGACTTTTTATAATAAAACTTGTAATTTTGATTGTAATCGTATTGATTAAGAATATCTTCTTTGATTAAATGTGCTACTACATTTTAATTCTGATTCATTGAAAACTTGTGTGTATGATTACAGTTAATAAAAAATATTGCATTTGATCTGTGATACATATTCAATGCTATTGCATCATGCCTGTAATAAGTATATTCTTTGTTACGTGTATTGTATTGTGTTTCTTCTGCTTCAAGTTTTTTGGCTGGGTTTTTCTCCTTCACACAGAGTCATAACATAATTTCTGACACTAATGACTTTAATAAATATATTTTGACTTGCACTTTTGTGTATGGCTATCCTTTGCATGTAAACAGCCTACTGCACACCTGTTGTAGCTGGAAAAAATTCTGAGGGAAGTCGGCCCAAGTGGGAAAGCGCACGCAACCCTCCAGCCACGCGCCACCCACCGGTAAGCGCCTCCACCCGAGCGCCGCCCGCCCGGGTTCGGGAAAAAAATACGCGAACCAAGTCGGCCAAGGCTAAAAAATGTCGAAAGAAGTCGGCCCAGGCTGAAAAATGTGAGAGGGTAAGCGCGCACGCAACCCTCCCCCCGCCGATAAGCACGCGGACAACCCTCCGCACACACGCCGCGCGGGGAAAAATACGCGAAGGGCTCAGGGCAGGGCCCAGGGATCCAGGTTGCTAACTGGACCCCATGCTTATAGGACCAGACCTATTACTACTCATAAGAATGTTTGTACATCTTTTTAACGCCATAAGTACAATGTCAGAAAGAGTTTAAGAAACTGATACTAAGAAGAAGAGAGCGTTCGATTTCCCAAAACGCGAACCTCAGGGGAACGCAGTATCTGCAGCCTTGTCTTTTCTGTTAAAGCAGAAATCACCAAAAATGTTCTTCAGCCTCTTTGGCCATGAAAGCACACCTTTATTTTGTAGATTGTTTGTTTGTTTGTAAGAAAAAAAAGGAGAAATTGAACTCGTCTCCCGACTTGTTCTGCTACTCCTAACAAAAATTATCACCCCACCCCACCCCCCAAAACTACTTCCCAGGTCCTCTACTCTCAAGCTCGCTATTCCCTGTTCATTAGTCCACTATCCACATGTTCACTAGAAGTCCACAATTTTGTAGATGATTTATCAAACCCGTCTTGCGGTACTGGTTATCAGAGGAGAATGCGCGCTGTGCCCCTCCCATTTACACGTGCTCAAATGTACCGTCGGCTTGCCTACATACGGAAGTGTCGATGGGCTAAGCCCACTTTAAGTGTGATGTCTCACATTTTAGTCGCACTTGGATGCCCTTGGGAACAAAACTGGCTCGCTACAAAACCAAGACATTCAGTTTAGGTTCCAAACATGGTCCTCTTAATTGTGACACTGCAGTGGAAATTTACCTAAAGCGGATATATTTTGATCTATAGGACTGCGAAATCAAGTTGGAGCGCGAATTCTGCTTTTGTCCCATTGAGTACAATGTGTAAGGTTTCAAACGCCGGGGGAACAAAAGCCTTTATAGATATACGGATAATTTCTTTTCGGCATAATTCCTTGTATATAGATCTCACAGGATCCAGTTGCGAACCAGTGAAAAGTGTCGGCGTTCTCCGTCAAAATTATACGTTTCTTATGCATTGCGTCTATGGCTGTAATGCAGGCGAAGCCCGCTTTAAGTTTTTGTCTGCGAATCTTGGGCATGCCCCTTTCATTTCCTTTAATTTCATTGGTATGAATACAGAAGGTAATGTGTCATTGTGCTCAGTATTCTGTAGTACTTCGCTTTATAAAAGAACGCGCCTACCATTTTTCCAACATATCTGCCAGAAATACGTAGAAGGTAGCAGGACCTTGGAAAGTCACCAGTGATGAATTACCTCGTGTCATAGTCAAGATTTATCTGTTGTTGGAGAATCGCTTCCTAATCTTGCCGCGTTCTCTGTACTCAGCAAACTAAAATAGAAAGGAACAGAAATAACAGATGTAATCCGCACAATGCAAGCGGTGCAGCGGGTGTAACAGCATTTATGTTCCTCGTTCAATGGTTTTACTATTTATTAACACGAATGTTGATTTAAAGAATCCCGTCTCCCAATTTAAACAAATAATGTGGGCGAATGATAGCACTTGATCCGTTTCCTCAGCTGTTCACAACGGCGCTCCTGTAATTTTCGGGATAAGGAAATAGTCCCCGGAGTGATACTCTTCTTGCGGGGACGATTCTTCCTGGGGACATTTTTTCCGGGGAAGAAGGCTGAGACGAAATTAGTAGTGTAACATTTCTCTTTTCGATTTCGATACATTCTCTCCGGCATTCTGTCCATAAGCAAGAGAAACTAGAGGTGTGCGCCGCCGCTGGAGGTTGGGGCCTCGCCGTCGCCGCCGTACCAAAACTGTCGGCGCGCGAAAAACTGAAAAATCGGCGCAGCTGCGTAATGTGCCCATTTTGATCCACTTTCTATAAACGAATATCTCCCATACCTAATATTTTGTTTGTTTTTCTTTTATCTTAGGTTCCAGCTTCATTTGTGGTGTTTTTAGCAGTAACAATTTCATCTCCTGATATGCTGTTTATGCTTTAGTGTTTCGTTTCATAGTGGACCCTGGAGGCACAACTCCAGGAAAACTTGTCATTCAATTCTTGCAGGTTGTTTGCCGGTCATCCACCAACACTATAGCACTGGTCATTATCCATATACAGAGTGTTTTGTTTTTTATTCGTCACAGAATTTTTGTTTAAAAAATAGCGGAACGAAATAGATGCCGCTTTTGAGTTGGTCAGGCGAATATTATCTCGAAGAAAGTATGTAACTATAAGATCATTAATTACCTCAAATTCATTAATTCTTTAATTAAGTGATTTCGCGTAAAAACGGGATAGCAGAACGGAAGATATTCATCGTTGAAAGCCATTCCATGTTTAAGAAATCCTTAAACGCGCACGTGTGTTGAAATATCCAACGCTGAATGTCGCTATGCAAATGAGCCGAAACAAGAAGTACGCGATTTCGGAGCGCAGAAATGACGCGAGCTTCGCCTTATCTGGGTTGGAAAGCGATCTATCTGGCCCACAGATTAGCGCCTACAACAATAGCTCGATCGCTCCAAAGCACTTGGTCCTCTCACATGGATTGCCCGTCGCTCTTCCTGCGCTCGAAACGTGCGTAGCAAATAGTGGATTTTGTGTGTGCCGGCGAAAAGCACCCAGTCATTGAGGGTGTTTTCAATCGTGGGATTGCGGGGCTTATAATGCGGGGCGAAGCATGGCAGACTCAACCCACTCGTTCTGGACAAGTTTATACTGTAAAACCCTTTAATTTTGCGAATCGAGAAAATTCGAGGAACTCCAGGAGCGCGCGAAATTTAGTTGTTGCGAATAGATCCCTACTCGATTCGCGAAAATTTAAGGCTGCGAAATGAACTGATTTTACGGTATTTATTCATGATAACTACAGCCTCTGCAAAAATACTGTTCAATGACGCGGTGGGTGCGCCTTATGTCATATCGTTTGCTAACGTTCGCATATTTATATGGTTTCCCAAAAAGAGCCACTGGATCAGTAGGCAGAGCTTTCACGCGTCGCCGTCCTGTGAACGTTCAGCACTCGCTATAACTGTTACGTGTAGTTGCCATTAAAGGGATGGCTCGTCGTTCTGATTATCTAGCTATAATGTTTTCTCCAGCGCTTAACGCCCACTTAACGCGCCCAGTCGAAGTTCTTGGGCGACGACCTTCTTGAAGTGCTTTACTTCTCCTAATGTTCCTATGTGTGTTCGGTTTTCTTTCATAATACTATCCCGTGCTGACGCACTTGTTTGGTGCAAGGTACAGTAAATACTGCCACAGTCGCGGTGTCTGTGATGGAGAAAATACCCCCGCTCTGAGGTGTTCGTGCGTCCCCGTTGGAGAAGAGAACATATTGACAGCCCACGGGGCGCACACCGAGATGACAGCATCAGCGTGACGCCGCTGACGCCGCCGCCGCCGTGCCTTCAACCTGCTCTACGCCGCCGCCGAAAAAAAAATGCCCACGGCGCACACTCCTAATAGCGAATTCGGGTGGTCATTTCGTAGCAAAACGGCCGAGCGCTCGGAAATTGCTAGGTCGGCGACCGAGCTGGATCACGTGACCGTTGCCACCCGAACATGATTGCTAGGAATCTAGCGGTTTTAGGTACTTGGATCACGCTAGGGGCGTCGCGGTCGCAAGTCTTCGCGTTCTGTCGTCTGCTAAACCACGTGATTTCAACATGCGGGCCAATGAGGGCACTCACCACCGTTGCAGTGCGGATGTGACGACACCGGATACAGTTGAGCAATCTGCTGCTCGATCGTTTTGAGACCGTGCAAAAAAAGTGCTAGCTAGCAAATTCCGAGCGCTCGGAAAGCGCCACGCGAACATGCGAGATTTGCTTCATTTTGACCAAGCGAACATGACTGCTCGAGATCTGGCAAAAAAAGTTGCTCCGAAATGACCACTCGAATTCGCCATAAGAGAAACGTATACTGCCGTATCGCTTCCCTGTCCGGACGCGCGCTCAGACCTCCACTCGCAGCTTTTCGCAATCGCCGCCAGGTGGCCACGGCTTCGCTAGAATCGCGAATACCTAGAACTCAAAAGGCGAACAGCCAAGCTAGTACAAGACAAAATCCAAAAGGAGGGATGCGATTGGCTGAAATAAATAAATAGGAAGTATAGTTCGGGCCCGCGGAAGTTTTGGGCTCATGTACAACAGCTGGGAAAGCAGACAGAAAGGACGCAACTATACTTGGTTACGGACGAAGGAACCAAACTTAGTGAGGAGCAGGCGGTAGGTTACCTCCCGGACAGAATGGAAAAGGGATTTCAACGACAGGGAAGCATGCCAGACATAGGGTATCCCGTGGGGCCAGGGGAATACGTCGTATCCGAGGGGGAATGGGACAGGGCGGTGAAAAATATACCCACGGACACGGCTACGGGATTTGATGGGGTACCAACATCGCTAATACGGGCACCGGGACCACGAAGTATGCGTCTCTTGCAGACAACAGTTAGTAGAGTGCTCATCACAGGTGACATTCTAACACAATGGACAAAAAGTAGAGTCAGCATGATATACAAGGGGGATAAAAGCTCTGTTGGGGCATATCGACCAAATAGTGTCACACCGGTAATATATAGAATGGCAATGCAGGTGCTAAAAGGAAGAATACAAAACTAGATTAAGGGTACCCTGGGCGAACTACAGAATGGTTTTCGAAAAGCGAGGCGGCTGGATGACAACGTCTTTGTACTGACGCAGATTATAGAAATAGCAGAGAGGAAAAACGCCCCCTGTGGTTGGGTTTTTTGGATATTATGGGTGCGTATGATTCGGTGGACCACAACATACCGTATTATGGAAGGAGTTAGGCAACGCAGGTATGGACAGGGCAATGAACGGCATATTAAAGGGACTCTGACCAGAAACTGTGGGAGCTGTTTCGTACTTGCAGTCGATAAAGCACCCAACAAGGACTCTCCATGCGAAAATTCATGCATTAAAACCCCGCGGTTTCTCCAAACTCGAATTTTAAACATTCGACTTCATCCGAGTGCAGCACGCCTAGCGTCAAACCGAGAAAACATACGTTTATATAGAATATCCACCCCGGCCCACCATCAAGATGACGTCAACACGGGGGCCACTCGCAACACCCACAATTGGCTCAAACGCGTCACGTGGTCACACAATACCTGTCAATTTCTTTCATGAAATGGCATTTCTATGTTAATATGTTTTTATTACAGAGCCTCAAAAAGAAAAATATACCCTGCATTTATCACCTGCAACAGTTTCTACGAT
Organism: Ornithodoros turicata; assembly: GCF_037126465.1. Taxonomy (NCBI): domain Eukaryota; kingdom Metazoa; phylum Arthropoda; class Arachnida; order Ixodida; family Argasidae; genus Ornithodoros; species Ornithodoros turicata. The sequence continues at coordinate 35,070,080 of NC_088205.1, read as the reverse complement.
TTTCTTTTCAATCTGTACACGCGTTCCATATATGCTTCCGTATCCGGTCAGCTGTAATGGATGCCGTGATGCCGAGCTTGGGAACTGCGAACTTGTGTGACTCCCGGTTCATCCTCTTTGTTCGGGTCATTGGGTTGGTGTTGGAGTTGGTCGTTATATTCTGAACGTTTCACCTATCGTTGCGGTGTACTGTTCTTGATCTGCTGCGAAGCGACGAACCGCAACGGCAGTCACTCGCCTCAGCGAAATTCTGTCTGCTACATCTCAAAGGAGCATGGGGACCTGATGATACCTTCAACTAAAGAAACCAAGTGTGCTCTCGTGTAGTCCTGACGGAAAAGTAGTTTCAACAAGGTTAGCAGATTTATTTTTCAGTTCCAAGTCTACGTACTGAAAACCATGCAAGTGCAGTCGATCATTCTCGTAGCTGTTGTCTAACGCGTATGCTTTCTTACGTATCCCACAGAACCCTCCACTTTTTCAACCAAGTTATCTTTATGAGATCCTTCTGATGGCTTCTTACTAGGCTATGCCGCTCCGAAGCATTGAGATGTGGAAGCGTCCTGGTAGCTGCACCTCAGCTTTCGAAAGATGAAACAGTCTTTCCATGTTGTGCTTACTGGCTTTGTATAGAGTCTGGCAAATCCGACAGATTTGGACTGCCTTTTGCAAGAAAGTTTGAAATGTAAGTATGTGTATATTGGTTTCACATATCCACCACATATTGAGCGTGTGTATGATTGTACTTTATATGCTACAGCATATCAGCGTACATTATTATTCAACACGTAGTGTGGCAAACTCGACATCAGTCACACAAAGCCAACAATTGCCTTTTCTTCAATTGCTTATTTTTATCATATGTTTTTGTCTATATCTCAATTTACCAACCAACAAAGTATATTATTTTAGTATAATCGTCTGACATTTAACAAGTCACAGTTTTACCATGGTTTTGGCACACTATAGCCCGAGTTGCTTATGCGCCATTAAATTGAATCATCATCATCTTCAACTGCCATTATTCAATTGAAGTGCCAGGTGAATATAATGATATGGCGAGATATATTTTTTGCTGTCATCCTGGAATTGCTCATTTCAGAAGAATAGTCACCGTGAAGTTTGTTTTCGTTTTCGGAAACATTAAGAGGACTAAAACCAAACACTTTTCTTTCAGAGCATCCCTTATGCACCTGCATTTCAATTCCAATCTGTATTACAAGAATGACAGACCACTCAACAGAGATGAACATCTGAAAGTGAAAGAGCTGGAACGAAGATACGTTAATCTGTGTGAAAGGTGCTTAGTATTTGTGTGAGTCGAGGACATAGGTCTCAAGCTGATTCCTGTCTTCAGAAGAGGTGACAACTATGCTCCTTCTATCTATTAACCAGCTCCACTTTTTAGGGTTCCCTGTAAACTAATGGAGCACATCATGTACCACCACGTTGTCAACCAAGTTGAGTCTGTCGATTTCTTTTTTTAAATTCCAGCATGGCTTTAGAAAAGGTATTGAGGCAAAACTAACGCATTCCTTTCATCCAACGTATTTCATGCGCTATTTGGAGGGCACTGTGCCCATCAGGCATTTTGACTGTGCATATCAAGTTGAGTGCATAGAATGTGGTGCAACCTACATTGGCGAGATAGACAAAAAAACGTGGGACAAGACTAAACGAGCACACAAGGGACGTTGCCAGGGCTACTAGTGCTTAGCTTAACTAACCAAGACCGAATTAATCTAGCGTTGCTGTTCTAAGGGACATATATTTTGATGGTGCAGTAACCTTTGCACATGACTAGCGATGGGGCCCTAGAAAGTTCTTAGAATCCTGCTTTATCAGGCGTGATGCTTCAGCCTGTAATACAAACCGTGGCCCCCTATCGGATGTGTATGATGCCCTCTTAGATAGCATGATGTGCTCGTCTTTGGCCTTTGTTGTACAGATGATGCCACCCGGATAGGCGACAAGACGTTTACGCTCTGTTTTTAATCGTTGTGTTGAGCGGTGTTTGCAGTAAAGGACGCTACATTATGAGGTCGTCACCCGGCCTTTGGAATATATTTTCAAATAAAGTTGTTCTTTTACAAAGCTCAATACATTGCAGAAATCATTCTCATTGCCTATCATTTTGGGGGTGCCATTCTTGCAGTCACATGAAGCACTGAAGGGCCAATTTAAAAAGTAAAGGCAGTCTGATTTATGTTCTTGCCGACATCGCACAGCGTATGTACGAGGTAGCTCCATTTCAGAAGCCTGAGAACACTCAACATAATTAGTGTGCTAGCATCAGATATGGTGCACAGCATTACATATTTGCTTTTGCTAGGGCAACTAAGAAGGGTGGATAGAAAGGCGGTTACAACCTGTTTCCACAAAAGACACTCAAGATTCATTAGCAATTTCCTCCAAGAGAGCCAAGGCTTTTTCTAGATTACTAGAACATGGGTACCTGGTTATAAATAACAAGAATTCATCTACCAGAGGTCAGTGTTTCACACACCCTGCTTTCCATCAACACTATTAAAAGGTGTGACCCCCAAACCTGCACAAAATTCCTGGAGAGCCTTTACTGGACACTGTTGCTGTCCCTCTCACCAGGTGCTCTCTATGAACCTGATTCACAGTTCTGGATGCACTGCCTGAGCTAACTTCAGCATGCTTTCCTAACACGAATGGTAACTGCTATGAGGAGTGTTGTACTTACTGAAAGCAACATGAAATGCTGCACCTTGACAGGTAATGTTGATATCCTTCTTAAGACCGTAGAGAGATGTTCCTTGCTCCCTTTATTCCAAATTGTACTATCAGATGCAAGCCCACTTGCCACCGAGCCAATGAGTTGTGCCTCACAGTCAGTGCAATCAAGCGAATCTATCACTGAGGCTCAGAAAAGCTGTTTTACATCGGGATCTGATCCAGGACTGAGCCGTGAGTAGCCCCGTGAAAGCACCAGGGTTTCTTCGAATTTTAGATGTGCCAGCTTTTGTTTTCCTCCCCCTCCTTTTTATGTAGTAGCTGATTACTTTAGCCTTGTACTGCTTTGGGGATTGAAGATGTGGAGATGATGTAAGAGGTGGAACTAGGCTTTAGGCAAAATGAGGCAAAGTGTGACTATGTACAAATCTTCTGAGAATGATAACGAAAGGAAACTTAGGTAGCAAGTGAGCTGGTGGTAACGATCCATGACTTGAAAACCCGAGACGAGGTAGCGACGATAACAGACAAACACAAACGTTTGTGTTTGTCTGTTATCGTCCCTACCTCGCCTCGGGTTTTCAAGTCATGGATCTTCTGAGAATGTTTAGGTATCAATCACACAAAGAGAGGATAGGTGTTACATCTTTTTCCGGTTTTGATATTTATTTATTGATGAATATATCTCAAAGGCCCTCACAGGCATTACATGAGGGGGGACATCAACATGAGTCACTTAACAAATACGGAAGTTACAAGGAACATACATATTTCGAAAACAGACTCTGTTTTTCGTTCGTTCATCAGTCTTGCTCAAGAAATTGTTCACTGTAGCAATGGTACACAATGTCACGAAAGGAGTGCTCATCTATCGTTCTGCAAGACTCATTAAAAAGGACCAGTGTTGTATTTCAACACAACATATTGAACTCATGAACCATGCATCATCCTGAGAGCTATAAATCATCCCAAATACAGATGCTGAATTATTTTAAATGCGATAGACGAGCTGTGCGAAGAGGTACCTCCAGTTAGGATCTTGGGTACTTGAAGCCTGTGGCATTTTCTGTGGGAAAGGCTTGCCAGACCCTCTTCACTGCACAGGCTGGGATGACCATGCTCTTGTTTTTCCCAAGCTTGTGCCATACTCACCTTGCAAACTGGCGATACGCAATGTATCTGCATCGTCTACACAGATGTACATAAAATATAGTTTAAACAAATAGGTAACCGGTTACAGTACAGTGTGTGTGCAGTGTCATTTCTACATGTACCTGAGAGCAACTGCAGTTTACCTGCCCACACCCTGTACATTACTACACATGCTGTGTTCTTTTAGAAACCAACATTGTTTTACTTTTCACTGAATCGACAATCAAGAACACTCATTATCGCTAAAAACCTACGCTAAAACCTTATGCACAGGGCAATACATAAAAACGTGACTCAGGACACAGCACACTGACAATTACAAATTTGCCTCTATTGGTTTTCTCCAGTTCAGAGTTGTGTACTGTACAGTCTTTTTACGTGCTGCGCCCTGTTTCTGGAGTTTTTAACGAATTTAATGCAGGACCAAACCAGTTTTGGGCACCCAAATTTTAACATCGTTCGAGAAGGACACATGTGACTTACTTGTGAATATAGTCGCTCACAGGTCCGCGCTGCCCACGGAGTTCAATATGCGACCTTCAGAACAGTCATATTGAAGCATAGAAGTTGGAAACCTTCGTGGGTTGTAATGCACTCATACTGCAGCAGAGGCGGAGAGTTGTCATTTTCCCAGGGGGGGGGGGGGCAAGGGCGCACCGCGAAATAAGTACCCTGGCGGGGGGGGGGGGGATATGTTTACTAAGAAAAAAAGAAAGGTAAGCCAGATGGATGTCGGTGTGTTATTCCAAACAAAGAGTGAAATGGGGAAGACAAAAAAAGCAAAGAAAAAAGAAAGCAAAAGAAAACAAAAAGAAGGAAAGAAAAGGAAAATAAAAGAAGAACACAAAACTAAAGCTGAAGAATCACACACCCTGGCGGGATCTTATGATGTATGCAGAACTGGTATAAAAATAAGAGGAATGAAGAATAGAAAAAAGAAAAAACAGAGAGAACGTAAACAGTGAACATGTGCACAACTGAAGGCATATTACGCCTTTGAAAACTGACTGCAACAACAACAACATAGATGAATGGATGATGATGATGTGGGATGTTTCCCTGCGTTGAGTGCAGGACCCTACCCCAACAAAAGGAACAAAATGCATTGAATCCTCGGTGTTTGACCCGAAATGCGCGCAATATTATGAATATGGTCAATGAAATGGAGCTGCGGGAGTTGAACCCGCTCCCAACGGATATGCGTTCCGAAGATTCTACCGTTACACCTCACTGGCAGCTGCTGGTACCTTTCCGACTGCTTCGTTTCATTGATCTGATTGCTTTGGGCGAAATTCAGGCTATGTGTTGTGTCATCCTCTGTGTTTCTTCGCCTCACTTTCTACTGTGATAATGAGTATGGTGGGCGGATACATATTTTACAAATTGCAAGATGGATTTTTGGGGTTGGTGTCTCTTCGCTCTTTTGACCCGGGCGCGCCGAGCCCCAAAGGTTGGTGTCAGTCTCTGAGCGGGACTTCCCGGGGGAGGCGGCGCCCCCCCCCTAGTTCATGTTCCGGGGGGGCAAGGGCCCCCGCGCCCCCCCGCAGTCGGCGCCTATGTACTGCAGTCATTCGGCAGTGTTTTCGAGCTCCTGGCAGCACACGCATTCGATCTCCTTCGGCATTATGACACACCATCCACACCGGCACCATGAACAGCAAGTGCGCATTAAATATCAGAACACGAAATTTCAGAGAACGTTTACGTGTTCGATTACAGTGTGCGTTAAAAAGCTCATCGCTTACCTGAAGACAGGCGACTCATGCTGCTTGCTCCATCTGTGACCGATGTTCGTAGAGCTCTAACTTCGTCTCGCATTCGCGGCATCGGCGACGTTTCGAAAGCCTACCGAGCTGTTCAGCACGCAGAATTTTCTTCTCGATCGCAGAAAGGTCAGAAAGAAGTTCCGGGCTCGAAGTCTCCGCATATCTTCCTTCGACGTCCATATTGAAGATCGCTTTCCGGACGGATGCCGGCGCTCTCACAAACTCACTAACAACAGAACTTCCAGTCCGGGCGCCCAATGAAACGTGGACCTCGTGCTTTCGTCACGCACATGGAAATTGGAGGATGTCCACTACAAAGAGGCTAGATTTCGGCCCCGATTGCGCGAGTTGAGGAGGAAAAGCGAAGCCGGTTTTCAGGTCGCCGTTTGGCAAACTTCGCCGCCGCGCGCAGCCAAAATATTTCGCGTGTGGCTTGGAGGCATATTATACCTTCGTAATAGATGCAAACGAAAGATTTGTCGAACTTCTGGTCAGAGTCCCTTTAAGGGAAATACGAAATATATAAAGACAAATATATAAAGACATTAAATATAATAAATAAAGACAAATATAAAGACAATAAAGTTGTAGTGACATGGGAAGGGCGAACAACCGGAAAGATAAAGATAGAAAAGGGGCTCCGTCAGGGGTGTCCACTGCAGAGCTGTATAAGTTACTCACAAAATGTAATTAAGTTACAGTTACAGTTACATGATTTTAAAGTAATTAAGTTACAGGAAAAGTTACCAGCATGCAATTGTAACTGAGTTGCAGTTACAGTTACTCATGAAATGTAATTGAGTTACTCTTCTATTACTTCAGGTTACCGAAGTTTACAAGTAGCGGTGCGTAAAGCTTTTGCTCACAGACAATTAAGAACACAATATTTATTGGAACAAATATTATTACAAATTAAATATGTGTATATCACGAGAAATAGTGACTCTAACAAGAGCGTTTTCCTGAAGAGATGATACGCTCACAAGTTGTCAGCCGAGCTGATACGGCCCATTAGTTCTCAAGAGTAAAACGCTTTCAAAGTTGTCTTCTGACAAACTTCCCCTCCTCTTCCTCATTATGAAGCCACCAATGCTAAACAACTGTTCGACAGATGCGCTACTGGGCAGTGACGTGTTGTATTTTACGAACACTGGTTTTACAAGTGGAAAGTCGTTCAGGTAATCGAAGCAGGAGGTCGTAGGCATTGAAACATAGCTCGCAAATTCTTAATCCCATGGAGAAGCAGATTTGGCTTCTTTCGTGGACATTCTCAAGAGTTCGTATTTGGCAGACACAACTTTCACTTCACCTCGATGTTCTACTCATCAATCTTAAAACTTATATTAAAAAAAAGAAAAAAACCGGGCGTGGTAGGGCCAGGGCAACGACAGCTGCGTCAGGAGGTTCTTCTCAGCACGTAGAGTAATTCATGACGACAAACCGGATCCAGTCCTGCTCAGGTAACCGAAGATGCGGCTGTAGAGTATGTACCACTGCGCCAATCTACAACGTTGCAAGCTCATTGGCCCAGACTCTGTGCGCACTCCGATTGGTCGACAAAGTTTTGAAATCGCATTTTGTACGCGCGCAGGTGTGTGCGGCGTCCCGGCGGCCGTTTCAGCAGTTTCAGCATAGTTTCGAAATAGCTTGCATCGGTCGGCACGGCGTCCGTCCTCTTGTGTTCCGTGTTTCGGTGATGTCAATCGGCAGAACAGTTTGTGATTCTACGCGTGTTGGACACGACTATTATCCCACGTACAGTCTATCAGCTACGGAACTGGAATGCTTCGTGGGCTGGTGCGGTTGGAGCGTGAAGAACGCGTTCGGGCGCCGTCGGATTTTGAGGCCTGACAACAAAGACAGGATTACGATTATGTGCCACACAAGCGCCTTTTTCGCTCTGCAAGCAACGAAAGAAGATGCTCATCATAAAATCGGCCGGCAAGGCGTCCTCTTGTGTTCCTTGTTTCGGTGATGTCAATTGGCAGAACAGTTTGTAGAAGTGTTCACTGGTTTATTCATGCGTCGATGTGATTCAACGTGTGTTGTGCTGTTCCTGGACACGACTATTATCCCATGAACAGTCTATCAACTCCGGAACTGGAATGCAGTGATGGCCACTAACTACTTCTACAGTAGTTTAACTATAACTACTAACTACTTTGCGATTGAGCTTAACTAGTAGTTCAACTACATTTCAAGGGAGTAGTTAAAACTACTTCTTTAACTACTGCAATGTAGTTTAACTACATCTATAACTACTTAACGTTGTCCATCAACACCAATCCCTTGTACTGTTCTTGGACACCTAAATATGAATCACAAGCAATGATAAACTTTGACCAAGCCATTGCTACGATCGTCAAATACAAAGCTTGCGACGAAATTCTTTCTGTGCCTACGCGATAAACTAAATTGCAGAATTATTTCACAGCAAATGAGGCTTCACTAGACAAGCAGTATTTATTTATTTATTCACATACCCCAAAGGCCATACCCTGGGGGACACCAGATGATACGTGACAAAAGGACGAGGAATGGTTGTTCACGAAAGTGGACTGGAGGCGGTCAGTTAAGAACATATGAATCCGGGAGAGAACATGTGCATCAAGGCCTAGTTGTGAGAGTTTTACCATTAATCTAGCGTGCGGTACAGAATCAAAGGCTTTAGCAAAGTCCAGGAACACGGCATCTGTTTGAGTAGAACTGTCCATATTTGAGTGGAGGTCGTGGATAAAACCAGCTAGTTGTGTTTCACACGAGGAATTTTTACGGAAGCCATGCTGGCAGGGGGAAAAGTAAGCATTTCACTCTAGGAAGTTGATTACCTGCGAATATATAATGTGTTCCATGATTTTGCAGGGGACGCTGGTAATGGAGATTGGTCTATAGTTCAACCGTGAATGAGTGACACCACTTTTATGCACTGGTATTATCATTCCCCGACGCCAGTCCTCTGGCAGAACTGAACTATTAAGTAGGAAGGGAGTTGCCTCATGACAGAAGCCGCCGATATTTCGAACAGAGACTGTTCTTTTTCTGGGCACAGTCCTCATCATTGGCATGGTATTTAAAGGGTTAGGTGTGACGTGTGTAAAGGTTCATGCGAATTGTCCCTTTAAACCATGCCAATGATGAGGACGGTGCCCAGAAGAAGAGCAGTCTCTGTTCGAAATATCGGGGGCTTCTGTCCTGAGGCAACTCCCTTCCTACATCTCTACCGGTTCGCTGGATTTCTACCCATCTATGAACTATTAAGTGATTGTTGGAATATTGCAGCAAGAAATCTGCTCGAGTGAGCCTTTGTGTTTTTAAGAATTTTGCTGTTTATTCCATCGAAACCAGCAGAGGAGGAAACCTTGATGGAAGAGATAATCTTTTCACTGCCAGCAGGAGATATCGCTATCGGCGACATGCTATTGAAGATGGATGTGGGAGGCGCGGCAGGGGGAGCTGTGTCTTCGTTGGTGAACACGCTTGCAAATGCGTTATTGAAGATAAGAGAACATTGGTTATCTCTAAGAAAATTACCATCATGGTCTTTCAGTTGGATGTTTACCGATGGAGATTTTGGGTTTATAACTTTGTAGAATGCTTTGGGGTTGTACTTCAAGAGGTTAACGAGGCCCTCGCTATAGAACATGCGTTTCGAAGAAGTCACCGATGATTTGTATTTCCGGGCGCACTCTTGATATTTTAGCAGTGATGATGCAGACTTAGAGCGCTTAGCAAGCCTGTACAGACGTTTCTTTTTACGGGCGAGCAGTTTGATTTCATGATTGTACCATGGGGCATGACAATGTGTCTTGATGAGAATGGAGGGTATATAGGCTTCAATAAGTGCATTAATCTTGAATTTGTATAAATACCAGTTTTCCTCGACTGTTCGTACTTCAAAATTAGCGAGAAAGTTAGCCAAGTAATTGGATAATTCAGAATTTATTTGGTCGTAGTTACCCTTATCGTATAATCTTATGCGTTTGCACGAGGAACGACGGGGCACGCTAGGGACAGATATTGTAAAGTGTAGTACTTTGTCGTTACTCAAGGCGCATGGAGAAAATACAGAACCTACTATATCTGGGTCGTTAGTGAGGATTAGGTCTAGGATGTTTGATGAGGTGGGAGTTACACGGGTGGGTTCATGAACCACCTGATGAAGGTCAAACACATGACACAAATCAATGAAAGAACGTTCTTCACTGCCAGAGGCTGAGGTGGATCTCCAATTAATTGAGGGGTAGTTGAAATCACCAAGAAGAATAACCTTTGAATTTGGGAATTTGTGAAATATATGATGTAGTGATTTGTGTAATTCTGGGATGAATGCATCACAGCGATAGAAGGTAAAGCCAGGACACTCTGGTAACAGCTCACTGTCTCTTATATCTATCGATAACCAAGTTTCAGTAAGTGCAACAGGGTCACATTCACAGGATTGCAACAAACTACACAAATCCTTACGCTTTGGAATCAAACTGCGGACGTTACAAAAAAAACAACAGATAAAGCATGTGCGGTAGTACAGTGGTGAGAAACAGAACAGATCAGCTATGGTGTACGTTCAACAACCTGTTTTAAACATTGTTTTAAAGCAACCTGTTTTAATGCATTAAAAGTGAAGATTTAGTACACATGGACGACACAGTTGCTCTGCACCTCCGTTCTCATCAAACAAGTAGCTCAAGGTAAAAGTCGGACGCACAAAATTGCCGTAAAGGTTGCGGCAAAATCGGAAGTAGTTGGCGCCTTCAGTAACCTAACTACTGTAGTTAACTACTTAAAATAGTAGTTTAACTAGTAGTTGCCACTACATTTCTGCAAGTAGTTGATAACTACTTTTTAACTACAATCAGGTAGTTTAACTAGTAGTTTAACTACATGTAGTTAACTACTGGCCATCACTGCTGGAATGCTTAGTGAGTTGGAGCGGTTGGAGAGTGAAGAACAAGCGCGGGCCCAGTCGGATTTCGAGAGCTGTGTTCGTTTCGCTTCAAGTTCGAACTTAGTTACAGTGCGTCAGCAACGCAGTGGACTTTGTATTCACAGTGCACCCATGTATCAGATCGTTGAATCAGTGCTTTGTGTCAAATAAATATTTCTTTTAGCCAAAAGAAGCTTCAGTTATTTTGAATACCTGGTAACGACCGGTAGGCGTGAAATCCGGTAGAGGTCGATGGTAGCCAGAACCGGTCGAAAGGTCAGCCAAAGGTAAGGCTCCTGATTGGCCGACTGGCATTGTATAATTTCTACAACGCTGCACTCTCATTGGTCGTGTGCCCATGTGTTGTGTGAATTATCTCAAACTGTGGACTCTATGGGGAGCTGTTGGAGCCTGCCGGAGCTTCGAAAACACGTTCCTGCAAGTGCGTTTCTCAACTTGCGCATACGTAGTCACCGCTCGATAAACAACACAGTCGGATTGTCTCTGACTTTGGCACGGTCAACAAACTTGCTTTGTGCTTCCTGGCAGCTTTGCGGCTTGGCTGTGGGTCCTCCAGTGTCAATGTTGCCCTGGTCCATATACGACACGAAACGAAATTTGGGTGTCTGGAAGGCCACGTCAGAAACGGCTTGAAAAGTAACTTTCCTTTAAATCCAAGCTACAACAAAAAGTAATTAAGTTACAGTTGCAGTTACTCTTTTTAGAAAGTACTTAGGTACAGCAGTTAATTACTCCAAAAGTAATTAATTACAGTGACTTAATTACTCGTAATTAGTTACTTTACAGCTCTGTCACCTTTTTTTGTTCATGCTCTACATACGGAAACTAGAGGAAGCACTCGAGAAGGCAGGGTGTGGGCTTCGACTTCTCTGTGAAGAAGGATGGGCTAGAACACAAGCAACTAATTCCAGGCCTGATATACGCGGACGATATAGTGATCACAGTGGGAAGTAAGATGGAGTTACAGATGCTATTGGATATGTGCGGCACAATAGGCGAATCCCTAAAGCTGGACTTCAGCAGTGAGAAGTCAGGTTATATGATATTTCGTGGTGCCCAGGAAGGACCTTTGACCACACAGGAGAAAACAATTCACTATGTCACCAAGTACAAATATTTAGGAGTCTGGGTAAATACGGGCAGTAACTATTTAAAAGAACAGGAAGACATTTGGATGAAAATGCAAAGCGAAATTCGGCAATAATTAAAAACACCGGTCTACGGGCAAATTTGCAAAGCGCCTGGTACCAGGGTTGACATTTGGAAATCCATGCTTTGCCCAAATCTGGGAATACAGTCCTTCATGGAAACACGCCAGAGGGGAGTTGGGAGATGGGCACTAGGTGCACATGGAAATACACAGAACGAGGGGGTCATGGGAGATATGGGATGGTCCTCCTTTGAGGGCCGGAAGGCAAAAAGTAAGATCAGGTACGAGGCGCGTCTCAGGAAATTAGACGAAAATATGTGGGCCAGGAAGGTATCATACATTTACCTAAACAACGTAGACACGAAATGGCGGAAAAGAACTAGGCGCGTTCCCTCTATTTTATTTTGCTGAGTATAGACAACGCGGCAAGATTAGGAAGCGATTTTCCAACAACAAATAACTCTTGACTATGACAAGGGGTGATTCATCACGGGTGATTTTCCAAGGTCCTGCTACCTTCTACATATTCCTGGCAGATATGTTGGCAAAATGGTAGCCGCGTTTTTTTTATCAAAGGAAGTTCAGCAGAATAGTGAGAAAAAGGGTGCATTACCTTCTGTATTGGTACCAATGAAATAGAGCGCATATGCTCACTGGGTGGTGCTCTTATATCGTATATGGTATTTTCCTGTTGTTGGACAGATATTATTGCACTTTCTATGACGATGAACCGTATGTTCAGCAGAAGCGGAGTTGTAAGGGCAATGAAACAATGAATAAGTGGGTGTACAGCTTTTATTGTCTCCATAAACATCGACACAGAAAAGATTCAGGGGACAACTGTAAAACCCGTGTCTGACCAACAGTAGAAAAATACTAGCATGCCGCCAGCTAGGAGCGGGAAAGACCGCTCGTCTACCCAACGTTACCCCCCCCCCCCCCCCCCCGCGAACGATATCACGAGCGAGGTAGTGCAGCGAATTATATCGATTTCATGTTGCTCATTGAATGGAATGTAGATTTAATTGTCCATTAACACAAGAAAAAAAAAAAAAAAAGAGAAAACACCTTCGTCTCCCAATTTCAACAAATCGGGAGGGCGAATGATAACACTCGGTCGGCTGTGATGTGCTTCATCGGCTATCTGCAACTACGATTTTTAACCCGAATTCACCCGACCTCCACACGGCTATCATCACCGCATGCGATTCCGTTTGCGCCTCTGGCCATGGCGTGCGGCTACAGTGGGTTCCCAGCCACATAGGCCTCAGTGGGAACGTCCGAGCAGACGCCGCCGCGAGGCGTGCCCATCAAGACGTCGGCCCCCCAGCTAGTATACCGCTCACATCGTCCGCCTGCCTTATAAAGATCCGCCAGTGGTGTGCCTCCGAAATGCGCCACTCTGCCGAAGACGCTGTACGCGCCAATGCGTATATCCAGTCCATTGACCCGGCAATGCAATTCACCCCACCCCAGCAGCTCGTCCGCGCAGAAGAAGCGCTGCTCCATCGGCTCCGACTCAACAACAACAACTTTATTTTTGACCTTGGAGAGTGGGGAGTTAATCCGACTCAACGTCGCATAAACACCGCAATACTTGTGCAGGGTCGGGAAGCGTCGCTCAGCTAGCTGCGCTACCTGTGGCGTAGTAGCAGACGTAGAGCACCTCCTACTAACCTGCTCGGAGTACTCTGCAGCCTCGCTGTCCTCGCCGCTCGCCTCCAACGCCTGGGACACGGCTCGCTCTCACTGGCCGTGCTTCTCGGCCCCGTCGCACGCCAACAGCAGGGAGCCGTTACAAGGGCTCTCCTGCAATACCTACAGAACACCCAGCTGAGGGTCACGCTGTAACCTGAGAACCGCAGCCCTGGGCGCTCGCCTCCACTGCGACGAAGCCGGCCGTTTCTTTTTTTTTTCTTGGCTCCACCAGGGCGTAGCAAGGCGACATAGGTCTGGCTGACCTCTCCCTGCATGAGCGCCGCCTCCTGTTTCATAGGTTCATTAAACTTATATACCCCTTCCTGAATTCGCCATAAAACTGGCTGCTCCTCTCTAATCCGAAATGGAGTCGTTGTCCTTCATATGTTTTAAGGGTCAGCTCTCCCTTGGCGACGCCCGACACGACGTCGTGAGCAAGCGGCGGAAATAGACGCGCATTTCCGGCGTTGGCAGAGGAGAGACGTCGAGCCAAAAAAATTGCCATGTTGAACTTCTTTCGCGACGTTGGCGAGAGCTGCCAAGAACGATACACTGGCGACCAATAAGGTGACACAGAAAGGCCACGTCTCCTGATTTTTCGTCTGCTTTGGACGACGGAATGCCACTGTGGTGGGAACATGAAAATCGTGCGCGCTGACGGGAAATATGCCTCTACTTCCGCCGCCCGCTCACGACGCCGCGTCGGGCGTCGCCAAGTGAGAACTGGTCCTAATGCTATCGCATTTCATACGCCTTTGGCAGTGCGGCAAAGAGTACAGTCATTTTTTCATATTCTTATTTTTAAATATAAAAACGGAAAGTGGTTGACATATAAATTTGGTGTCTATCTATTCCTGAAAAAATTCAACAATATAAGACAGAAATATTTTCGCAATCGCTATAGAAATTTAATACAAACCTGTTCAAAAAGGGACCAGAAAAAATATGTATTCACTTTCGTGGACGTCGCCGTAAAATACATACGAAATGTTTCAGGATTATTTCTGCATTGTTGAATTCAACTTTGCTTCTGAAAGCGTCGCCATGATTGCGCTATGGAGGACACTGTTGCAGGGGCGGATTTAAGGGGGGTAGGCGGGGGAGGGGGCGACCGCCCCTCATACGGCTGTGTTTCCTATGTAAAAACCCTATCTCCTGGATGATGCTGTGCCGCAAAGCACGAAATTACCTTAAGACCGCCCCCCCACCCATGACCTTAAATCTGCCCCTGCACTGTCGTACGCTTTCTTGACGTCAAGGAAAACAGCGGCTGTCAATAAACCTTCGGCCCTTGCCTGTTGTGTCTTACTGATTAGAGTTATGCCGCTGTCCATCGCTGACCGGCCTGGGCGAAATCCCTCCATCACCTCGGGGAAAAAAAAAACCGTGCTCAGGCGATTGAATATCATGCGTTCCAAGGTCTTCCTCACACAGCTTGTAAGAGCTATTGGGCGGAAAGAATCGGTGTGATGCGGCGATTGACCTGGTTTAAGTAAAGGGATCCCCATCGCGGTCTCCCACTTCTTAGGGACTTCCCCTTGGCTCCAGCGCTCGTTGAAGATCCGTAGGAGGGATGCGCGCCCCGACAGGGGGAGATTCCGAAGGGCCTTATACGTGATCTGCTCCAGGGGAGGTATGCTGAGGTGAATCCCGTAGTGCAGAGTCGAGCTCGAAAAGGGTAAAAGATGGCTTCTTCGGAATCCTCTCGTGAGACAGGTCGCAAGGCTCAGCGCCAGAAGACTGCCACTGCCGTGACCAACACCGTTCTCCAGACCCTTGTTTCCGAGCTCCCGGGCTTTGACGTTCTCCTGCCGTGTGTAGCCCTCCTCCACGAACGCTTCTGCCCCAGTCCCTGGATCCAGGTCAGCCATCTTCGTCGCCAGTACGTTTCACACAAAGGCAACGCACTTGAAGGCGGTGAGCTCCCACTAGCTGTGTGTTGGAATTCCGTGGCTTGACGCGTGTAGATTGTAGCTCATTCCCCTGTTCTATATAGTGTGCGATATTAAACCCATATTTATTTGCACTGTTCCTTTTCTGAGTTTTCCCTTATTTTGTGCTGGTACCGTCAGCCCCGTAACCGGGGCTAGTCGCACCGTTCTCTCCTGGCTTTATACCGACCGGAGTACGTCGGCAAACGCTAAAACGGCAAGTAAACAAAGTCACATGACCTCAAAATGACGTTTCCTATGACGTGTGACCAGGACTAGGTGGCGGTTCTACAAAAAACACCCGCTTGAGGGTAGTTACAAAACTGGCGGATTTATCTCGCCTGACCATGACACCAAAATTTCTCCAGAATGGAGGATGGTGCTTGGAGCGCCGAAGCGGAGATTTCGTGACAAATTTTTTTCACGAACTACTCTAATTTGACGCTGTGAGTATACGTCCTCTTAGTAGCTGCAAAATCGGCTTCACCTTTCCCTCCGCCATCATTATTTACGCGAAATTGACACGTTTCGTCACCACCGTTAGGCGGCAACCGCATCGAGCAACTTTTGCCAACTGAATCGGGCCAACGGAGAGCCAACTCAGCGTGAACGGAACGGTATCGAAGCTATGCAACCGCATGGAGCAGAATGTCCACGTTGAGGTTGTCATGGTGAGGCGTCGGCCTAGCGTTTACCACCGCTTGTTGCACGCGATGCGGCAATGCTTATTGTAGTAAACTGCTGTACGCATTGTTTAGTAACATAAGTGATATTTTAGCGGTTCTTGAAAAAGTACGGTGCTAATAACATCTAGAAATCAGGTGTTTACAAGAAATTTTGAGATACGAAGAATTTTGTGAAGTGGGGTAAGGTCCTGTGGCTACCACGGGGAAACATCCCATGTCATCGTCACTTCTTCATTTATTGTTGTTGTTGTTGTTGAGATACGAAGAGAATGTTGGCTTATGAGTGTTTCTAGCAATGCTCACTAAAGAAATATCAGACAGCATTTTTGTTACCGTTATCTCCTCACACAGTTCCAACTTGCCATGTGCCACAAATAATATTTGGATGTTTCATTTAGTCACCTTCGCCTTGCACACACCTTGCCACCTCCTGCCAAAGGATATATTTTAAGTTGATATCCTTATACTGAACAAGTTTGACGTTCCAAAGGGGTGGCGCGACGGGCCATCTGCGTGTCCTTCTAGGAGGCAGGGCGAAAAGGGCAAAGCCCGAAAGGAAAAAAAAAAAAAATGCGGTCACAGGCATGGTCACAGGTGACTTTGTCACGTGCTTGTGGCATTTCCGGTGAACCGTGTTTTCATTGGCGCACACGGTTCTGTCGGGTGGTGTCATTTCCTCTCCTCAGACTAAATATCTATCCTTGGCAGAAATCGGCTCATCGGTCCGTCGTCTATTGTTCGCTTAGTAGGTCACCGTTCCTTTCAAGTTCTGCTGCCATTCAGTTGGCAAAAGTGCTCCATGCGGTTGCCGCCTTAGGCCTATGAAGACCTCGATGTGAAGAAAATAGCATGAAACACGCCACTGATGCATAAGATTGTGTATTATATCATTGAATTTTATTTATACGTACATCTTTGTGTATTTTTAATTCCATCTACTTACGTTACGGGATTAAAAGTTCATACCGGTAGCCGTCTGTTACGAAGAAGAGACGGTTTTGCCGCTCTCCTGGCCAATCAGTTCTGTCAGCAACAATTTCTGCAGTTCTGGGTCTTCACAACATGCCTATCTCGCCTTGTAGATGATGTTGATAAAAGTGGGCGCAAAATCCGTCATTTTGGTCTGTCACCAGTGATATCCGTTTCAATCAGAGAGTCGACCAAACCGAACCGATAAACGTTTCGGTTCGGGTTTAGGTTCGACGATAAGGGTCCAGTTCTGGTTCAGCTCCGGAAGGCTACTTGGTTCGAACCGGTTTTTTCCAAACTGTTCGGTTCGCGAACCGGTTCAGAGGCCACTTGCGGGAATGAAGCACAACAGGCAGGTTAAAGCACACTTCCATTTGTGTGGCACACTGCTGGTACAGTGCTGTGACACAGTGGACCGGAAGACGTCACCGGTCGTTCAAGATTTTGAACGATTTTGCGCGATATGAAAGACAAGATTAGTAGTGGTTACGACAGCAGCACAATCATGAATTCCCGGTTTGGGTTGACTGCCCTTGCAAGCTCATGCCACGATGGTTAACTTACCCACTAGATTGTTTGCAGAACCCTGGCAGGAATATAACAGTCAACCAAGCCTGCTACCGTGGCCTAAGTCATTTAGTCATTGATATTGGTACATTGATTACCAGTCAGGAGACGCGAATACACGTTAATCAGCAAACGGCGCTTCATGGCAGTTGGATTGGAATGGTGCGGTTATGAGACCGCGGTCTTTATGTAAAAGGCCCGTTATCGTTCATCACTGACCGCCGCCATGCTACCATGTCGCCGTTACAGTGAAGTGTCTGTGAAACAAAGAGAGAACACGGGCAAGAGCAAGTGCAAACGGAGAGTTCGACTCATTTTCGACCTATTCACGATTTTTAAATACGGTCAGTGTGGTTGTTTTTACTTTTTTTTTATTTCAAATGCACAAAGAAAACCAGGTTGTAAGTTCACACACACGCATGTTGGCAGTTTATCCTGCAGCGTCGTACACACGGACACATGCTGCATTTGAGCTCAGATAATTTGCTTTCGCGATGCACTGCGCAAAAAAGAACAGAAGAAAAGACATAAAAAAGAAAAAAAGGAGAAGAAGAGAATATCTGAAAGACCGAAAGTCGCACAGCCGACCATGCAGCCGACGACGTATCCATCGGTTTGTCCGCCTACTAGCATTTATATACAGCAGGGATGGGCAGTATTTAAATACATTGTAATTAAAATAGCATTTAAAATATAAATACATGTTTTGTATTTAAAATATAAATACATATTTTGTATTTAAATACAGGCTTGAAAAAATGCACTTATAATTATATGTAAGTACCATTTTTTCAGTATTTCGTAAATACTTATAAACACTCCTAAATACGCAAGATACTGACTCATATCTTAAAGTTACCCTGTGCGACAAACAATTCTAGATGGCCAGTTTTTCACTGTTGTTGCGGACAACGATCAGGACTACCAGACTACCCTGTTGCATTATCGTCAAATTTAATACAAGCCATTCTTCATCGGCATCTGTGGGGAGGTGTTCTCCTTTGCGAAACTGATTCTACGGCCGAACAGAAGATACCTAGAAGATGCAGTCTTCGAGAAAATTCTAATATTATAATCGCCAAAATAACAAATAATTCGACTTGTTCTTTGCTTATTAGTTGTTAATCATTAGTATTTTATAATTCCAGATGACTTCCTCACAGTATTGATGGTATAGTAGCTATGGTATTTAAATACTGTATTTATATTTTGTATTGAAATAATCATATTGAAAAGTATTTATGCAGAGCATTTCGATATTTCTTTCAACAAAGTATTTTGTATTTATATTTAAATACTCAAAAAAATGCATTTATACTCACCACTGATCGTACAGGATGTCCACGATAACGGTAGAAATGATTTCTAACACATAGCGATGTTAAAGAAGAATTGGCAGCTCTCCTATGACGTTTGTGTGACAGCCCAATCTTAAAATGCAGAACCTGTTTGTAACACAAACGTCATAAGAGAGTAGTCAGTCTTTCTTGGACAGCGCTATGTGTCAGCGATCATTTCTGCAGTTAGGGTGGACACCCTGTATAGCTCAGGTTGATCAGTATATTATTGGTTGGTTGGTTGGTGGTTGGTAAAATAAGACTATTATAATATTATTATATATATATATATATATACGTATATAATATATATTAATATAATAATATTATTATAATAACATATTATTATTATTATAATATAGGTCACTTCTTGAATGCTACCCAAAACTGTCGTTCATCCCTAATTCTTACATATATTCATGTGGACGTCAGTAGACATTAGTAGTCATAACAGTTTTCAGTCATAGCTCCCCATTCATCATCTTAAAATAAAGTTATTTCGCCACTCCAGAAAATCCAGAGCATTCCAGGGCACGCCTTTTTCGGCAAGCAGAGGAAAGCTGCGAAGCTAATAAAAGAAGAAAAAAAAGACGAAAAAACCTTGTATGTTCATGCACAACATGCAAAGTTCCGCCCTTTGCCCTGTTCTCAGCAACTTTGCAGTGCCGTGCGCGATCTCTAGCGTTCGCGATAGACCGCCATATCGTCCCCGATGAGATACAGATGGTATGTGGCTTCATGACTCCGACTCCTGAACATGCGAGACGCATGGCCAAGATCTTAAGAGGTGAGTGCTGGCGCCACGCAAGATTTTATGAAGACTGCCTTTACACCTATTGCTACGAAGATAGCGAGCCGTTACACGCTTCGTCGGCTAAGTATGCGCATTATCGACAAATGGGTCGACATCTCCTGGAGGCCATGTGGAAGGACCAGCTGAAGATCCTCAAGACAAGGACGAAGAAAAAAGAAAACCCGCCCTGTGCCAAAGAGGTCACCGTCCTGGGAGATGAAGCTGTCCCCGTTGGAGTGATGAACACCTTGAAGTTAGGCCCAAAGTTCAGTGCACAGCCAAACTTGCAGAAGGCTGATGTCTTGGGATTGATCAGGAAGGTCGCCAGAGCCGCTCCAGGGGAAGTACAGCCAGCGTTAGTCAACCAGGCTGTGGATGCCGTCAAGGACGTGAAGCTTCCGAAGTCCCGCTGCCGCGAAATGAAACAGGTTATTGAGTTCTGCCACTCAGCAGAAGCCAAATTACTAACCGCAGACAAGGAAGGGGGTTTCGTCATCATTCCAGCCCAACTGTATGAGCAGAAAAGTGAGGACGCCCTGCAGAAGAATTTTCGCCCAGTCCCTACGCAAGTAGAAAAGACGGCGCGTTCAAAAGTCCTGCAAATATGCGAGCAATCCAACCTAGAAAGGATCACTAAACGCATCAAGGACGGCAACAACAAACAGCACTTGGAACTTTTCTACACGGCCAAGACACATAAAGAGGGCATCCCCTTCAGGGCCATTGTTTCGGAGAAGGGCACGTGGCAGAAGTGCTTTTCGGGCTTTTTACAGAAACATCTGTTCCAGACTAGAGATAGAGGATCCCTTCCTCGTAAGAAACTCGGACCCGGTGATACAATATCTACAGAAGGGCTCCTCGAAGGACATGAACGTCTTCTCTATCGACGTGGAAGACCTATTTTATTCCATTCCTCAAGAGGTCCTTCTCCCCGAGGTGCAAGAAGTGATCGACAGGTCTGGAATCATAGCATTCGAAAACAACACAGGCATGGCAACGTCGGCTTTCATGGAGCTTCTTACAGCATATCTGTCTTCAACCATCATCAGGCAAGCAGATCAGCTCTTCATACAAAAGAGTGGGACACCCATCGGCTCAGGACTTTCGCCCGTGCTGTGTGATATATATCTCGGCGCCTGTGACGTTAACGTCAACCGGGCTCTCGAAGAGACGTGTGACTTTCAAATCTTCCGGTACGTGGATGACTTTCTGGTCTTTTTTCTGGGAGTGACAAGTAGTAACCCCATCTCAAAAGAGGACGTCCTAAATACATTCAGGACGTGCGCAAAGGGCCTCAATTTCACATACGAGATCCCCGTGGATGGGACCATTCACTTTCTTGACCTTCGCCTACATGACGCGGGTCTCCATATGTGCTGGGCATATGATCCCAGGTCAAGGAAGGAAGTGCTCCCGTACAAGTCAGCCCACTCCAAGATCGTCAAAAGGGGAATTGTCATGAACGCCCTGGACTCAGCCCTTGCCAGGTCATGCGAGCACTGTGTTACGGACAGTTTTCACGCACAGGTAGCAAAGATACGAAAGGGTGGCTACCCAGAGGTGATGATAATAAAAGTGGCCGAGACATTGCTGAAGAAGATCAAAGGGAGCGCGAAGCCAGCGAGACCGCGACCCCCGGGTCGACCCGTGTGTATCCTCTACGTTCACGCCATAGCCCACAATATAAAAAACGTCGCCAGTAGGCATGGCGTTCCCGTCGTCATGTCAGCACCCGTCAAGTTTAGTTCCCTGTGCGCCAAGGTCAACCGACCGAAGAAAAAACAAGGGTGTACCATCCAACATAGGAACCCACATGTAGAATGCCAACAACGAGTGGTCTACCGGATCCCACTGCAGTGCGGACGCGTTTATATAGGGCAAACCGGAAGATGTCTTAATGTCAGACTTCAAGAACATGGGGCATCCATTAAGAAAACACCATCCGGGCACCTCGCTTTGCACTGTCGTGACTGTGGGTGCAAACCAGACCTCGCGCGAACAGATGTACTATCAGTACACAATGAGCAGCTAACAAGGGAAATAGTAGAGGCATTTTTCATTACAAAACACAACGATGATCAATGCATAAGCGCTCCGTCACTGAGCCTCTCCCCCGCGGAGATAAGTTATCTCGGGAACACGTTGCAGTGTAACCCGATGGTGTCATGTGACTAGGAGCAGGCTCCCCCCTGTATATAAACATGTTTTGTTTAGCTGCTAGTTGAGAGTTAGCAGTCGTCCTGTCTTCCTTCTTTGTCCGCGTCTTTGTGCTGCTTTATCACGATGAATGTACACCAACTACCCCGCCTTCACACACTCGTTCCGCCCTTAGTTCCGTATGAACCTTTATTTGAACCGGTTACTGGTATTTTTTAACGGTTCAGTTCCGGTTCAGCTCCAAGATGGCGTCGACTGTTTCGGTTCGGTTCAGTTCCGGTTTGGCCAAAAATAACGATTAATAACAGTTTTCGGTTCAGATTCGGGTTCGGTTCGACTCTCTGGTTTCAATCCAAATCAATCGAGCTTCTCCAAAATGGTTGCACCCAGTACATGGTGCACCCAGTAAATGGTGGCACTGCTCGGCGCTATGCGATCTGATCGCCTCTTGCGGCTGCTTTCAGTGCTACTCGTCACGTGATTGCTCACCCGCTGTTAACCCATGAGAGTCCATTTTCTTTGCTGTGCGTGCAAGACGCACCTTGAGTATCACCTACAGCAGCAAACGAATGGTACACCTAGACATCAGTTCTAATCATTCATCGGCGCATCCCGATCAGCACTCGGATCTTGGGACATGTGCATTGTGATGACGGCTGCGTTCCAAAACGAACTCCAGAGTAGAGTGGAGTCACGTGACTGAGTTGTACCACGGGACCATGGGAGTGGGGGGAACCGTCGGGTATATCCTGGAACGGGCGCGAGTACGATTCTCAGCATGGCCACAGCAGACGACAGTGACATTTGGGCCCCGGGACATCAGAACCGCTGGCCGCTGCTTCTCTTTAGCGTGACGGTGTTGACTTCGGTATGAGGTCATCTGCGTGTATTCGTAAAGCATTTACGCCATGAATTAGGAGTATTTACCGCGCATTCCGAAAAACGGTAGCGCTGTTCTGGCCCGCAGTTAGATCATAAACGAGTAGAATTAGCTTTCGATCTTCACATGCAGCGAGCTGATGTGTGTGTACATATTTTTCCGTGCATTGTGCTCCGAAGAAAACATCAGGTCGGAAAATCCGCACTGGAATTTCCGGGCGTCCTCCATGATGCAGCCGAGACAAGCTGCAGCAAAAGCAGACAACCATAGATTTCGATGCAGACGACAGCTTCGACGTCACTACTCCTAGCTACCCCCCGTCTGAGAGGGAGTAGAGCGGGTCGACTCCGAGTGGCTACTCTCGAGAAGGCTGCCGACTTTTGGAATGGGGGTCGTGACGTCATCGAGTAGGCTCTGGAACGGGGATAGTAGCTACTCCTTACCACTCCCTACTCTCGGGTGGACCCGAGGCTAAGTTCCATCTCAAATCGAACAAGCCGGTACATTTGATGTCTCAAATGAGCGGGGAAAAATACATGTTGAAGGCATCGGTGAGTTAGGAGAAATAAACGCTTTCCGAATTCTCTGCGCTGCGCTGTTCGGGAAATAGGAGAGGAGAAAAAAATTGCCTCTAAGTTTTGTCCACAGTTTCACAGCTGAACTTCACCAAGACTGACCCCGTCCCCCGGAAGTTATGGACCGCGACTTCACACTAATCGAGCTAAAGGCAGCGTTGCAGCTTGTGAACACCGGCTCGTCCCCTGGACCCGATAAAATCACAGTGCCGCATATGATACCGTCTCGCACATTTGTGTGCTGCACGCCTTGCGCTCGTTTGGGGTATCCGGTCGGCTCTTCATCTGGCTCCAAGACTTCCTTATGGACCGAACTGTCGCTGTCCACTACGTCCCAAGGCCAAAGCCCTCAGCATCCTGTTCCACAAGGAGTCCCCCAAGGAAGCATTCTCAGCCCGATACTCTTTAACGTGGTGATGGCCGGCCTACAATCAGTAATTCCTCGTAAAGTGTCGTTTTCCGTGTATGCAAATGACGTCGCCCTTTGGAGTGTAGGAAAACCACGCCCAGCCATAGAGCGCCGCCTGCAGCTCGCTTTAAATAATATCCATACGTACCTCTCGCACCTTGGGATGGACCTTTCACCCGAAAAGTGTGTCGAGCTTCCTTTCACGCGCAAAACTATGGCCAATTTCCCTCTTTGGCTTGGTACAAAGACACTTGAGCCGGTACGCTTCCACCGCTTCCTTGGCGTGGTAATCGACTCGGACTTGCGCTGGGCTCGGCACATTAAACACCTTGAAACTAAAGTGCAGCGATGGCTCCCCGCAATTCAACATCTTTCTGGCTCAGGATGGGGCTGTGATCAGCGTTCCTTGCTCGCGGTTCACGCAGCATTGGTGAGGGCGACTGTGCTTTACAGCCTTCCTATTCTGCACAAGATATCAACAACTTCATTAAATACACTTCGGTCCCTGTTTGCTCGAAGCCTTCGTCGATGCCTCGGAGTTCCAAGAATGGCTGAAACACGGCAAGTACTGCCTGAAGCTGGTGAGCTCCCGATTCAGGTTCTCCGTGAACGTGAAACGGCTCGGCACTTCCTCCGTTTGCGTGCTCACATTCCCCGCTACCCGTTCCTCAGGAAAATTCGATACCGCCCTGAAAGCGACTTCTATCGACTAGCGCAGAGGACACGCCAGACTCTCACTGGCTTCATAACTAAGGACACTATACCGCCGGAAGCCCCCTGGTCTCTACCGGTACCGCCTACTTTTGTACGCCTTCCTAACCTTCTGGGATGAAGAGACCAGATCCCCCCTCAAGTCCTCCGAGGCCATTTTCATGCTCTGGTAGACGAGAAGTTTTCTACGTTTACGGCAGCATATACCGATGACGCATCCCCAAACAACAAGTCCGCCTCAGCATTCGTCATACCATCCGAAGGCGTAGTGCACGGAAAACGCCTTTCACATCCAACCTCCTCCACAGCTGCGGAACTCTATGCCATCCTTTTCTTTCTACAACACTTCGCTGATTTTTACACCGCAGGAATGGGCAGTCTTCAGAGAGTCCAAATCTGCACTTCAAGCAATTGAAAATTCCGGCATACGAGGCCCATCCGCACCCCTAGTCACAGATGTGTTAATGGCTTACCACACTATCTACGCAGCAGGCCACAGGCTAGTTCTCCAGTGGGTTCCAGCCCATTGTGGTGTCGTGGGGAACGAACAGGCCGACAGCGCCGCAGAAGCAGCACTCTCGTATCGGAAAGGGACCAGTATTGTTCTGCTGAGAGGAGACCGCTGTTCAATTCTCCGACGCCTAGTGACACCCCTGGCTTCCCGCCAATGGACAACCGACATTCTTCCCCCCTCTATATTGAGCAGAGTTGATCCAACGCTCGCTTTCCGCATGCCACGAAACACCTCTCGTCAAGATGCTGCATTAATCCACCGAATGCTTCTCGATGTGGCCTTTACAGCTCAGTGGCGTTACCCCTTGAGACAAGTTGACTCTCCCACCTGCTGCCACTGTGGTGTGCTTGAGGATCTGGAGCATATTCTTCTTCATTGCTCCCACTACCAACCTTCCCGAACCACACTCTCCGACTCTCTTCGTCAGCTGGACTCTCGCCCCTTCTCCCTATCGAAATTGCTTGGTCCCAGCCCAGCAACGCTCTGCGCTCAAAGCTCTTCTGACATTTCTGGACACCATCGGACTTCGATCGTTATTGTGACGGGGCTCGTTATTTTATTCCCCACATTCCCACCAGCAATGGCGTAGAGTATCGCCTGTGGCGATGAACCTCCCCACTCTTCAAAGCCAAAATAAAGTTGTTGTTGCCTCTAAGAAGACGATATCGTCGCGCGCAGGTTTGAGCATCCCCCTCAATGCAATTTCTTGTCGCATTGTAGTGATCTCTTGCTCTGGATTTAGACTACCTAGGGCACAAGAGGCTCCTGCATTGACAGCACTGTATTGTTTTTTGTTTGTCTGAAAAAAATTATCAAAGTTGACACAAAGCGCCAAAACGCACCATATTCACTGCAACTTCCCGGACGATGTACGGTCGCAGGCCAATAAATAGCTGTTCAGAAAACAGAGTCTCTCGCTTGTACGGACACAACATAAATGGCGACGAAGATGGGATTGTGCTGCCCTACCCGACCTGCTGCTGAGTGACTATTGTTTTGGATACGGTGGAACTACTACGTATGTCCGACACGGATCCTTCTACGCCACAGCAGGACATGGCGACAGGTAGTACCGCTATTGGCAGTATTGAACAGTTTGACGAGTCAGAGTCGGAATGACTAATGTACGAACAGCGACATTCATCGTATTTAAAAGTCAATGCGATACCCGAGAATTTGCAAGCGCACGCATTTATCACGCTCATAGGGCCGAAGACGCATCGTTTGTTAAAGGACCTCGTGTCACCGTCAGAACCTACGTCGAAGTCTATAGAAGTGTTAAAAGAAGTTCTTCGTGCTCATCTTTCACCAAAGCCTTCTGTCATATCTGAGAGGGCCAAATTTCATGCGAGAAAGCAGAAGGATACCGAGACAATAGCAGACTTCGTAGCAGCTCTTAAGCATCTCGCCCAGACGTGCAAGTTGGACACAAACTTAGGCGAAACCATGAGAGACCGGTTCGTAACGGGATTACAGCGCATGGATATACAAAAGTGCCTTTTTGCAGAAGGTGAGAAGCTGACCTATAAGAAGGCAGTGGAAAAAGCATTGTCATTGGAGCAGGCCAGCAAAAACGCTCAGACTGTCACAGCGAGTATGCTATAAAGCCCGAAGTACAAAAGCTTCAAGTAGCTAACCGAAAATCTGGGCACCCTCAGCAGAATTTGCAACATTCCGTTGCCGAGCGAACACGCACAACAGTAAAGACTGTCTGTTTATGAACTCGCAATGTTTTAAATATGGGAAGAAAGGCCGCTCAAAGCGTACCGTAAAAGGAGTGCAAGCCAAAGGCAATGCAAAACCTGTTTGTAATCTTAGCTCGGAGGAAAACCGTAGCAGCCGCACTATGCAGTTGAACAGCTTTGGAGGAACTGTTGCTCCCATATGTTTTGATTTCAACATCGAAGGTCATTATGTTAACATGGAACTAGACACTGGCCAGTGGCGTAGCCAGACCTCCAACGTAGGGGGGGCTTGATACGAAAACTGCCCCCCCCCCCCACTGATCCTGGGTGCGACAACACACATATACTTGTCCACACCGCAAAATGCGGTTGAAAACAAACAAACAAAGAACGAAAATAATTTATTTGGACGTTCACAAGACTATTACATATACAGTCAACCCACGATTTATGAACACCCTCGGTTCCCCGAAAAATCGTTCATAAATCGAGGGATTCATAAATCGAAAATTCAGTTAACTGAGTACTATCGAGCAAATGCAACAGTATTTCCGAGTTGGGATTGTGTTTATAATGCCATATATTGTGTAATTTTGCTTTTCACCATACCTTCTGCTGTATCATTCTCACAAAGAACAGACGTTAGCGCATTCACATTCTGTTTATTATGCAATACTAAATTGTTTAATTTTGCTTTGGACCATGCCTTCCGCTGTGTCAATCTTGGAAAAACGTTATGCGTGATCACGGGCCATCGCTGATCGGACGCGACTGGTTACAGCACATTAGGTTGGACTGAAGTAATGTGAACAAGCAAGGAACAAGCAAAACTGACAGTAATAACGGCAGTAGTAGAATTGTGTTCAAAATATTGCAAATTGTTCAAGAACGACCTAGGAGACTTTAAAGGTGAAGTTGTAGTTACTGAAGCCCTACAGAGAAAGAGACTCAAAGACCAGGAGCCAGGTTAGCCATTGCAGATTCGTCGTCGTCGAATGCTACCGGCATGCAATGAGTGGCGCTACAGTTGCCCCCCTCCCAGAAGACCGGAGGGGGCTAGCCCAGGTCACATGACGGGTCGAGGGGGGTGGCTGAGGCGCTGCGGGGTTGTAGCTGGAAGCGGTAGTAGTTGCATCTGGCGGTGGATCGTCTTGGAGGTAAGCGGGCTTGAGCCTATCGATCCCGACTGTTTGCTCTTTACCGTTGACGAGGATACGGAAAGTCTTATCACCGTGGGCGATGACGCGGCAGGCGCCGGCGTAGGGGGCTTCCAAAGATCGGTGCACGGGGGGCGAACGTAGAAAAACGTGGGTGGCGGAGGCGAGGTCTCGGGGTACATAGAATGGGCGTCCGACGGATTTTCGTACCGGGAGAGGCCGAAGTTGGAAGAGGGTGGACTGGAGTCGGGCGAGGAAGTCCAGGGGCGAGTCCAAGTGGTCTCGAGGGAGAAGAAGCAGCTGTCCCGGAATTCGGAGGCTCGATCCGTAGACCATGTCCGCGGGGGAGCAGTGTGAGTCCGCCTTGACGGCACAGCGAACACCGAGGAGTATCAAGGGGAGGTGATTATGCCAGTGGGTGCGATGCTCATATGCCATGATGGCGGATTTCAGATGACGATGGAATCTCTCGACGAGCCCGTTGGCGGCGGGATGATAGGCGGTTGTGCGATACCTGGTTGTTCCCAACATCTTGAGCATGCAGCGAAATAGGGAGTATTCAAATTGTGCTCCTCTGTCAGTTATGAGTTCGGCTGGGGTGCCGAAACGTGCGACCCAGGTGTGCAGAAAGGTGGAGCATACAGTTTCGGCGGTGACGTCCACCATAGGAGCGGCCTCGGGCCACCGAGTGTACCTGTCTGTGCAGGTGAGTAGGTAGCGGTAGCGGTAACAAGGGATGAGGCAAGTGGGACGATGATGTCCACGTGAATGTTGTGAAACCTGTGATCCGGGGGCAGGAAGGCTGCAAGGGGGGTGGCCGTAGCGCTGCACTTTCGCACGCTGGCATGGGACGCAAGACTGGGTCCATTTGCGGATATGATTCCGCATGCCAGGCCAG
Source organism: Ornithodoros turicata (assembly GCF_037126465.1). Lineage (NCBI taxonomy): Eukaryota > Metazoa > Arthropoda > Arachnida > Ixodida > Argasidae > Ornithodoros > Ornithodoros turicata. The sequence goes on along the minus strand of NC_088205.1, from coordinate 35,041,400 downwards.
ACGTATCGTGAGGAGATGAGGTGGTGGGTCGCACGGACGCCACCATGGGCAAGGGAGTGAAGAGTGTCGAAGACCATGCGCTGAAGTGTGGCCGGTACGAAGGGGCGCGGCGTACCGGTGGAAACGTCACAGGCGACAGGGAGATCGGAACCGGGAAGGACAACGTCTTGGAGATGCAGGCTGGTGGAGTGCGCGGCGCGTATCTTGGTAAGCTCGGCGTCCGTTTGCTGGTGTCTAGCCAGAGTGTTGGCGTCGAGAGGAAGCTCATGGGAGGTGGCGCAAATGCGACTCAGGGCATCGGCGGGTTGGTTGGAGCGGCTGACATCCGTAGTAAATTCGGCCAAGTAAGAGAGATGGCGAATCTCGCGAGGGAGAGTACTTCGCACTGGCCGACGTAAAGGCAGTCAAAAGGGGCTTGTGATCAGTCAGGAGCGTGAAGCGACGCCCTTCGAGGAAGTATCGGAAATGCCGCACGGCTCTGAATGCGGTCAGCAGTTCCTTGCCGGAGGTACTGCACGCTGATTCTGTAGGCGAGAGCTTCTGCGAGAAGAACGCGAGTGGGACGACGACTCCATCTTGGATCTGGTGCAAGGCGGCTCCAACAGCACCATCCGAAGCATCAACCATGAGAGAAGTGGGTGCGTCAGCACGGGGATGGGCCAGGAGAGTCGCCGAAGCCAGGACATGCTTGATGTCATGGAATGCGGACGTTGAGGCAGCGGACCACGAAAGAGGAGAGTTCTTCGCAGGTTGACCCCGAAGGAGTTCATCCAGAGGGCGAAGGATGCGGGCGGAGTTCGGTATGAAACGGCGATAGAAGTTAATTAAACCAAGGAATCTTCGGAGCTGGTGGATTGTGGAGGGAATGGGGAAGTTTGTGATGGCTTCTACTTTGGACGGGAGCGGTGATATGCCAGCGCTCCAGACCTGGTGTCCTAGAAACTCGAGGGACGGTACGCCGAATTGACATTTCTCGAGATTGATGATGATGCCGCACTGCCGAAGACGCGAGAATACTTGACGAAGATGGTGCTCATGCTCATCAGAGGAAGAACTCGCAATGAGCAGGTCGTCGATGTATGCCATGACGAAGGCTAGGCCTCGCAGCACAGTATCTATAAGCCTCTGAAACGTTTGTGCCGCGTTGCGGAGGCCGAAAGGCATCCTCACGAATTCAAAAAGGCCAAACGGCGTGGTGATAGAGGTCTTGGGAACATCATCTGGCGCGACTGGTATGTAATGGTAGGCTTTCTTGAGATCCAGCTTAGGGAAGAGTGTTGCGCCAGCTAAACTGGTAGTAAAATCTTGGATGTGAGGTAAGGGATATCTGTCGGGTTTAGTAACAAGGTTGAGAGCCCTGTAATCTCCGCAGGGGCGCCAGCCGCCAGTTTTCTTGGGCGTCATGTGGAGAGCAGAGGACCAGGCGCTCGTCGCGGGGCGTATGATACCAAGTTCCAACATATGCTGAAATTCTTGGCGAGCGATTGCCAGCTTTTCAGGTGCGAGGCGCCGAGGGCGGCAGTGGATAGGCGGTCCGGAAGTGCGCCAAACGCATGCACGAAAGATGCCACTACTCTCTCCGCTGCGTACGGAGTTCTGGACAGACTCCACCGTCGCACTCCACTGGATCACAAGCGCGCAGTCCCGGACACCTGTCTTCGTTCAGAACCGTGTGACCGAAATTCGCCGGTTGACAACAGACTCCGCATGGCAGCATTGTAAGAGCCGGGACAACACAGCAGATTACAACACAACTAACTCGCGGGATTTCTGCTCATCGCCTACAGAACGAGTCTCTCTGGTGGCATGGACCTCCATGGTTATCTCAGCCCCGCGATAACTGGCATTCCGAGTGGTCCGATCGTCCTCCATCACCACCACCGAGCACTGAGGACGCTCCTCTACCATCGATGTGCAACGCTGCGTCAGCAGTACGTCCTCCGCCTGTGTTCAGCTTAGATCGTTACGGCACTCTCAGCCAAATGCTTCGAGTCACTGCATGGGTTGCCAGGTTCATCAAGAACGCCCATCCCAGAAAATCACATACCCGCGGCCCGTTAACTGCATCCGAGATCGCCGAAGCGGAGCTATACTGGATTCGGCAAGTCCAAGAGGAAGTCTTTCAAGAAACCCTCGCACTTCTTCGTCGTGCCGATCCACTGCCCCGCTCCTCACGACTCGCGGCACTGCGGCCTTTCATGGATAGCGACCAGATCCTGCGTGTCGGGGGTCGACTAGCTGAGCTTCTTGATTCAGACAGCTTGAAACATCGTATCATCTTACCAATGTGGTGAAAAACGTCGTGTGTAATAGGTTTCTTCCAGTTGCAGGCTTGCGTGAGTTCTGGGAAGTCGTCCAAAACGCGAGCAAATCTTGACTCCAGCGGTTGCAGCGCTGTTTCGTATAGCCGCGTGGAGTGCCCGGCGCGGACGGCCTGTACGGAGAGCGAAGTGGAGGTGTCGACGAGACGGCCACGAGCGAGGTCGACGGTGAGGTTATAGTTGGAGAAAAAGTCGGCGCCGAGGATGGGATGAGCGACGTGAGCCACCAGGAAAACCCACGGAAACGATCGTCGAAGATTGAGGGTGAGGGATCTTTCGGAGTAGACAGGAATGCCGGAGTTAACAGCGCGAAGGTAGTATAACGCTGGACGAAGTCGATCAGTCTTGGGGGCCGGGAAAACGCTAACCTCTGCTCCCGTATCAACGAGGAATTGCTTCCGTGAATTGCGGTCCAGGAGGTAAAAAAGGCAGCTTTGATGGGAACGGGGGCCGGTCGCCGCAGTTAAGGGCCTCCCGAGGAGTTTCCCGACCAGGAGCAGGGAATTGTGCACTTCTGGGCGCTCGTCACCGGATCACGTCCGGGTCACCAGTTTGTAGTTACTGAAGCCCTACAGAGAAAGAGACTCAAAGACCAGGAGCCAGGTTATAGGTCAGTTTAATCTGCGCGGCACAGAACTGAACTGCCGATATGCATGCGAGCTGTGCACGAGAAACAGACGGGCCGATTCGTCGTCGTCGAAGGCTACCGGCATGCAATGAGTGGCGCTACAAAGTCGTGAAGCTTCATTTCAAAGAAGGCGCTCAACCTTGTTTCTTGAGGCACGTCCAGTAGCATTTGCGCTGAAGCCAAGTGAACTGGATGTGAACTGAAACAGATGGAAGCGATGGGAATCATCACCCTTCAAGAGACATCGGATTTTGTGACACCGGTGGTGCCCGTCGTAAAACGCTAAGATAAAATTGTGTGGAGACTACAAGGTCACCATCAATCCTCTTCTAGAGAAAGTCCAGTACCCCTTACCGCGAATCGACGATTTGTTAGCCGAGTTGGCAGGAGGAAAAAACTTCTCGCGCATAGACCTTAGCCGCTCATACCAGCAAAAAGTCGACGAAGATTCAAAGAAATATCTAACCACCAACACCCATCTCGGCTTGTATAAAGTAAACCGCCTCCGTTACGCCCGCTCCAGCAATTTTACAGAAGGTCATGGACTCTGTGTTGAAAGGTCTACCTGGTGTGACATGCTACCTTGATGATATTCTCGTTACTGGCAAGACAAATGAAGATCATCTACGTAATCTAGAAACTGTCCCGAAGATTCTCTTGGAACGGGGTTTTCGAGTTCAGCGAGATAAATGTGAATTCTTCAAGCCGCGTCTCGAGTATTTGGGACACTTGATACACAGACACTTTGGGACACCAACGCGAGTAAAAGTAAAAGCCGTATTGTGTGCCCCGGCCCCAAAAGATAAAAAACAGCTGAAATCCTTCCTCGGAATAATAAACTACTATGGCAAGTTCCTGCCGCAACTGTCGACAATACTGCACCCGTCAAATAACCTTCTACGTGAAGGTACACGGTTGATTTGGAATTCGCAGGGTCAGCACGCATGTCAAGAAGTCAAAGACCTGCTAGCATCAAGCGCAGTGCTAGCGCATTATGATCACGACAAACCTTTACGGCTTGGATGCAAAGCCTCTCCGTATGAAATTGGAGCTGTTCTTTCACATGTTGACGAAACCGGCACTACAAGACCGGTTGCTTATGCATCGAGGACACTGTCAAGTGCCGAAAAGAACTACAGTCAACTAGAAAAAGAAGGTTTAGCGTCGGTGTCTGGTGTCAAGAAATTCCATGCTTATTTGTACGGGCGACATTTTCGACTTTTGACTGACCACAAGCGATTGCAATACATTTTCGGATCGAAACGGGGGTGCCGCACGTTTACAGAGATGGGCAGTCATTCTGTCTGCATACGATTTTTCTTGACAGCATCCATCATATGCAGATAACATCGAACCTGATTGTCTGTCAAGGTTACCTCTGCCTGGCTCCGAATGTGAATTCCCGGATGGCGTTAATTATTTTTTCCTGTTCCTTCCTTATCCATCTCCTGCAAACATATTGCGAAAGACACAGCACGAAATCCAGTTCTGTCAAAAACGCGATCGTGTACGTTACAAGGATGGCCGGGACACGTGACAAAGGAAGCTTCGAAGCCTTTCTTTCAAAGGCGCCATCAACTATCTGTGCAGCAAAATTGTCTTCTTTGGGGAATGCGAGTCGTCGTCCTGCCTACGCTAAGGAAGAGGATATTGGATGAGTTGCATAACTCGCACCCGGGTTGGCACGTAGTTACGTTTGGTTGCCATCAGTTGATCTCGACATAGAAGAAACCGTCAGGAATTGCAACGAATGCCAACAGCAACGTAACAATCCATGTTCAGCTCCCGTACATCCATGCGAATGGCCTACGGTACCTTGGCAAAGAGTGCACGTAGACTTCGCCGGACCGTTCATGAACAAAATATTTCTTGTGTTAGTGGATGCACACTCGAAATGGTCGGAAGTATGGGAAATGCATTCAACAACATCGAGAGCTACGATTGAAAAGCTAAGAGACGCTTTCAGCAGGTACGGACTCCCAGAAACGCTCGTTTCGGATAATGGCGCACAGTTTACATCTGAAGAGTTGAAAATTTTTCTAAGCAGCAATGGAATCCGCCACGTATTATCTGCATCTTATCATCCTTCCAGGAATGGCATCGCCGACAGGTTCGTGCAGTCACTCAAGCAAGGACTAAAAAAAAAAGCAATGGCATCGATTCCATCGACACTTGTACAATTTCTTATTGACGTACCGCAACACTTCGCACGCAACAACAAGGAAGCTCCTGCAACACTTAATATGGGAAGAAGGCTACGCTCACGTCTGGACCTAGTGAAGTCATTCTTATCTTCTGAAATTCGACACAAACCGTTCGGGGCAACTGTTTACAAATGTTCCTGTTCTAGAACATTTTGTGTGGGAGACGCGGTCCTCGTCCGAAATTATCCAACACCGCCAAAGTGGCTTTCGGGAATCATCGTGAAACAATCTGGCCCAGTTTGTTTCCAGGTGAAGGGTTCGTCAAGTACTGGTACCTATGTCTGGAGAAGACACCAAGACCAGATGTTGCCTGCAAATCATGGCGAGCCCAATCGACACCCTGAACTATGGCTGAACCAAGCGAGGACCTGTGGTGGGACGCTACGAAGCGCGCGACAGACAGCACCGATGACAACCACGTCAACGGATCAGAACAAGTGTCACGCGAAGATATCCCCTGCGTGAAAGACGACAACCGGATTTCTACCGGCAAACTTGAATATTTTCCATGTATTAAGTTCTGAATGTGACATAATTAGTGTTGTGTTACTGCAATTGTACTGTTGTATTAATGCACGTATTTAACGTTATGCAAAGGGGGGAGAAGTGATAGATATCGTTGTTCTTATACCAGAATGACCTGTGTTGCGCTTTCGAATGAGGCGAAAGGGACCGAGGATTGTTTCCCCATCAAGTCGGAAGAAGGGAAACCGTCAACAGTGGCGCGTTTTCGGCGCATGGCAGAATATTCTCAGACAGGCTCGAAATACGAGTAAAATGTGACTTACAGGTGGCCGTAGATCTACTAGCTCTGAGCGAAACCTGACTGAAGAATGAAGCCTGAATGCATACAGTTGGATGTCTCTGGTTTCAAATGTTTTACTCAGGTTTACAAACAGGGTGTGAGATCCGGTGGAGTAATGATTTATGAAATGAATGGAGCGACCACTATGTATGTTTGTCAGCAGCCAGTAGTTGGCTCTTTTTATGAGCATTAATTTGTTTTCTTTTGCCTCTTTGCTTACTCCAAACCAAGATATAACACTTGTCACATATCCGTGACTGTTTCGGAAGAGAGCAATATGGGAGTCAGATCAGAACAGTCATCAGAACAAGAATTTAGATGTCTTTGTGGCTGAGATTATTGACTTTGAGACATTTGACTGTGAATGAGAACTAACTTAATGAGTGGTGGTGCTGGTGAAAGGGCTCGCAAAGTTGTCGACCTCACAGAGACTGACGCCCTGAGGGAATGTGCGTCCTGGGCCGACTTCTAAGGGAACTTAATGAGTGACATGTCTCGAGTACAATACAACTTTCATAATCTAAGGACCAATTGCAATGACTCCCGGTGGATCATGCGTAGGTATGATCATTTTGGGATTTACATGAACTCGCGACATCTCATACTTATCCTATGCTTGCCAAGCACTCGCTATCTAGGAATTTGTTCCACCTATATATGTAGAATATGTAACTAAGAATTAAAAAAATAAATGCACAATCCACATTACTCATGATTTTCACATAGTAGTACGCAGCCCCAGACATAGGTCTACGTCTATGACAGAATGGGGAGCTGGTGGACAAAATTCATTATGAAAAAAAGCCTGAGCGTGGGGTACGAAGCAGATACAACGGCCGAACAGGTCAAGTTTATAAGCTTGCAGAATGACACAGCTATCAGTTTGAGTTTGAATGTAAAAAGAAAAGAAAAACAGATATGATACAGGTACGCTCCCGTGTTCTTTGTGCAGTTCCTGCGCTTTAGAACAGTAACGTGGTCCAGGCTTTTATTTTTCCCGTTCCCCGGGCTGTACATTCTCAGATATTGCACGGAAACAGGTGGAAGATCGTGCACAGCGCATGTAATTACATTCTTAGACTGACGAGTCTAATCTGACACTTTTCCTCCCTTTACTACCAGGGGAGAAAGGCGGCGCTAGTGTCGCGCTGCCAAACTCCAGGCGAACGTCCCTATTGCAGTACCTTTTTGAGGTTCGAAAACATGCTCGCTTTTGGTGCCCATATGTACTCTGCGCATGGAATCATGTACAAGAAAATTGTATTTTCATACGCTTCGTTTTATTCGTTTCTAGCATAGCCATGCTCAGCCGAACTTCTAAGTTACGAGTTATAACTTAGAACATAGAACTTCTAAGAACGTGTTATAACTTAGTTATTACGATGTCTTATGTGTAATAAAACAATGAGTGATATTAAACGGTACGAGCAACTTATTTATTTACACGTGGTAAACAAGACATTCGTGAACGAGACTGCACTTCTTCAGGTTATAGCCTGAAGAAGTGCAGTCTCGTGCACGAAAGCCTTGTTTACCATGTGTAAATGAATAAGTTGCTCTTAATGTTTAATATCACTCTTTGATTTACTCACCACCCACCGGCAACATGACATCGCCCATTTTCTTTGCCTTCGTATCTTAATAAACCACTATAAGTAACGTATGCTTGCTGGAGTGTGACGGTCGCAAACAAATCTCGTTTTCGCTCGAACCAGTAACCAGAACTATTTCATTTCTGCTGTGATTCTTCTGCCTTTCTTTTTTTGTGTTCTTCGGAGCTAGCGATACCAAAACCCGAATCTGTTTTCTCTAAAACGGCATTCCCTAAAACGTGCCTCGGAGTCTCTAAAACGGTATTTGCTAAAACGTAACTCGCTAGAACGTGACCTGTTCTCTAAAGCGCAATTCTCTAAAACAAGGGTCTCTGAACCGTGGGGGAACCTTTTCGCGTTCATTGGAGACATCAAATGTACCGGCTTGTTCGATTTGGGATGGGACTAGCCCTGAGTAAGTTCTGGAACACAGCCAACGACAAAGGCTTATTCGAGCAATCGGTTTCGCCTTTATGCATTATATATGCTCATCCTTCCCTTCACTTGAGCGCCCGTTACCTTTTAGGTTGCGTGGTCCTGTAACGCGGAATTGTGATAGAAATATTTAAATCGGTGTTGGACCATGAGCGTACTTGATGTATAGGTTAATTGCAGCTAACCAACGGAAGCGATAGAATTGCTGAATGCAGTCTGGATATGAGCAGTCTGTAGAACATCATTTGCAATTTGTAACACCACTAGTTGATGCCGTCTAAACTGCCTTGTCCTTATTATGCCAATCAGCAAAGCTGATCGGCATAGTGAGCCATAAGCAGAGCATACCGAAAAAGCCGATATCCCGTTTAGATATCCTAACGTTTTTTAAATATATCGCGCGATATGGCAGTCGTTAGCGAATAAACATGCTTTACAATTAAATTTATTTATTATAACGTTTATATAAACAAGAAACAGCAAAGGTCTCAAGACTGACTCCTGTGGTTTACCCCAGATGATACCCGGTCTTTGCAGGATGACTTAAGTTAATTATAGTCCACGAACTGGGTTCGACGACACAGGTACCCAAGCAGCACCCCGATGTCGGGCCGACATCGGCCCGATGTGCTCCTGCCGACATCCCCGATATCGGCCCAACATACACTTTGCAACACCGCCCAGAGTTGGGCCGATGTCGGGTCAGGATATTGGTCCGATATCGTTTGGACATGCTGCCGATGTCATTTCGACATGCTACCGATTTGTGACCGATGTTGTGCCAACATAATTTTGTATTTGTATTCGTGTGTTGGCGATCGTAACTAAACGTTAGACCGGTTATTTGCGACGAAACAACGTTTTATTTCTGCCATTGTTTCTTACTCGTTTCATTTTCTGATGGTTTCCTTTGTTCCTCGTATTTCCCGTGGCGGGCAATGAGCGCGGCGTTACAAAAAGCAAGACGAAAAAAAGTTTAAAAGCTCCTAGGACCACGAAGTCCAAGAAGCTTTCAAAAGGAACCGGCATTCCTTTTCCAAGCGAAAACAGATACTATATATTTCATGTCTTACGAGCTTCCGCAACTTCGAGAGCCCTGCTCGTCTCGGAATCAAAATGGTGGAGGTGACGTGTCTCAGTTTAATTCGCTCAAGCATGCAAACGAGGCTCAAGTGAGGAATTCCTTCGAATAGTAACTCGACATTAACGTAACGAATGTGTTTCCTACTTGCTTTTGGCGCGGGACACCAAGGAAGTCGATGGAAAGCCAGTGTCAGCGTCATGTCGTTGGCTTCGGTCAACATCGAGCCGATATTGCCAACTTCAGTGGGATGTTGGTCGCAAGTTGGCAATGTCGGCGTCATGCCTCTGGTTTCTATAATCATCAAGCCGACATTGTCAATCTCTGTGGGATCTCAATCGCAAGTTGACATTGTCAGCGTCATCTCGCTGGTGTCGGTCAACACCAAGCCGACATTGCCAACTTCAAAGTGATATCGGTCGCAAGTTGGCATTGTCGGCTACATGTCGCTTATTTCGGTCAACACTGCGCCGACATTGCCAACTTCAGAGTGATATCGGTCGCAAGTTGGCAGTGTCTGCTAGATGTCGCGTTTTTCCATCAACATCGAGCCGACATTGCCAACTTCAAAGTGATATCGGTCGCAGGTTGGCATTGTCGGCTACATGTCGCTTGTTTCGGTCAACATCGAGCCGACATTGCCAACTTCTGTCGTACATCGGTCACAAGTTGGCAGTGTCGGGGATATGTTGGGCCGACATGCCCAACTTGCTGCCGATATCGGCCCGATGTCGTGTGCTGCCTGGGTAGTCCACGAGCCAAGCCATGATCTTGGTATTATGCGTCAGTTTTCTATAGGGTACGTACACGGCGAAATACCTTGGAGAAGTGCAAAAACAAAATGTCAACTTTTAGGATCTAAAGCTAATGCGAAGTCGTGGATGAAATCAGAGATCCCTACAGAATCTATGCTGCAAGGAGTAAGTAACCCATTTCCTTCAAGGAATGATTTTACCTGGTCATCATTTTACTTGTTTGGAAAAGATGTGCTCTAACAATTTACAACAGCTGGAGAGAAGAGATAATTCGAAACCAAAGACGAGTCTCCTGTCTTACGTATTGGTATTACAGGAACGCATTTCCATTCGTTCGGGACAGTCCCTTCGTCCAGCGACATTTGAAAAATAATTTTGAGGCATTGGGCAACCCACTCGGTGTACCTTGTAACAAAATCACTCTTCGGAATATTGTCTGGTCCAGAAGACCTCAATAACGCGTCCTGGAATAGCCATTCCCGAGTCTTTTGCTCTAACATGTCCACTTTTTCATTTACCAACCAACCCGCAGAAGACTCCCTGATGTTTAGCTTCCTGAGTGGCATAATGACAAATACAGATACAAGTACTGATTTAAAGTAGCGTAATACTAATAATAATTCGAGGCTTTAAAGGTCAGCTACGCCGATTTCCCGATGTGTTAAAACGGTTGTGACATTCAGAACGAGCACGTCCAACTGCCCCGGAAGCGCACCTTCGTTTCTCAATTTTGGCTTCCTATTACGAAAATTAATTAATCAAAGAAATCAAAACAAGCCATGGGCGCAGCCATTTTTGTGACGTAGATGGGAAAAACCTGCTCCATCTACGTAGATAGAGAATCGTGCTTCTGATTGGATGAAAGCTGAGGCTTTCTCCGACTTCCCTGGCGGCTTCTCCCGTTTGCAAGGAAATCCAGTAATGGCGGCCGACTACGATTAGTGATTATCATCCAAACACTATCGATAGTACTATGGATAGTTGAGACGACTACTCATTTAGCTATCGATAGTTTTGCTCAAAGCTATCGATAGTAAGTTGGACACAGCCCAAACCCGCTTGCTGCAAAAATGTAGAAGTGACTGCTCCAAGTTGTATTATCATCTAATCAAATACCTTTATAGTTGCACATTATTGATATTTTTAGATAGTTTCGGACCGTTAGCATGAAAAAGCCGATTACATGAAACAGAGGAACTGTTCCGAAAAACGGGAGCCTCTGTTCTGCTTAAACAGAAAAAGAGATGTCGTGGATTGTTGTGCGCTATGCGTTTGGCTAACATTAATCAGAGCAGTAGCGTACGCTGTCAGACTATCATTACTTTATGTTACTCTCATGGTAATACGGGTTTGTGACAATTAACGACCACTAATTCCTCCTCAGAAGGGCCCACATTATAGCATTGCACATGTATAATACTCCGATATTTCATATTTCATGAACTTGATAATTTATTCCCCGTGATCATTTTTCTTTCTTTCTTTTTCTTCATTTTTCTTTTTCCTTCTTCCCCCCGAGGGGTAACCACCAATCAAGAGAGAAACTCGATAGTCGAACTACATGCGAAAACGAGAATTTAGAAGGTTTTGTTTCCGATGAAAATATGTTCATCTTTTAAACTGCGTGTGACTAAACTGTCGATAGTTTGCATGAGCGAAATGCGAATTGAGACGGTTTCGTTTTTAAAAGAAAGATGATAAATTTTTGAATTCGTAGTGAACAAAGTATTGAGAGTTTGCAGGAGCGAAAAGCGAATTCAGAAGGTTTCGTTTTGAAAGAAACATGCTAACATTTTAAATTCGCAGTGAGCGAACTATTGATAGTTTGCATGGGCGAAACGCGAATTCAGAAAGTTTCTTTTTCAAAAGGAACATGCTGAAATTATAAACCTGGAGTGAATAAACTATAGATACTTTGCAGGAGCGAAACCCGAATTCAGAAAGTTTAGTTTCCAAAAGGAACCTGCTCAAATTTTTAATTTGGAGTGAAGAAACTGTTGACTTTTCGCAGGAGCAACACTTAAATTTAAGTTCGGATTGGGTAAACAATTGATAGTTATCAGGAGCGAAACGCGAATTCAGATGATATCGTCTTCAAAACAAACATGCTAAAATTAAAATTTTTAGTGAACAAACTATTGGTAGTTTACAGCAGCGAAACGTACATTTCGCAGAAGGTTTAGTTTTCAAAGAAACAAGCTAAAATGTTAAATTCGGAGTGAATATTTTGGAGTGAATTGGTAAATACATAAAACTCAAACTCAATAAAGTATTGATAGTGTGCAGGAGCGAAACGCGAATAAACCTCTACCCGAGAAACGTCATCATGACGTTGGTAGACAGACCGAAACCAAAACAGATCGGAAGGGGAGAGCTGGGTTCCACGAATGGTCAATTGTTCGCTGCTTCCTATTGAAAGAAAAGTAGGACCGAACGTTGCGTCCCTTTCAGAGACCATCGTAATCCCCTCAAGACCGTGACTTTCGGGCGCGACCTATAGCTTTGAACGTAGTTCAACTCTAAAGGGTGAACCGCATGGCACGAAAAACTGTTTGAAAACTGGCCGAACCGAAATCGGGACCGAACTTTTTTCTGTGCATCACCGCATGCTACCGAAATGCACCCCGAATTTCGGCCGAAGACTTTTGGCCTTGGGGAACATCGCGTTTCAACCATCCAGGTCAATGAGATAATCCCTGTATTCATAGGGGTAGAAGTCGCACACACAGCAACAGTATACCCCATTGTACGTCATCGTTGCTATGGTTCTCCTTCTGGCTGGATAGCTATTGGATGCTTCTACTTTTTCGGTTGGCGTCACTTCCCATTTCGGAGGAGAAATCTGGCTTGGCCAGATCGGGCCGAATTCGGCACGGAATTCTGTTCTCCGAAAAAAGTTCGGTCACGAATTCGGACGCTTTTCGGGCCATGCGGTTCACGCTTAACAAACTTGTGGTGGTGTCGAACATTATGACGTCATTTGTTTACAAACAGGTAGAGGTCTATTCAGAAGGTGTGCTGGATTGGCTTGGCTCAAGCTACGTGAAGCTCTGTGTAGTCCTGTCACGACACTATCGATAGTCCGGAAAACTATCGCGATACTATCGAAATTCCAGTTCACTCGAAGGTTGGACAATCGATAGTTCAAAACTATCGATAGTACCGAATGTTTCGATAGTATCGCCCATCACTACTACGATGAGCGTTTCGTCCGAGGTAATCCCGAGAACTATTGAACGATGGAAACTACAACTGCGAACTCACCTCAACAACATTTTCGACGTGAAATTGCGATTATGTGCTCGAGAACTTCGCAGTTCAACCGTTCAGCTGCCATTCACATCGACCCGTTTGCTGCTTTTACTGCAAGTGCTGGAATGGGAGCGATTGAGCAACAGCGTGAGACTTGGTGGCCGTTTGAGCATATACCTGCAGATGACTGGTCTTCAAAGAAAGAAGACCGTATTTCTGCCCGTGTGCACATCGTGCGATTGCCAGGCTTGTTACACGAGATACATATATTGTGCAGAATCATAGAGTGACCGCAGTGAACGACGTAGGAATGTATCGTGACCATTCGAACTGCATTCGTTCAACCATTCGTCGGTTATATGAAAGCATTGGTGATTAGAGTTGTCCTGCACAAAAAGTGTTGGATGTAGTTTTGTAGTGTGTTGTTTATCTCGTAGCGCGCATCGCGGCATGTAGATCGAGAGCCCTTATACGTATTTTTTGCATGTTTACTTGAGTGTGCGCATTGCTCTATACCACACATGCCATATTTCATTCATAATAGTTTCGCAAATATACACGTACGGGTCGATCTCATACTGCTTTTGAGTTAGGCATAGTGTCTTCAAATCAGGGTATATGTATCCTGTTTGCTGGGCTCAACGGATGTTATTAAGGGTAGTGCAACATTTCCCACTTCTTGAACCATGCTAGCATTGCCAAAATAAGGAACATTACACTGTGCTGTGTATTCCACACTCAGTTGTCTCGCGACGTAGACCCCCAATTATGTGTACTCCACATGTTCAACCAGGCAGCACTTCCCATACCCTAATTTTTTAAAACATGTGCTTAAAATTGCACAACTGCCACTCAAGTAACTTTGCCACGAAGTTAGTCAGTGACAAAAGGTATATGTACTTTATCACAAATTTAATAACCTTGGTGGAAATGGTTGATGCTGTCCACTGCCTTGTACGGTGCACTTCGTAGCAAAATACACAGACTCCAAATGTTTTCCTTGTCCACAAATGCCCTGTCAAAGCTGAAAGACCCTTATCAAAATGGGGAAGCCCGGGCTTGCTTGTCCAGAGGAACATGAATATGAAACCGCAGCGGTCAACGTAAATAAGTGAATGCTCAGCAACTAAGGCTGGTGATGCCGAAGACTTGATATTCCTAGGTTAAAAGGGGAAAAAAAAAAGAGCACTGCGGCATATTAATGTTGCTTCAAAAGTATAACACCACAAGATTTGTGTGAGTCAGTTGGTGTATTTAGTTATGTTGGTCGCCTCCTGCACCAATTTTTAATAAGGATCAATTGCGTTGCTGCCAACCATGACCTAAGCCTGACCTATGATGTAATAATAATAATAATAGTATCTATCTATGACCTATATGGACCTTCAACATTATAGTTTCGTCTAGGTTTCACACGTGGCTTTTAGTGAAATTCGACGCTGCTCTGTAGAGCTGATATGAGACTTGCAGAGTAGAGAATTTGTTTATTTATATTTTCCAAAGAACATGTAAGAAACAATGTGCTGTACCAACTGTATTCAAACAAATACAAATATACTTTGTTTTAGCTATGTGCATGTTAGCAGATTACAGGTGACCGATGACACACAATGGGGTCAAGGTTGAGAACACAAGAGAACACACTACCACTGCAGGCACTGTCCTGAAATTCTAAGTCACCATTTGTCAGAAAGCAATGACCACGCACAGCCTAAGGATCATATTGAGCTCCTTCCATTATTTTTTTATTGACAGCACGTTGGCTGCCATCTAGTTCATGAAAGTGACCTTTATTGTTGAGAGAACGGTTCAATAGTAAGCGAGCTGGTGATAGTGTCCATGATGGCGAAACCCAAAGAGGAGATACAAGAAGGGACATAAACACACAATGTTCAGACATTGTGTATGCCCCTTCCTATCCCTCGTCTCATGGTTTTTGCTATGGACCTTCATCATGTTCGCTTCCGGAAACTTTACATATTTTTATGTAGAATTGTGAAGGTACAGCCAGGCGCTGTTCGCAAATCACACGGTACTTTTCTTGAAACAGGAATCAATAGAAGGTACACAGTCATCTTCAGCACTGCACATATCTACGGGACATGTTAATCACTTTGGAATGTCACAGACATGTCATGGAGGCCGGTTCATGATTAGTGGTGTTGAACAGGCAACTATTTGTCATATGCATGAAAAAGCCGATTACATGAAACAGAGGAACTGTTCCGAAAAACGGGAGCCTCTGTTCTGCTTAAACAGAAAAAGAGATGTCGTGGATTGTTGTGCGCTATGCGTTTGGCTAACATTAATCAGAGCAGTAGCGTACGCTGTCAGACTATCATTACTTTATGTTACTCTCATGGTAATACGGGTTTGTGACAATTAACGACCACTAATTCCTCCTCAGAAGGGCCCACATTATAGCATTGCGCATGTATAATACTCCGATATTTCATATTTCATGAACTTGATAATTTATTCTTCAAATATATGAAGCAACAAATGTACTTTACTTTATTATGGTTATTATAGCCAACACTGCCAAGAATGTGGGAACACAGTCTTGTGCCACCTACACTCTTCAAAATGACCTCCACACACAACACATTGTAGGTCAACGAGAGTCCCGAATGATGTCCTCTCCCTCCCCATTGGCTGAGAACATTCTTCTACGACTTTGCATAAGGGGAAGTTAGTACAAGAACCGCACACATTCCTTTTTTGAGCAAATCAGTATTCAGAGAGTTACCATACTGTGGTGGGCCTGCAGTACATTATGTGGTACAGACACAGAATTCGCCGTACAACATATCCCCCGTTCTAATGACAGTCTTCTCCAATTTTTCAAACTGCCATTTCCCATAGTCGTTTATGATATGACACAGTATTTCTAAATCTTTACTGTAGTTTACAGGTTGTAGAAGAAAAAATACCATTGTTTCCGATCACAGGACGCAAGCCATAAATGCTATACGGCAACAGTACATGCTGCTGTCTAGCAGATGTTCGTGTGTGGACATGGTATGGTGCATGCAGCGTAAATTCCATGGTTAAAATATCCAAACGTGAACAACTGTTAGATTACACGATGTAGAATGCAGTATAGTATTTATGTCCCGTGTCATGTGACCAAAAACAATATGTGCTTGTGCTCATGCTGCACAACACAGGCGAAATGAACTACTTGTGAGGATAACAACACGAAACCCGAGGCGCCCAGGAAAAGGCATGACTTTACAATCTCTGTGTCAATTGTTTCATGTTGTAATTGCGTACCAGCTCGCCTGTACCCGAGAATATGTTTAATGCATTGTACACCTTAGACATGCAGTGTGTGGTGTGTTGTGATAGTAATGCCACTGCCAATTGAAAAATAATGCTCCAGGTGGATTGTTTCGGTACAATCTTGAACTAAGCATACCAAGGGGTACAGCATCTGCGTGACAGGTTTACCTGGAAGTAAGAATGTAAATGTTAGTTGAAGTCATTGAATAATTAACATATCAATATACTGCTGCACATCATACCAACAATAGAACAAAAGATGATCCGATATGTTCTGCAGGAATATCTCTGTACTCACAATATTAGTACAACAGCTACAGAAAGGCATAAACCAAGTTTTTGTATACATGATACCACTTGAATGCAACACAAGCTTCTGTTGCATTGCCAGAACACAACAGCGGACATATTTACCTTACTTAAACCTGAGAAAAAGAATGTACTGTTGCACACATGATGCTGTTTGAATGTAATCCTGAAACGTCTCGAAAAACACAATTTATGACCGAAACACATCAACTGGAAGATTTCGATTTACCTTACTCAAAACTGAGAAAAGGTATGTGCGGTTGCACACATGAAACTGCTTGAATGTAACCCTTGAGGGCTCTGGAACAACACCTTATTTGTGACCAAAATACAACAGCTGAGTCAACATTTAAATGTATACCTTACTCAAAATACACAAGTTGTGCTGCCGTGCATATGATACGATGATACTGCTTAAATGTACTCTGAAAGCGCTGGAGTAAGAACACAAACACCTCAGGCATGGTTGCTCTAAGCTAGCGAGCAACAGCAAGGGCATACGCATAAAAGAAGCCGAGCACAAGTGATGCAATGCACTTGATTCATCAGAAAATGAAATGTCTCAGTACCAGGTGTCACTGTTCCGTCAACAAAAACAGATGAACTTTGAAGGGGCGTCCGGTTGACACTGGTGACAGCCTTCAGCTTGAAGCCCAGAAGGGGATAGTTGATAGGAGTGCAAGCTTTTCGGTGGTGCCAGAATGCCTGCGAAATCATTTAACAAATAAGGCAATTCCAAATCTGTTCTGAGAATACACCCGCTGGGGCCTAATCTCTAAAAGATGAAGCAGTAACTGACAGATAGCGTATTTCTCTTTTCTATGTGATGGCATTTGCACCGCATGACTGACTTGTCTAGCATTACACGCCTTACCTTTATCTGCTGCCTAGTCCTGCCTGCAATCTCCTGCTGCAGACAAGGTCGGCACAGCATCCCGGACGAGATATCTTCGGCTTCGTGTGAAACAAGTTGCGCATTGCTTCTTCGTATGAGCGAAATGAACAGATCAAATTGCTGCTTTCCAAGGTGGCGCCCAGTCGGAGTTGTAACCAATTGTTGCAGTCAATAACTTTTTCTTTCGCCTTTCGGAAAGTTGTGGTTTGAAACATTGGAACTGCATGCTGAAGTTCTTGCAGACGGGAGCAAAACGCTCACGCATTCTCGGCACGCAGCACAGAACACGAAACACACCAGGAAGTCTGTACTGGCCTAGCAAATGCTTTGCAGTCGAAGGAAGGAAAACTCACGTTCCTCGAGAGTTCAGTGAAGTCCAGAAATATACTGGGCTCTCTAATAGCGAACTGTTTATCACTTCCCCAATGTCAATCTGCGCAGTAGACGGCTCGGCAGAAGGAACCGGCTGGTTTGGCGGAAGAAATCAAGCCAAATATCATGCCAAGCCGGAGCACGGGCAGACCACGAATGTGTCGTCGGCACAGGGTTTGCGGGCCACAAGACGGAATGTCAGTGAAACTAAAAATCCACTTTTTCGAAAAACCGCGAGGAATTTGGGACAACTATTTTGCACACATAATCAGTGTTCCCTTATGAACACATCGTGTGAGTACAATTCCATTCTGTAACATTCGAAAATCGGCGTAACGATGATAGATTTAAATCAATGATTCAAGGAGTTGCCACATTTTGTATACTGTCTGTTCTGATGTTGTGCGTCATTAGGTCCCTCTTTTGCTCGATACGACACAGCAAACGTCAAGGCACACGTGACCTTCAAGATGGCTACGCCCGTGATTGGCTGCCAGACCGATAAATATAACATACTCAGTGCTTATAGCTCACTGGTTAGCGTGCTGGTCATGTCACGTTGAGACTGGGAGGTACCCGGGTTCGAATCCCGGTGCCGGCTATGTTGACTGGGGTTTTTCGTGGGTTTTCAGTCTCTTTCAGACATATGTCGGCACAGTTCCCTTAGAAGTCGTCCCAGAACGCTCCTTCCTTCCAGAGTGTCAGTCGTGACGTTGCCCACCTTTGTGAGGCCGACAATGGCGAGCCCTTTCACCGCCACACACACACAAAAAAAAAGAAGAAGAAGGAATCGATAAAATCGGTTAAAGTATCAATATTTATATCGATAAATTATCGATATTTGAAATGCCGTCACGCCATTACTTGAACAAGTGAAAAAAGTTTTATCATATTCCATGCGTATTACCGCTGAGGCACGTGATGAAGACGCCGACGAACAACATGCATTACGAGGACCGACACAACAACGAAGTACAACGAAGACAACACGTTGGAGGCTACCCGACCGGGTAGAAGGGGTGTAAGAAGGTCAAAATTGACACAGTCATTCGAAAGTGACTGAAGGTATTATACACGTGAAAAAAGAGCACACGTCTGCCAGAGCTTGGCGTTTGCTGCCTTCGACTCGAGCCTCTTCACGAATTCTGCAACATCAAGACTGATATGCCCCTAACGTGCAGCACATCTTTACGGGAAATATCCGCATTGCGTTGCCTCTACATCTCCACCCCTTCCTCATCGCTAAAGTAAAACCAAATCGACAGGGAGACGGGAAAAAATCTGACAAGTATGGTTAACAAACTCGTTGACTCGTTGATTTTCTCACGTCCGCGCGCAGAAGCCGCCGAATTACTGATATTTCTATCAGCGTGCGTATCGATATTCGATACCTATATCGATGTAATGTTGATATTTACATCGATGTGAGTATCGATATTTTAAAAGCATCGATAACATCGCATAGATAAAATATCGATAATATTGATAAAAATATCGACATCGTTTCAACCCTATGTCGATTACTCCTAGTTTTCCGGACGACATTGGCTACCACCACCCACTTGACTATGCC
Organism: Ornithodoros turicata; assembly: GCF_037126465.1. Taxonomy (NCBI): domain Eukaryota; kingdom Metazoa; phylum Arthropoda; class Arachnida; order Ixodida; family Argasidae; genus Ornithodoros; species Ornithodoros turicata. Next base: position 35,021,893 of record NC_088205.1, on the reverse strand, counting down.
CTTGTCACTCAGTGTCTGCACAGTGCGACTCACGTGATGTCGTCCACATCCTCTTGCAACACTGACGCCGCTGAGTTAAAGCGTAGGCAGTTTGTTCAGAAGAGTTCGCACATGTGCCGCCATTGCTGTGGGAGATGCACATGTGGTGGCCGAAAATGAGGAGGGACAAAGCGCGCCGCCATTGCAATTGGCCACTGCACCAAAGAGTACAGTGACTTTAACAAGAAGTGAACGCGTTTGCAGGCGGAATCCGCGCTCCTGCCCATGGCAACCTATGGTCGGGTTTGCTGTTGCACTGCACACAAATCATGTACGGTCACAGCGCAGGGACTGCCCTTCGTCTGCTGCAATGCTATCGCAGTTCGTACGCGTTTGGAGGTGCGCCAAACAGTAGTGTTTGAATTGGTAGCCTACCGAAACGGTTTGCACGTGCTGCCGCGTGGAGATGGTGGAGAGCGCAAACTTTAAAAACGGCCATAACGCTTGCCACGAGCGAATTCAACATTGGGACCCTGTGCTTGGAAGCTGAGACCTGAAAACAGCTTTTGAGCAATACATTGCTCTCTCAGTGACATCTCTTTCTGTTGTCTGCTCATGTACTGCGCAGGCTGGGGACACGTTGGCTTTGTTTAGACGACACCTGTGTTGAGAACATTATTCCTCGACGTAAATGGTGGGAATTTGTAATAGACGACTTTCAATGAAGTCGACTGCTTGACGTGGGCATGACCCACAAATAACCGCCCATATCCACATGGAAATTGCCCAGTGACAGGAAAGTATAATGGCAGTTGTTTTAAAATGGGAGAATTCGGTAACATGGTACGTCTGTATTTTGATTCCAAGCGTGCCATTCGAACTAATCAGAAGTACTTTTTTGCCAGCGCCAGCCCCTTGCTCCCCGGGTATCCCGCTCAACAGGAAACACGTCCAATGGAAATCCGGAGGTTCCGTGTCAACTTTCCTAGAATTAGTCCCCCTTTAGCTCTCCTCAAAGGTTCTAGGCTTCAATGGTAGTCAGTTGACCCAATCTAAGGGCATATGTATCGGGTCGGCCGTCGCGTCCAAGCTTAGCGAAATGTGATAGATAATGCCTTAACAACTTCCTCTAGCTGTACGCTCAACCACCATTATCCGACGCTATGTGGATGATATCATCATGGTGACTCGAGACAACACTGCCATAAATAAACTAATCTCCGGAGCTCGTGAGTGCTGCCCAGAATTGCAATACTTCCCAGAATAACCCTCTAATGGTTCTTTAAGATTTCTAGACATCACCTTGCTTACTGCCCCCACTCGCTGCTTGGAATATGTCAGAGTGGGGCCAAAACCATTCCTCCCACGTCAGAGCTGCCATCCAAAGGCAGTAAAGTCCAGCCTTATCAAAGATGTGTTGTCCTCTGCTATGAGAAAATCCTGCATACGTAGGGTTCCTTCAACTGTATCGCACCAAATTTCTCGGCTGGTTCCATCAGGATACCAAACAGAAAACATTCACAGGCACTTGTACAACCGTCTTTGCCCTTCACAAGCTAGACACACTCAAAATAACAGTCGTCCTTTAGTCCTTGCCTTCTTCCGTGGAATCTCCCACGCGCTAGCTAAAATTTGCAACCTCTCATAACATGCAGCGTTGTTATTTTTCAGTGCATAACAAGCTTTCGAGCCTAACAGCTTTCACATGTTGCATTCAAAGAAATATATGCACTACTCGCCACTGCACGAAATTCGTCGACTGCAAAAAGTACTGCGTCTGTAAGATTCTCCTCACGTGTGGACGTATACTTACATAGGTCACAGGCAAGCCGGTGCCTTAATGATAGAATAAGAAAACATGAGAACGTCAAAAACAGCTCAAACACCTCCGAACTCTCTAAGCACGTAATCTATTGGCTTACTTGTCTCCCGGCTTTTGAAAATACAAAACCTCTTTTCTCAAGCAAGAACCGCCAGACACGCGACTTGCTCGAAGCTTCCCAAATAGCGACCACGAAGGACTGTGTTAGTCAGCCATCTCTCAACGTCCTCAAGTCTCCTTGTCCTTATTCGTCATGGGAGACCCTGGTAACCTCAATTTACCCTCTTCCCTAACCTCGCTCCCCACCATGTCCATATGTCAATAAAGCTGTCATTGCTGGTTCTTGAGTCTGTCGGCGTGCATTTCTCTTGTTTTGTCCTCCGTCCTTGTGTTGTAAGTTGTTACCAAAGCTCAAGGATGTGTTGCCATGTGATCGTACACACCAGCTTGCTTGCCTCCTGTGCACTACGAAAAACTCGTTGGTGTCTGACACTCAGTGGTGCGCTCATAGGGCGTGTTAAGTAGCGGCTCCAGAGCTCCGGGAGCGCTCACCTTTTTTCTAAATGGTGTCACTCGTTTTCCGTAGCGTTGCGCTCTGGATGAACTCTCACGCTCCAACTTGCAGGTGGAATCGCGGAAGTACGGCTCTGCTTTGTGGCATACGGAGGAAGGTGGAGGCCGGAAACCCAATGAGCGGTCTTGGAAACTTCTCCTGGGCGCGTATCGCGCTCGTGTCTCGGACAGACCGTTTAGTAGACGCACCGGAGTACGAGAAACAGAATACACCGAGCGCGTTTGGTAGAGCTGCTACTTGAAGGGACTAGAAGGGACTATCGCATCGGTCGCGGTCGATTCCGAAACTACAGTGTCATTTTACTCCTCGTACAACACCGACAATAACGCCAAAAATTCGACGCGAATTAGTAGAGTTGTTTCTGTGCAATTTGAAGTAATACATGGCAAGAGCAGACGACGGATGTTGAGAGCATTCCGGAATTCCATCTCTGTAAACGTCACTTGGACAAGGCCAATAAGTGAGCGCCCTTTTGCGCGGTTCGGGGAGCCAGGGAGCGGCAGGAGACCTTGGCATCTGACCGCCGGGCGGGAGTGATGGCGTCTGTAGGTCGCGGAGAAGTATGAGATCGGCTCGTGGAATGCTGTTTCTGGTTAGCGTCGTACTTGTTTGTACAGCCAGGAGCGTAACACCGTGTTCCACGGAACGTGGTCACGTCAGCACTCACACTGGTAAACGAAAGTCGGCGTATTTACGGAGGCTTTTCACTGAGTATATTGCGGTGCGAACGTGAAGCGGAGACAATCACCTGCTCTGCAATCCCATTTCATGTGCCCGGCTTACGTCATTCTGATTAGCTGAAGAGGGAGTGCGAATCTTTACTCGGCTATGTAATAGGTACGCTGTTTTCGGCAGATAAACTTGGCCAAGTAGACTGTGAAACCGTGCCGAACATTACCGTATCGGTCTCATAAACACCTTTCCGAATGTGATAGTCCCTTTCACGCCCCCATAGATGACACGATAAAGCTCGGCCGCACATATGCACATGCTGTGCTACCGCCGCGGCTCTTGTGAAGTTGAAATTCGAACCTATCCCGCACCCTTCATACTCGAATTTGGTGCGCTCCGACTTTCACCTCTTCGCGAATTTAAAGATTGACATTAAGAACATTCATTTCACCACGGTTTATGAAATAAGGTTGTAGATAAAGGAAGCACGGCCGGAATTCTTCATTCACGGAGTGAGAAAACTGGTTCACCGTTGCGATAAATGTGTAGCTGTAAATTAAAAAGCAAACGTACGATTTCTTACCCAATAAAATGTACTTCCACCTATTTTTGTTCCATTCGAATATCTATTTGTTTGCGTGCTACGCGAGACTGCATTACTTTTCAGCCGACCCCTATAATAAAATCGTGTGAAGAAATTTCGCCCCCCACTGAAGCCGGCGACTTTCATTTGAGATTCAGGGCCCTCATCGTTCCTCGGTCACGTGACGAGTTACGTATTTATTTTGGCAGGTTATAACAATATTCTGCGCGCCCGGAAAAAAACAATTGTACGGAGCTATACTTCAAGAACTACAACGATGATGTATTGTTGCCAATTCCCAGAGCTTTATGTTTTGGATACTCTCGCCAAGAAGAGCAGCTCCAGTGTCGTTCCCTTGGTGCGCTCCGAGAACTTCTCGTCCAAACGTCTGGACTGTTCTTCCGTCAGATGCTTTCTCCAATAGCCGTCGACGCAATTCAAGCAGTTGAGGAAGCAGTCCACGTCTCGGAGGTACGACACCGCGTAGCTCTGGTCCTTCTTAAAACAGTTGAACGTTCCCCGGGACACAAGCCGATCCAGCTTTACCCGGTCCTGAACAAGCAGAGCCGCAGGACCTTCCAGGAACTCTGCAAGCTGTATGATGACCCTCTCGAAATTTTGTTTCAGGTTCTCCACGTGCAGGAAGAAGTAGTTGCTTTCATTTCGGTGGCGCCACCAGCTGTTGATGTGGTCGAAGTAGTCGTTGTCTTCAACGGTGCCTGCCAGGAAACTCTCAAAGTAGTCCTCGAACGTTCCATCATTGAAGCGGTAATCGGATGCCCGCCTTACCATGTGCCCGTACAGGGACACACAGCAGTCCTTGTAGTTTCGAATGGCGTAGACATACTTGGCCGCAGGACTGAGTCTCATCCTTGAAGCGGGAAGGTGAGTCTTCAGCTTCCGAGGTGGTGCAGTCTTCTCGGCCTTCAGCGAAAAAGGTGCGTTCTTTACTAACATAAAATATCGTTTAATATTGCTACTTTGAAAGCTGCTTCACATATTGTACAATGATGTGCAGTGCATAAACAAATCTAACAAAAGGTCGAACAATGGCATACCTTGCGGCCGACATATTCAAGGAGCGGTATCTCCTGAACCAACTGGTTTTGACTGGAGGGTTCCTCACCGTCGTTGGTGAGCATATAGAGCAGGTACGCGATCCACCTCCCGCCGCAGCAAGGATAAGATGCCACGAACACGTCTCCGGGGTATGGCCGGTACATAATGGCGTACATGACATGGTCCACATCGCAGGCCCATGGCTCCAAAACGCCTTCAACTTCAACGTATGAGGGTCTCCTAGATGGAGGAGGGGTCACGGAGCCTGGTGTGTCTGGTGTACGGGGTGATTGACTGCCTTTTCGCGGAGTTCCAGGCGCCGTGCTGGCTGGCGATACAGACGAGGAGAAGTCCCGAAGTACTGAGGCCGGTAAATTGGGAAATAACGAGGTAGGCAAGTCCGAGAACGAGGACGGCATTCCCGATAACTTTGAGGTTGGCATACCAGAAGGTACTGAGGTAGGCATAGCCAGGAACAGCGCTGGTGGCGTTCCCGACTTGGGCTTTGTGGAAGGACGTCCACATGACAAACAGGGTGTAATCGAGGTCATTGGAGCCCCCGACAGAGCTGAAGGGGTCTGAAGGTCAAGCTCATTCGGTGTAACAGGTGGTCTTTCAGTCGGTGATTCAGTCCCACTTACGGGTACACTGTACGCTGGTGTACTTTGATTGGGTACATTCGACGTTTCTGTTTTCATTGAAGGTATTTCGTTTGGCGTGGCTGGTGGACGTTCGGTTGAAGAATCGCGTCGCTCCTGTGATGGCGGCTCAGAAGTCATGATGCTAGATACAGTTTTGTTCAAGGGACGTAAGCCCGACCTCGGTGATGCGCCGATGATTAAATGAAATTCCGAACTGGGAAGTCTCGTGCTAGCAGTCTTCTTCTTCATGGATATTGACAGCACTATTGTTTATCCATTCCTCTTGATTTCCTGCATTGCTGCTACTTCTAGACAAATATTTGTTTAGCGGTGGCAGTAGCTGCTTTAACTACGTCTGGCTATAAAACGCCTTACATTTTTCCTTTTTTCCGTATAATGACGTCACACTACACCCGTACGCTCAGCTAGCGTTGGTGGCGTGCTGTACCGAGCTCTCTGCCTGCTCAGCGGGTGGCACTGAGTATGAGTTAGTGAGATCTAAGTGAGGCTTGACATGCTGGCTGTGTATTTGTCTACAGGGTGTCCCAGAAAACGTGTCATTGAATTATAAAAAAAAAAGCTCCACCACCTGCAGCCATGCGGTCAACGGCATTTGTTCTTACTGGGTTTTTGCCACCTCCTGATGTGAATGTCGTGTAACGTAAGTTAAATTATGTACATTCTTGCGAGCCTAAGTCGGATATTTGTGAAGTAAAGGTCACTTTTTTACCCCACCAATATGCAGAGCGGGTCTAATTTATTCGAATTGATAATTGACAGGAATACTCAGGAGCTATTCCATAGAAAAAAATAGCCGAACATCATGCTCTACGGAGCTCCCACAGGATAGCGCACGATGAATTTTTCAGCGCGGTCTTTGTCAGCCCGACGAAAGGAGGTTGGAAACCCAGCCCACCCCGGCATCGCAGAAAGAGATAACACAGGCATGGCTTATCGCGTCCGACGTTCGCTGGTATAATGCTTTCCCTCTCCCAATCTTAAGAACTGTTACTTTTTCTACTATCACTCTGTTTGGAACCTCCTTTCGTCGGACTCAGAGCGATAGCGCTCAAAAAGTCATCGCGCGTTATGGTCCGGTGCTCCGAAAAGCATGCTTTTCGGCTATTTTTTCCGATGGGATAGCTCGTTAATATCACTGTCAATTACATGAATTTGAGCGAATTCGGCACGCTCTTCATGTTGGTAGGGTAAAAAAGTGAGCTTTACTTGGCAAATTTCCGAGTTCACTTCGCAAAAATTTACATAATTAAACTGAGGTTACATGACATGCACATCAGGAGGTGGCAAAAACCTAGCAAGAAGAAATGCCGTTGACCGCATGATTCTAGGTGGCGTAGTTTTTTTATATAATTCAATGACACGTTTTCTGGGACACCCTGTATAAGAATCAAGGTTACGGGGCCTATACCTTTATATAATGAGATACCTATGTGTCCCTCCGAAACTTTCCTGACTCCGAAAGCGCATTTAACACATCCTTACCCGGAAGGAAGTACGCACATATTCTTGCACATCGCTTCGATGTTCAATAGGAGAACAGCAAACAGTACAGAAGAAATGAACTCAAATGGCGAACACGAGAGACTGTCAACGCCATATTTTAAAAGATGGTAATTTGCATCTATATGTCTCTCACGCGTTAGAACAAATTACGGTTTATGTAGTATGACCTACTTTGACGCCAAGGTATGGAACCCTATGTCATTTGAAGCAAGAGCTGTTGTATAGTACTGCCCTATTTAAAAATACAGTAAGAAAATAATTTTGAATGGATTTGTGGAGCTAAATAACGAGTGACCACAACGTTTGCAACGGACGGCAAGAGAGTGCTTTTAATGTGAGACCCGTGCAAGGTGAATGAAGTGGCTTCTTCACTCTGTGGCTAATGGCTATGGTCGTCTCAGGGGTAGCATCTCATTACAGCCGAAGTCTGAATACAGCCGAAAGTCTCATTACGGCCGAGAATCCTTCAATCCCCAAGTGTCTCATTACGGCCGAGAATCCTTTAATCCCCTAGTGTCTCATTACGGCCGAAGGTAGTCTCATTTCGGCCGAAGATGTTTCATCACGGCAAAAAAGAAAAAAAGAAGCATCCACCATATTAGCAACCGCTGTGTTTTATCCTTCCCCAAGTGTGTCCGAGGCGGTCTGCCCCCACGGCTTGTGTCACACACAATACTGCGACACAGTTTCATGCATCACTCGTGAAAAATGTTTTTATTCCCATATGTATCTGTTACGCCATTTTCTCTCACCATTCGAAAAACATCCTACTTGTTGGTTCTGCGAGCAAACTGTTTGAGTGTGTTCTGAAAAGGTTACTCCACAAGTGCATGTACGAGGAGTCACATGACCTATGACCATGATCCTTTCCCCACTAGCTGCCTTCTACAGTGTACGTCCACCCGAAATATATTTAAAAAAAAAGAACATAAGGTGCTGAACAAAACGACATATGCTCTTGTTTGACGATGACCATAAGACGTGTTGTCAACCAGACATTTTTTTCCGATATATTCAAAACATATTCAAGAAACTACGGTAAACAATGACAATTACGTCATCATGATACAGTTGCATAGTCCGAAAAATATTTCAGAAGGTATTTTATGAGGCTTTACATGGGATGGAAGAGTCCCCTCATTCATCTTTGAGGGGCACTACATTAGTGCTTATGCCACTGCACTGATGTCACAATGTTGTAAGCATGTGTCACCTTGTGCATTCGGAATTACTGTAAGCTAGAATATGTAAATTCAGAATCAGTATATCAGAAGTGTAAGTAGCAAATGTTACCTGAAGGTTTCATGCTGAAACGCGTGTGAGCAAAACACTGCCGCCGTGGTGGGCGACGTCGTTAGTTTAATCATATACACGCAGGACAATTGCGGGCACATGGAGCAGTGGCAGCAACCTGAAAACGATACATTTTCTCGTTATATATGAGTAATCAAAATATACCTTCCCACATGTTTGGTTTTGTCGTTTATAGGAAGCGCTAGTAGGGGAACAGCTCTTGGTTGGTCACATGCAAGCCACAACACGAGGGGTGCCGATATTCCCATTACGCTGTCAAAAATAAAAGGTCTAGAACCATGCACACTTCCCCATGCAAATACTTCTCCAGCATCGCGAGACACCGTACCCATGTGTCCACGTAAATGATGCGCAGGAGTGAAAAAGATGCCAACATACCTGTAATCCAGTGTCTCATAAGTTTGCTTCGATTTTCTGGCAGCTACCATGAAGAGCAATGCACGATTCACAAGTTTCGTTTCGCCATTCTCATTGCTGTACATTTCGCAAGCGTCACGCAATCCCACGTGACCTCCTTTGGGTCAGTGAAAATTACTCGCGTCATGGACATATACAGGGTGTTTCATTTAACTCGAACCCCACCTTTAAAAAATAACGGCTCATTGCGTCACAACGAAACCATCTGCATAGTATTACTAGTAGCCTAAAGTGTTTCAGAGTATTTTTTGTGCCGCAATTAACTAATTAATTAGTGGAAATTAATTTTCTAATTACGAGGATTACAAGGAAGATATCAATTGTGAAGTTGTAGGCGCGCTGCCATGAGAAAACGAATCCAGCTGGTTTTCATCTCTCTAGCTCTAACGACTTGTTTTTTACTGGGTCTCCAGAAATGCGCCCGGACTTCCGAAGCTTGGACGGAGCATGCTTCCGTCACGCAAAAAGAGCGCTCTATCGCAGCGCCCTCCCACGTCCACTTGACGAACAAGGAGATATGCGACCATTCCAGCCTACACTATTATCTATCACCCTTGCATGTGCCGTATCTGCTAGACGATCAGAGGTCACAGTGACGATGACAGCGCGGCGCTTTGTCTTTTTACTGTTTGTTTGATTTCCTCTTCTTTCTTTCTGATTTCGCCGTGAAGCAAATGAAAGTACGCGACAGGGAAGGGTGGCTATCTTTCAACCGAAGCACCTTGATCCTTTGTTCACTTTCGTCTCCGTACGCACACTCTTTGTTGAATGCTCTGCGGATCAAATAATGCCCTATTCCAAAGAAGAAAGAGCTGACATGGTGCTTGCCCTAGGTGCTGCACAGCGCAATATGAAAAAGGCAGTGAAGATTTTTCAGATGTGGCATCCCGGCAGGAGACCAAGCCCTGCGATGATTGTTCGTCAACACGAGACGCTAAAAGAATTCGGCAAGTTTTCCCAAAAGCGTCGTAGGTCATCGACACCTTCAGACGACGTCGAACCAACATTATGGCGTTCTTTGAGGCACACCCTCTAGCCAGCCTCCGCGAGGCCAGCAGTCAGAGTGGTATTCCGTTGTCGACGGTGTGGAGGGTAGCAAAAGAGGCCTGTCTCCATCCTTACCACGTTCAACTGCATCAACAGTTGCAGCGCAGAGACTTCGAAACCCGATTGCACTATGCCAACTGGCTGTGCATTGTCGATCAGAACCCGCAATTTTTGAGAAACATTATCTGGACGGACAAGGCAAACTTCTCCCGGGACGCGCAGGTGAACGTGCGCAACTCTCATTATTGGAGTACCACCAATCCCCATTGGCTTCGCAAGTCGCATCATCAGTATAACTGGTCCCTCAACGTCTGATGCGGCATTTCCGACGGGACCCTCATTGGGCCCGTCTTCCTTGATGGGACACTGACCGCGGACACATACCTAAACGAGGTTCTTCAGGGCGCCGTGGAAGAGTACTGCGCCAACCTCCCACTAGCGCGATATGGTCAGCTGTGGTTTCAGCACGATGGCGCTCCCGCACACAGCTCCAGCCCAGCTCGCGCCTATCTCGACCACGCATTTCCTAACCAGTGGGTGGGAAGGTTCGGACCAGTGCCATGGCTTGCCGGTCCTCGGACCTTACGCCTTTGGATTTCTTTTTGTGGGGATATGTGAAGGACCGCGTGTACGTCGAGGACACGACAACGCCTGATGCCCTCAACGCGAAGATCACTCAAGTTTGCCGTGAAATTCCCGAGGACATGTTGCGGAGGGCGATCGAGAACACAGCCAGGAGATGCCGATTTTGTGTGACGACGCAAGGCGACCTCTTCGAGCACCTGCTCTTAATGTCCATAATATTGTTTGTTATGTTCGAACACATGTGCGAAATGCAGTCACACGTTGCTCTTTCTTAAAATAAGTTGTCATTAAAATATGTTACATCAAAAAGAGGCGATTACTTTTATCCTGCTCTTTTCTTTTTTCCCTGTGCAGCACTTAGGGGACGCATCATACCCGCTGGCTCTTCGCTGGAATAACGCATTGTTTGTGTCACGAACCATTCTTCAAAGAGTGGCAGTAAATGAGTAAATGCGTAAACGTTAAAAGAGGGTCTGAACAAATGCCACCCGCGGAAGCTCTTCCTTGTGTTCTCTGGTTTGCTTGCTTTTTATTTTTATTTTGTAAACCCATGCTCGAGGTTCAATGTGCTTACGTTGAAAGATAACCTTCCCTGTCGCATAATTTCAGTTGCTTCACGGCGAAAGAAGAAAAAAAGAGGAGGAAATAAAAAAAAACAATAAAAAGACAAAGTGCCGCGTTGTCATCGTCACTGTGGCCCCTGATCGTCTAGCAGATACGGCACCATGCAAGGGTGACAGATAAGAGTGTAGGTGGAATGGATTGCGTATCTCCTTGTTCGTCAAGTGGACCTGGGAAGGCGCTGCGATCGAGCGCTCTTTTTGCGCGACGGAAACATGCTCCGTCCAAGCTTCGGAAGTGCGGGCGCATTTCTGGAGACCCGGGAAAAAACAAGTCGTTAGAGCTAGAGAGATGAAAACCAACTGGATTCGTTTTCTCATGGCAGCGCCTACAACTTCACAATTGACATCTTCGTTGTAATCCTCGTAATTAGAAAGTTAGAAAATTAATTCCCACTAATTAATTAGTTAATTGTGGTGCAAACAATACTCTGAAACACTTTAGGCTACTAGTAATACTATGCAGTCGGTTTCGTTGTGATGCAATGAGCCGTTATTTTTTTAAAGGGACTATGAAACGATTTTTTTCTTCGTTTCGTTCGAAAGAGGACATTTTTCTGAGTCTAGAACCGAAATTTTACCTTCGTCGCGCGAGCGGATTTCTCGGGAGCGAATTTAAACGGATTCGGCGAAGGGAGGACAGCTGGCGCCGCGCTGTGGCGAGCTGCCGAGCGGAGACACAGCGGGCAACTTGACGCGTTTTTTTGAACATTTTCTGCTTCTCGATAATTTTAGCATTAGCAGATGGCGAAGCGGGCGAAGCGCTCGGAACAGGGGGGAGGGAGAAAGAATTCGAGTGAGAGGGTGTGGAAAGGGCACACGGCGCACATGCGCAGTTCGATCAGCCAGCGCGCGCTTTTTGGCGCCGTTTTCCGGCTACTTTGTCGTGATTCGTTACGGATGATCACGTGGTCAAGGGGGGGGGCGGTGGTTTTCGTGGCGAAACTGTGGAAGCTACAGCTGCACTCCACTGGTGTTGCCGAGCCGAGGAATCCCGCCAGGAGCATGCGCCGTACGATCCTGCGTATGCGTTCATCGGGAGTGGAAATCTCCATGACGGCAGCAGAGGAGGCACAGTAAGCGGGTTTCGCCGCCGCGAAAATAGTGTCGCCGCTGGCGTTTCCCGCCAAATTCCGGCTATTTACTTTTCATTGGCTCCGGCCCCCCACGTGACCTTTCTCGATCGTGATTGGCTGAGGCTCATTTAACCGGTGGATTCGCCCGCGTTCGTTTCTCCGAGGCGCCGACCCGTCTGACCGTTGTGTAGCTGGCGTCTATGTAGGCAGACGGTGATTTCGTTTCGTGGATTTCGACGATGTTCGAGCCATGGAACGAACGCCTGAATGAAAGGTAAGCAGACAAACGTATGATGCATGTCAGTGATCAGACGTTTAATACTGTCGCCTAACTGTGTACATGGAGGTACGCCTTGTCCCGTATTACATCACTTTCTGCCGGTTAACAATCATGATATGGTTGATGATTCTGCGTGGCGTTACTTGTTGCGTTTTGTTCCGCTATTTGAATGTGTCTGATGTTTAATACACTGGTGTGCATGAAAGGAAAACAGCGTGCATTGCGTACGCAGGGCTCCTCGAATTTTGTCATTAGGCGCGTAACGATAGCATGTCTTACGTAGCGTATTCAGAATATTAACGTTGCCAATGCTCGGGTTTACCATATCATTAACAGGTTCTTTTTCTTTCTTCATTCGGACACCGACAGTTGTTCGTGACCCTGCGATCCGCGAACATGTGGCCCCTGTCACCTGAAAATTCTACAGTTGTGCTGAGATGAAGCGGGTGGCTTCTGCGACTCATCACGTGCTATATATGTGTATAATAATATCTACTTTCTGCAAATCGAATAGGAGTCCTTAATGATTGTATAATATGATAGTCACGCTTTCTGTTGCTCGTCGCTATTTATTCTTTATTTATTCTGTAATAATCGTGTAGATTTACTTGCATTCAAATGTTGCTTCTTGTTTATATGTTTACCGTGTCAATAAATTTGTACATGTGAACTCCTTCGTCTTCTGGACTTTCATTTTCATAATATTAGCAGATGGCCTAGCGAAGCGCTCGGAACAGGGGGGGGGGAGAATTCGAGTGAGAGGGTATGGAGAGGGCACGCAGCGCACATGCGCAGTTCGATCAGCCAGCGCGCGCTTTTTGGCGCCGTTTTCCGGCTATTTTGTCGTGATTCGTTACGGATGATCACGTGGTCAAGGGGGGGGGCGGTGGTTTTCGTGGCGAAACTGTGGAAGCTACAGCTGCACTCCACTGACAGCAGCTTTCGCGCGATCGTCGCATCCTGTGGTTTTCGTCGACATGCCGAGACGATGTTGGATAGTTGGTTGCCCCAATTTACGTCAATATTCGCCTGGTATCCAATGTTTCATGCTTATCAGTGACGAGACGGACAGCTTTTGACGCCACAAAGCAATCGGACCGCCGGAATGGAAAGACGATGCGGTGCCATCGACTAGCTGCTCGTGTTTGTAGCGGACATTTGCATGATCGAATTTACGAAGCGTACGCTGAACCTCTTGAACGTACTGAATAACGAGCTTAGTGTCGTCTGAATCAAGGTGTAGCACCATCACAATACCTGTCCACACCTGGGAAAGAACATCCACCTAAACGGCGCAAAGGTGTTTGTATTTTTCGTTATTGGAGCTGACAAAGGTCTCTCAGTCCGTGTGGTTCAAATACTGTCATAGATTTCAGGATTGTGTGAATGGGTTAATTCTCATCTGCGTGACTCTGAACCTTGCCGCCGCTTACGGCACAGAGAGAGTAAAAAATAAAGTAGAAGTTACCGAATCTAGTCCCTAAACTCAGGTGGTGCACTGTTGATAAAGTACACTTCGTTTAGCATGATCTTAGAAACCATATTTCAACAGAATATTTATGTGATATGTTGAACATACGTATCCCTTCTTTTCGCTTCACTGACCTGTCTTCATGTTCACAGGTGACTTCCTCAGCGGAGCCTGAAACCACTTAGATGAGACAGCATGATCATTGTAACCCACTATTCAGAGCAGACAAATGCTGTGCACCCTCTTTCCAGATTCCTCTTTAATGCAGTGTCTTGTCTACCATTCGGGCTCTGTATATTGTTCACACCTTCGGAGGAGCCTGCATAGCGAGGACTCTGTCCCGGTGGCAAATGGAACAGTTCTTTCACAAAGAAAGCAGATTTCCGCCAGAAGACCAACAAGCAGTTAACTTGAAATAGTACCAATTACTTGTCGTTTTTCTAATTGCAAAATACTGGGCACGCTACGTCAGTACTGTTTTTTTTTTATTTTTTCCAGTTACACAACTGGTGACTTCAAGCTTACGTAACACAATAATAAAAGAGAGCAACAAAGCAGGCGAACTGGTGTCGTGAGATTGTGTCCCCGAGTCTTAGGGTTATGTATGTATTACACAGTATTGGAAACCTGGTTGAACAATAAATTTGTTAAACGACAAACACTTATCAGAAGTCAATACGATGTCAGAATACTCTTACAGAATACGCTATAGCTGAGTTTTTGTAGGTATGGTGGTTGGCAACGCTAAATGTTCAGATTTTCGACGTGTTCAACATTGAATACAGAATACGTGACGTGCTCATAAATAAATTCTTGCATTAAACATAATCTGCCACCTGTAGAACAATAAATGCGGAGTAAGTCAAAATCGCCTAAAGGCGCGAAGCTCCTTTGAATAATAACAGTAATGATGTAAATGTAATGAGTTGAAACAAAGTAAAACAAAACATTAGACCATTAGGTCACCCAGTCTTTTACGATGATTCGTACAAACAAATCGAGCAACAAAGGGGGCATCTTCCAAATATCACAGTCTCACTTCACAACGCACTTACTTTGTTGTCAGATTGCTAACATGTAAACATAACTACAACTGACGTATATATAACTGCAACGCCAAGCAACCACCAGACACTTTCCATTGGTGACGGCGGTACAACCAATACATGTTGCGGTGAATCGCTAGAGGCCCACGTAACTCGTCAGCGAAACTCTCAAAGCCACGGAGGTGCGTGAGTTCCTTGTTGTGAACGGCCGCAGATCAGACGACGAATACATTCGATGAACAAAGTACAGCTCACATGCCATACTTGCCAGTTCAACTGTAGCAAACGATTCACATGCAAAAAGTTGTTCATTATAGCGTGTTATCCGAACGCCTCCAACCAAGAAAACGTAATGCTTCAACTTCAACCCTCAGACGCGACCAGAGACCTTGTGACCTTGTATGTGCGATTGGACGGCGGCAGCGGCGGCAGCCACAGCGCGAGCTCGCGGCATTACTTGCCATTGTGCAACACCGGTGACGTAACGGGGAACCGAAGTGCGGTCCATACAGTTACACCATCGACAGGGAAATATGCGCGGAAGAGACATTTCCAGCGCGCGCTCCTCGCAGAGTGGAGCGATTTCGTCCGGAAAAATTTGTGGCATATTAGTTTCTCTGCGGGAAGAACAGTTTCCAGCGAAAAAAAGTATGGGGGTTCGGGAAATTTCATAGTCCCTTTAAAGGACATCGGAATGATCAGATCAAAAGCGGACCCTTGTGTCTACGTGAACATTACAAGAGACGTCATCATCGGAGTGTACGTGGACGATATACTAATCTTGGCGAAGGATGAGCAAACGGTAATTGACTTCAAACGAAGCCTGGCAACCGAGTTCCAAGTAAAGGACCTCGGTGAGGCGAACTACATCCTATCCATGAGGATACAGCGACGCACAGACGGAATGCTAACCCTAGATCAGAAGGCATACGCTGAAGAGATGGTGGACAACTGTGGATTGAAAGATGCTAAAGGTGCTTCGTCGCCCTTGGATGCTGGAATGCGATTCCAGAAACCCACGAAGGAAGGGCAAGATAGCAACACAGTTACTCATAAGTACCGCCAAGCAGTGGGAGGATTGCTCTACCTGGCTGGAGGTACAAGAACTGACCTCGCATTCGCTGCCGCGTACATGAGCCAGTTCAACGAAAATCCCACAGAGGAACACTGGAATGGCTTGAAGCACGTTATGCGCTATGTTAAGCAAACCAAGGGATATGCCTTAACCTGCACGAAAACCGGCAGTCGCGTGAAATCTTTTTGCGATGCTGACTGGGCCGCTGACAGAGTTGACCGGCGATCCTTCAGCGGATATGTGTTCACGCTCGCTGGAGCAGCAATAACGTGGAGCAGCAAAAAGCAGAGATCAACTGCTTTATCGACGGTCGAAGGTGAATATATCGCCATGTGTCATGCAGCCAAAGAACTCCTGTGGCTCCAGCACTTCACGGAAGAACTGGGCGCCCGCGAGTGCGTCGAAGAGCCGCAGCCATTGTTCGTCGACAACCAGGGAGCCATTTCCGTTGCGACAAACCAAATAACATCAGAGCGGAACAAACATATTGAGCTCCGGCACTTTTTCCTGCGAGAAAAGATTGATGAAGGGAAGATACGCCTAGAGTATGTCAGCTCATCTGAGAATTGCGCGGACATCATGACAAAGGCTCTAACGGGCAAGAAAACTCATCATCATTGTGAACGTCTTGGCCTACATGAACTCTTGCGTGTGGGCTGAAGGTAGCGACGACTCATTGAGGGGGAGTGTTGGTCATATTTTATTGCAATGTGTCGTTGCCAGGGGACAGCACTTGCAGTTTTAGTTTTTGTGCTCGCGGATCTCGAGACATGCCATCTGGTTTTTCTATTTCGGCTCACTTTCGTTCGTGGCCTGTCTCATTAAACGAGCCTGATCCCCTCGACTCCGAGTCTGCGTCCCTGTTTGCTTCTACCGTCTTACGGCTCCTGCACAACATCTTCTCCATCCCTCTCGTGTTATCTGAGAAGAGGAATTCTCAACAAATTCTTTCCTCAAGTCTTTGTAGATTTCCACAACCTTACAATCGCCATAGTCCTTATTATTGTTCAACTTTTTAAGCTGTACAAGAGCCTGTTTCGCTACTTTGTAAAGTCTTGGCTGGTTTTCAGACATTGGCACTCTATGATAAATGTTTTCTTGCCTAAAAAGTTTTATGTTAGTGCCCAGCCAAAATCTGGATAACAGTTTCCCGGAACCTTCCTGAGTTAGCATACTGTAAGTTCCATGTACCGCGTATGCCTGTGCCAAATGTCGAAAGTCCGGAATTTGCAGGCCACAATCCTCTACTGGAAGCTTTAATCTTTCTTGCGCCACCCTCTGAGTCTTTCCACTCCAAATGAAGCTAAAACAACATTTCTCTATTCCTCGGCATACATCCCGAGATGGGTGAATGACCGAGAACAAGTAGGTGTACTTTGGCACCACGATCGCTTTAATGACCTGTGCTCTAGCCATAAGTGACATTGCAGGCTCGTCGTGAGCGTTCATAATCTTTTCGACTGCTGCCTTCAAGTAGGACCAATTCTTGCAAGACGCTCCATGCTTATCAAATAGGTACCTAAAATTTTTACTTCATCGACAACCCTAAGCCCTAGACCTCTCCTTGGGTACTCGCCCCCCATGTACAACATTTTCGATTTCTCTTTGTTAATTTTCGCTCCACTTCTTGTCCCATAATCTTCTAAAACCCGCAATGTGTTCTCCACGTCCTTTTCACTCTGAACAATCATGGACAAGTCGTCTGCATAGGCGACTATTGTCTTTGTCTGTGCTGAGCCAGGTATTCGCACTCCCTTGATTGATGAACACTGATAGAGCTCTCGCAAAATGCGATCAAGTGCCAGTACGTACAAAAGAGGAGAAAGAGGGCAACCCTGCCTTACACCTCTTCTAATAGTAAATTCCTTCCCTAGACAATCGTTGATGAGCAACCTGCTCTTGCATCCTCTATACATCGCTCCTATAGTGCTTACTATTTCATTTTCTGCTTCGACTTGTTCTAGCGTTTCCCTCAAATACGCGTGTTTCAACCTATCAAAAGCCTTTTCTTGATCAAAGGCCATTAAAATACGTCCCTCTCCACTAACCACTGTATCACATCCCTGATTTCCCAAAGTTTGTCCTGTATTTTTCGACCACTGACTGCTGCGCCCTGAAATGGCGATATCCAGTTTTCCATGTTTTTTTGTAGCCTCTTTACTAGAACCTTTGCTAGAATTTTGTAGTCTACGTTTAAAAGTGTTATCGACCTCCAGGCTCCCAACTGCTCCTGTCGCTGGGGTCCATGCATAACAAAGTAACGGTTCCCTCCATAAACTCATCTGGTAGTGATCCCTGTTTTAGAGAGTTATTAAGCACCTTAACCAGAGAGGGACCCAGGAGGTTCCAATACTGCTTGTAGAACTCAGTCGGCAACCCATCGGGTCCTGGTGCTTTTCTGTTTTTCAGGCTATGGACAACCTGAACAACCCCCTCACAGTTCAGTTCAACACCCCTGTTGCGGGTGTAATCGGAACTGAAACGGTCCGACTCTGTGAGGTCTCCCCCGTGCAAGTCTGAGAAGAACTCTCTGGCCATTTCAGCTATTTGTCTCTGACCAGTGATTCTGCTGCAGTTTTTCATTAGAGCCTCCATTGGTGGCTGAATCGAAGAAAGATGTTTGGAGAGGAGCCTTCGGGAGCACCAGGCTTCCTTCTCAATTTTATTTTTCGCCGCCAAGTACCTTACTGCCTCCCACCGCTCCTCCCTCAGGAGTGCCAGGTGATCGTTGGCAGAAGAAAATGTCACACCGGAAAGAAAGCCAGTGCCGGTTTGTTGAAGTTGGCGCAGATGTGCCTGAAGTTTGCATGTCAAAGCACGCTTCTCATGGTCATTTTTCCGGCCCCAGGCTCCCAGACAGTTCCTGATGTCATCTTTGAGTTTTACCCACCAAGCAAATGTACGGTCACTCTCCCGGACCGCTCTCTCAATTAAGGTCTGTATGTCCGCATGAATTTCTGGACACTGCAGTAATTTGGTGTTCATGCGCCAGGGGTGTCGGGAGCCTGGAAAACCCACTTTTGTCAACTCAACTAAAACTCCCTTATGATCAGAGATGTCAAGGGTCCCAATCGTCTGAATATTTTCTACATTACACAACAAGTGACTTGACACATAAATTCTGTCTAGACGACTTCCCCCCAATTTGTTTAGTCGTGTGAAGCCATTTCCTCCTCCTCTAGCCAATGACCAAGCGTCTGCCAACTTAAAAGCATCTATAGCCTGCCGCAACTCTGCAGCTCCAGAAACGTTGTTATGTACACCCGATGATGTATCTTTTGCATCGATTACACAGTTGAAATCACCTCCCACAATGAAACTGTAAGCTCAAATGAAATAGTAAGGAAGCTCATCTCTATAAAACTCCCCCGACTCATTTGCTTTATTTGGCCCATATATATTGATAAGTCTAAGCAACGTGCCATCGTTATCTATGTCTACGGCTGCTATTCTCCCGTGCAGGTATTTCTCAAACTTGATAACTTTGACCTCTCTTGGTTTTAAGAAGATAATGCTGACCCCTCGTGAGTTATGGGTTCCGTAGCTCCAATAAGACAATGTGTTGAAACATCTGTCAACTTCTTTTGCCTCCAGCTGTTTGTGCCAATGCGATTCTAGAATGAATATACAATTCACGCCTAAAAACCTTGCTAGGTCTATGACTTCGTTTTGTTTCACTCTACTTCTAAATCCCCTTACATTAAACGTTAATAATTTTAAAGTCATTGACGAAGTCGGGGAAGGGTTCAAGAAAAACACGCCGGAGAACAGCAATCTCATCTAGACACGCACCTTAGACGCATTTACCCGCCCTCTTCCTCCTCTTCGATATCCTCCTCCTTTTGAGAGTCATGCCCCTATCATTCCTTTCACTACTGTCACTGACACGCCCTTCACTTTCAGATACCAGAGTAGCTACGCTCTCTCCACTATCCGACGACTCGCCATTTGAGCCTGGAGACGCACAAAGCGTTGCGGTGGTTGATGCGTCAGACACATTCCCTGGGTCATCACTAGAGCGATTTTCGAGCACCTGAACTTCCTTTATGTCCACCCTACTGCACCCTTCTACATCCTCCGACTCCTCCGTACCCTGGCTTTCGTCATCCTCAGCATCTTGCTTGTTCTGGTGCTGAAGCTGATGAACCACTGCACTTTCCTCCTGAAGTGCGCGCTGATTTTCTTTATCTTCTTTTCCCGCGATATTCTCGTGCATTTCTACCGAATTTTCACCACCATCATCCACATCCTGAGCGACACCTTTGTTCCCCTCCATGTCCTTGTCCGTGTTTCCCAAACAAGGAAAATTCTCGTCGGAAATCCACGGAGTGTGAACAGGATCGGGAACTCCTCCCCACACCGAAACTCTAACGTCGGCTGGGACGTTCCGTTTCCTCTCCTTACCTGCCTTACACTTCCCACATTCTCCTTCATAGAAGGAGCCACACCACCGGCATCTAAGGGCCTTACAGTCACGAGCTAAATGGTCTGTCGCGTCACACTTAGCACATCTTCGTGTAACCCCGTGGTACAGACATTCAACACGGGTCCCTCTCACCGTCAAAAAGTTGGGAAGTTCCCCTCTAAGCTCCATGAGAACGAAACGCGTACCCGTCTCGCAGTCCTCGTGGTCACCACCGTACTTCTCCCTCTGTGTCTTAATTACAACACCGTAGTTCCCCAGTTCCTTCTCTAAGTCTGTGTCAGGATAATCAATCGGGTACCTGAACACCGTGACCCTCCTCATCTTTGCTCCTAAATAAAACGCATCAACTTTTTTTCCCCCAATCACAACCGATCCCTCCTCCCTAAGCAACCTCACTCCTTCCAAATCATTCATTACCACCTCATAATAACCATACCCTTGATTCTGCGCACCACGAACTTTACCAGGCGCGACACGTTTACAAGCATCCAACACACCTTTTCCGAAATAACCCTGTGGTGCTCGCACTTTGAACACCAAGATGCGATCATCTTGGTTGACGTACATTCTAGCTTAGCAGGTGTCTCAACGGGAGACACGGCTTCGCACCCAATTATTCAACAGCAAAGTGCCAGTTACAGGCAACGAAAAGTGAAAAGTTCTAAAGGAAAGAATTTGGCTAGGCCTAACAACAACAGAGCAGCAACAGTGCACGTCTTACCCCCTCGTTGTCTTTTGGCCCCATCCGTCACATACGCGGACTTAAACGGACACCAGAGGGCAAATTGATAGAGATGTTGATAGCACGTTCGTTAAGTTTATTGGGGCGTAAAACATTTGTAACGGTGAGGGGGTGCGACTTTGCAAATAACCCGTCTGTCTGTAGTGTCAAAGTATACCCAATAGCGTTTCTGACATTCGTTATTGTCAAATACCATGTTTTTAATTCAAGCTATTGTCTATAATGCGATTACCTGCTGAGTGGAGCTGTAAAAGTGATCGAATTCCTGTATTGTGTGACGAGTAGTTGTGCACACACAAATGTTTTGCAAGGGCAGCAGCAAGCGGACGATAGAAATACATAACCATTTTACTTGTTCCCCATGTCTAGTTTTTTCTTGAGTTTTTAGCTCTAGTTTTTAGCTTTTTCAACACAAGAAAAAAAGTTGCTGTCAGAGCAAGATGTCACAAATTTATTCGTATATCTCTAAACGACGTCCTGGGGACGTTCCTGTGACGTTCCATCCATGGATATCTCTGGGATCTTCAGGCTACTTCTTCCTTCCAAACATCCAAAGCACGATATCTTGCGGATGTACCTGGGACATCAGGTATTTACTGAGTAAAACCGAAACGCGAATGTCGTTCTGGAACGTCCCATGAGTATCGCATGGATATCCGGATATTCAGGACGTTAGCGACCTTGTAGGTATGTCCTGGGGATATTAATTGTATACTGGGTCATGACAGCGAAGGCACTGCCGTCCAGGCACAGGTCGAACTTCCTGAAAGCGAAGATGATCGCAAATCACTCCTTTTCCGTGACTGAGTAGTTCCGTTCTGCCGGATTCAGCGTGCGACTTGCAAAAGCCACTGGACCAAGAATAGGGTCATGCTCCTGCAAGAGAACTGCGCAAACTCCATATTGCTTGCATCTGTTTGCGCAACGAATGGTTTGTTGAGGTCTGGCAGATAAAGTCTAGCCGTATCAGCGATTGCTTGTGATAGAGCACGAAATGATCGTCCCTGCTCTTCTCCCCAATTCCGGCTCCTGTCCTTGCGCAACAACTGGTTAAGCGGCTGCGCTAGCTCGGCACAATTAGGAATGAATTGTCTGTAAAAACCAACCATACCTAGGAAGCGCTGCAAGACTTTGATGTTACCGGGAACCGGAAACTCCATGATCGCCTTTAGCTTGTCGTTGGGACGGATGGTACCTCCGTCCACCACAAAGCCGAGAAGGCTGATCTTAGACGATGCCAGCTGCACCTTGCGGGGGTTGATCGTTATGCCCGCTTCGTTCATCCTTGCAAGGACGGTTGGCAGGTGTTCCAAGTGTTCCTGAAAGTTTCTAGAAAACACTACGACATCATCCATGTATGCCATTGCGAAATTGTACTTCGCATTTCCCAACACTGTATCCATCAACCGCTGAAAACTGGCGGGTGAATTAGACAGATCGAAAGGCATTCGTAGAATTCGAACAACCTCTATGACACGTAAAGGCTGTTTTTGGGGCATCCTCCGGTGCAACTTGGATTTGCAAAAATCCTCTACTACAGTCAAGTGTTGAAAACACAGTTGCATTGCCCAGGGAATACATAATAGACTCGATGGACAAGAAGGGGTAAGAGTCCCTTACAGTTACTGCGTTAAGTCGACAGTAGTCGACGCATAACCTACAGTGGCGTGCAGACTTGCCTCGAACAGCGGAGCGCGCTTCATCGGGAGCTGATAGACAGCTGGAAACGAGATTGGGATGATCCACTATCTCCTTGAAGGGCGGGTCGGTACGCACAACGGATGCGTTCGCCGCACCGCACCGTTTATCTGACGCATCCGTTGTGCGTACCTACCGACCATCCCTTCAGCGGGATAGTGGATCATCTCAATCTGGTTTCCAGCTGTCTATCAGCGCCCGATGACACGCGCTCCGATGTTCGAGGCAAGTCTGCGCGCCACTGTAGCCGTACCATCACGTTCGGAGCCAGGATAACAGGAAAGGCCCAAGGGCTTTGAGACCATTGTACTGCACCGGTTTGGAGCATTTCGTCAAGAGCAGCGTCCGAATAAGGCACGCTTATGAACACTCAATGGTCGCAGATTACAACGCCAGGGCCAAGCGTTACCGGTGTCTATGCTATGCTGTAACACAGACGACTTACCCGGTTTTCCCGTAACGGTTCCGTCAAACTGCCGCAGTACTTGTTCAAGCTGACGGCGCTGCTCTTCAGGACCATGGAATGACTCAAAGACAGTCGGCAGCCCAGACGTTTCAACGGACGCTGCCCCTGCTTGTTGTGCTGTGCAGTGGTCCCGTGCTGCGGCGAAGCGGAAAAATCCCGACGAGTCGTGGTGCACATATCCTCCATTGGGCAGGTCCAGCGCAAACTTCTGCCGGATGATGAAGTCTCTGCCCAGGATAACAGGAACTGCCAGGCCAGGAAGGTGCACGAAGCGCTGCTTTCGTCGTCTCCCATCAAAACGTATCCAGAGCACAACAGCAGCCTGTGCTGGAACGGAGTCATTGTAAGCAAGACGAAGAGTGACATCTGTGGATTGCAACTCCACATGCGATGATACGCAGTGCTCGTAAACACTGTCGCCGATAAGGGAAAGCTTAACTCTCGTGTCGATAAGGGCGATGCAATCTCTATCAAAAATTGGAACGGCGATATTTGGTTCCCTATCCTCGAAGAAATCTCGGACAGAAAAAGCAAGACTAGCCAAAGCATCTCTTTGCGTTATCTTACTGCTTGCAAAGCTAGTTTTTGACTGATCCAGCCCACGGATAGTAACCGTTTGCTCGCCTTCTTCGCAACTTGCCGACGTTGTTGAGCGAGCATTCGTGGACGCCGGCTGCGACCGTTTCCCGATGGCACATTACGGGTGTTTGGTCGTTGGTGCGGGCACTCTCGACGAAAATGGTCAGAACTGCCGCAATTCCAACAGCCGTTGGGCGCTCGTGGCCGCGCCGGCGCGTAGGATGATGCCGCTTCCGCTGCCATGGGGTTTCGCTAGCTGAAAGGCCTGGTTGACCGCGACTTCAGGGCGGGACGGATCTGTCAAGGCTCGTTCCTGCAGAGATCGTCCTCTGGTCGTAGAGGAAGGGATCTAGGGCTCGGTGGGATGACTCCGCATTGTAGGAATTACCGGGGTTGTCACCCAAACCTGTTGCTTGCAGGCGTTCGACCGAGGCGACCATGCTCAGCGCGGTTCCAACGCTAGCTCCGGGAGCGGAGGGGACCGGTATTCGAGCTCTGCTAGGAGGTCGCCTTATATTGAACGAGCCTCCTGGGCCAACGCCTCAAGGGTAGTAAAGAGATGGGCTCTTAAGTAGGGCCGGAAGCGCATGTGGCACTGATAGATAGCCCGTGCGACGCGCTGCTCTTCCGTAGCAGTGGGATCCGCTCTGCTGTACAGATCTTGCAATGGTCGAACAAATTCAGAAAAAGCTTTCCTCGGGATGTTGAGTACGCTTATGCAATTCCTCTAGGACATGGTAGTCGTAATCCGGGGGAAGAAATTCGTTTTTGAACCGACGCTGGAGGTCCTGAAAGGACGAAAACTCCGATTGCAACCGAAGCCAGCGGGCGGCGTCTCCGACCAAAGCAACCTGCAGGATGCGTTGGATTAGGACTTCGTCCGAAATTCCCATACCCGTCTGATAGGCGATAAGGTCGTCCAGGAGATGGGCCACGCACTTCTTATAGGTGTAACCCGAGAAGGTAGGCACCGGTAAGTTAAGTCGCAGAGGCGCTTGTGCCTGCAGCGGCGAAACCGACCCGGCATCAAGGCGTTGAACCACAAACGAACACAACTCTGTCATGCGTGACAGGAGTTCTGCCGTTGCAATGGCGTCATACTGCGGCACTGCAGGTACCTCAGTCGACGTACCTTGGGACGAAGGCACCGCATGTGCCTACCTGCCCTCGACTGGTCCTTTCGGCTCCCAAGGCGCCGAGGCGTTGGATACCAGTCTCTCTTCCGAACGGGCCCGCTTTTGCACAGGGACCTCTGATCCGCTACAGAGGTTGTACCTGCGTAGCGGCGGCGAACGTTGCATCGGCTCCGGGGCTCGGGAACCGGGCAGGAGCTGCAAAACTAAAAAGCAACACACCCGCGACCAAGAAAAACAACAACAACATGAATAAAGAGCAATGAAATACTAACTAGCTACTACAAAGCACGCAAACCAACAGTGCCGCGTGTTCCCCGCCGCGGAACAGACGAGCTCGGACCCCAAACGTTGGGCGCCAGTTGTGGAAACCTAAGTTCCCACAACCCGGGGCGTCAACCCGTCCGTTCCGCACGAGAAGGAAAAAGCAAGACAACAGATTCAATCAAACAGCATGGGTTTATTTTACCTTCTACAAAACCTTCTACAAAAGCGTCCAGCGACAGGCGGTTCCTCCGGAACACTCTGCCTGAACGTAGACGCTTCGTGCCTATTTACAGGCTGCTGTCACGCCCCCCGGGTGGGCTGCCGCCTAGAGGACAATCTTATCAGTCCTACAGTCTAAAGAGTCACCTTGTGAGATACCTTGCCACCTTGCCTTGTGCCTCCTCGCCGTATACGAGCTGGTAGCTAACAACAAAGATGTTTCGTGCCAAGTTACCAGTTGATTTTGTGCGTGATTGGGTGGTATGTACGAAACCAGTGGTTGGGTGCTGTGAACTTATGAAGGCAACCGTCGTGTGTGCTCGAAGCATTTTGCATCAGAATGTTACGAGGTCGTTCACCTGACGGCCGATTTGAACTCGAAAACTCGCTGAAACGTGATGCAGCACCTAGCTTGTTTGACGACGACAAAGAGGATTGGACAAAGCACCAAAGTTGCAGGTAAATGTCCGCACGAACTGCATAACATGAGCATGTGGACGACAAATGTGGGGCTGCAGAGCCCTATAGTCAATACGCAATATACGAGGGTCATTGCTGTTTAATTTCGTTCCTAATTAGTTCCTCTTTTACGTAAAAGAGTTTTATTTTTGTTTTATTGTTTTTCTTTAAAAAAAGCCAGTTGTTCCGATACAGAACTACATCCGTCCGCGGTTGTATGTCAATCTACGCAGTTTCTCAGAGAAGTTGGTTGCGAAATTACATGAGTTTGAAGAAGCCTGAGAGAAGACGAAACAGTCACATCAGCTGAAATCAGCAACAACTTGACGTTTCCTGTTTTGACACACTCTGCGTCTGTCTCCACTTGTGTATAATCACGCTCAGCCTTTTCCCAACCATGGAACTGCCCCATATCCCACTCACATGGCAGCATTATTATCTTATTATATTTTATCTATTATCTTATTATTAACTATGTCTTATTATCTTATTATTATCTATGTCTTATTATATATATATATTTTATTATATATTATCATTAAAAGCCGGACTTTTGTCTGTGAGTGCTGTCTGTTCAAGTTGCAATGTAAGGCTCTCACGTGCCACAAATTCCATTGTGTTCTTGTCCACTGAAGTTGACTTCAACAACCAGCAGGCCTTCAAAGGGTGCTCGAGTACCTTGACAAGCAAGGGATGACAGTCAGCATGCTCATCACCGATAGGCACAATTAGGTGAAGTCCTTCATAAAAAACACTCATTCATCTGTGAATCATCGCTTCAACGTGCTGCACGTTGCAAGAGGTAATAAGCCATATTTCCTTCGTAGTGCACACCGTCATAGCACACATGTGCAGTCCAGCTTGTGTATGTTGTTCGACAACATATTTCCTATTAGAAGGGATACATTTGGGGGCAAGCTTTGCTATTAACATTATTGATCACATTTGTAGCTTAAATGTGCAGATGATTTTTGCACATTTTTTAGCAGTTAGTTAGCCGGTATAATTATAAGGCAGCCTGTATATCGACTCCTCATGACGCCGCTAAGTCGATGGGCCACGTCGGTCGAGCCTCATGATGACGCTACCTGTAGAATGCATCGCCAGTTATTCGCCTCGAGATCGAACAGCGTCGCCACCATGCGGCTGCTCCGTGAACTGCCTTTAGTGGGGATGCGCCGCTTGAGTGGGTGCTTTCGCTGGGGTTATCATGCTCGAAAACGTGCTTGGAAGGATCAATTTCTGGACATTTGAACTTTTAAAATCGCTTCAAAATGAGTGAAAATGACTTGGTGGAAGACTTTTTTGAACTTGTCTAGTTCTCTGCACCAGCGTGCTTAGCAGGGAAGAAAACTACGGAACATGGGCATATGTTCCAGTATGCAGATTCCACTCGTCCTTTGTTATATTATATTTGTCACTGCGGTTCTGTGTGTCAAACAAAACGTACCAAGAGCTAAGGTCAATGTTTTATCAGTTTTTTTTTTAAATCATAAGCATTGTGGGGGGCGCTGATAACCCGGCAACTTCCGCGCGATAGCGCAGATGGCGCAAGAGATAAAAGAGCGAGCGCTTGGGAAAAGAGATATTCGTGCGGCAGGCACGCTGGCAGACGGTCACAGAAGCGAGGAGCAACGAAGCGGGCAGACGGCCAGCAGCTCTGATGTGAGGCAATAAACTTTGTTTCTTTTGTTCAACTGCTGTGTCAGTGTTCTTCGGGGTTACGGCGGGGTCGAATACGGAACCACCCCGGGTTCGTGGGCCGAGGTTCCCACAAAATTGGCGCCCAACGTGGGGACTGCAGTCGAGGATTCCTGCAGATACCGATAGCACCTAATGATGTCGAAAAGACAGCCTTTACCTGTCATAGGGGACTGTTTGAGTTCGTCCTGCTTCCCTTCGGACTGTCCAATTCCCCGGCTAGTTTTCAGCGTATGATGGACGAGGTGCTCGGCGATGCGAAGTACAACTTCGCTATGGCTTATATGGATGACGTAGTAATTTTTTCACGTTCATTCCAGGAACACCTTTCACACCTGAAAGTCGTGTTGGGACGTATGCAAGCTGCTGGGTTGACTGTCAATCCTCGAAAAATGCAGTTGGCGACTAACCGCATCGACCTGCTCGGGTTTACAGTGGAGTCCGGCACGGTCAGGCCGAACGAGGACAAGCTGGAGGCTATCCTAGACTACCCTCGCCCGCAGGATGTAAAGAGCCTGCAGCGCTTCCTTGGTATGATTGGATTTTATAGACAATTCATACCGCGGTGTTCGGACATGACGCAGCCACTAACCTGGCTACTGCGGAAAGGTGCGCGCTGGTCATGGGGAGAAGCACAGGAGAATGCATTCTCCGCCCTGACGGAAGCGATAGCGCAGATCACCTGTCTGTATCTCCCAGATCTTAATCGCCCATTTGTAATGCAGACAGACGCGAGCGATTATGGACTGGGCGCAGTGTTGTTACAACAGCACGAAGGTGAACTTCGGCCAGTGGCATTTGCAAGCCGCACGCTGACATCACCTGAACGAAATTACACCGTGACAGAGAAAGAGTGCCTAGCTATCATGTTTGCACTGAATAAGTTTGACATGTATCTGGATGGTGCGAAATTTGCAATCCAGACTGACCATCAGGCACTCACCTGGCTGAGTAGATTGAAAAATCCCACCGGAAGACTTGCACGTTGGAGTCTGACGTTGCAACGGTACGACTTCTCGATCGAATATCGGAGGGGGACCTCTAACAAAGTGGCAGATGCGCTGTCTCGAGCACCTCTGCCCCTGGAGGACGTCGTTACCACGCCGGAGCTCGTAGCCGCGGTTGGACAAGCCGGAACGGACAGAGAGCTAGCGTGGGGACACATCGTGAGCCGGAAGGACATCGTGGAAGCCCAGAGGACGGACGGACTCTGTCAGCGTGTAGTAAGGTGGCTGGAGACAACGGGCCCAGCGGACGCCGGTGACGCTGAAGAGAGGTTCGACTCCTATCAGCTGAGCGAGGATGGTCTTCTGGTGAGGTACATCCCCCAGGCGGACGACGAGGAGGTCGGCGGCAACCCTTTCAGGATCGTAGTACCACGAAAGCTACGTAAGTTATTCCTCATATATTTCCATGACTCTGCTTTGGCAGGTCACGGTAGCGGCAGCAAGACTTATTCTAAGTTATGTCGTATCTCGACGTGGCCAGGCATGAGACAGGATGTTTTGCGGTTTACTCGCAGCTGTCCAGTGTGTCAGAAGTCGAAACCTAGGGGCGGACAGCCGCCAGGATTGCTGCAACCGATTGTCAGTCAAGGGCCTTGGCAGATAGTCGCATGTGACGTAATGGGGCCATACCCCAGAAGTCCCCGCGGTAACCAATACCTGTTAGTCATTACAGATCACTTCACGAAGTGGGTTGAGCTGTATCCCCTGCGGAAATTGGTATCAGCTCGGATCTGGGATCGACTGCTGGATGTCTTTTCGCGGTTTGGATTCCCGGACCAGCTTATCACGGATAACGCCTCGTACTTTACAAGTAAGGTGTTTGTCGACACATGCTCGGCATTGAGTATCCGACACAAGAAGACGTCCCCCTATCACCCACAGGCAAACATAACTGAGCGGGTCAATAGGAATATCAAAATGATGATGGTAACACTTACCAGCAGGCATAAGGATTGGGACGCGCGTCTAACGGAGATTGGCTTCGCCACTCGTACGACGGAAAATAGGTCTACTGGGTTCACCCCTGCCTATTTGAGTTTTGGACGGGAAATAGTATTCCCACTCGGAAACACGCTACGAACACTGAGGGAACAACCCCGTCGCCCGTATGCACGATATGCGGAAGACATTCGCAACCGTCTCTCAACTGCAGTTCGTTGTGCACGTGAGAATCTTGAGGTCGCACGACTGGAGCAAGCATCCCAGTACAACAAGGGTCGACGCCAGGTAACATACCGCGTAGGAGACTTAGTCCTGAGGCGGACGCATCCACTTAGCGACGCGGCGAAGGGCTTCGCAGCTTCTCTCGCGGACCGATGGGACGGGCCTTACCGGGTAAGTGCGCAACTTACACCCGTAACTTATAGACTTGAACGTTGCAGTACAAGCGAGGAGTCCGGCCCAGTTCACATCACAGACCTCAAGGAGTTCATCGATCGCATCTTGGAGCAAGATGAAGGGCAAGAAGACTCCGACACAAGTTCGTCGCAATCCCAACCCTTCCACGGCCCCATCGACACGGAGTCTCAGCCCGCTGAAGATGGGACAGTTCGGGGCGGGTTACCGGGGTCTCCTCGTTATAACCTCCGCCCTCGTAGACCTCCAAGGTGATGCTTTTTCATTTTTTTTCCCTGCAGATGCCACGACTACCTGCAGCGAGAGGCCGTTCTCGACCCCAACAACGGCACCGACCTCAGCGACCCCCTGGGAACTCTCCTGCACGGAGGCCTTCCCCGTCACCCCGATCCCCAAACAGATCAAACAGACACCCCACCGAGCCTCCAGCGTTGTACACGGAACAAGAAAGAAGCGCCCTCTGCCCCTTCTGCGGTGTTCCACTGATCCACCCTCCGACCCATAATGCGGGAGCCCTTCACCTGCATCGTATCCAACAAGCCGCACAGCAGAGGGCAGCAGCTAACAACGTGGCCTCCGCTCCTACACGTCGGGACATAGTCGCTGCAGTGAACCTACTTCGGCAGCTGGCCCCCCAAGTTCTCGCTCGGCCATCCTTCTCAGGGGACCCTGGGAATATAATCCTCGATCTCCCCGAACTTCCGGACATTTGACTCAAGGGGGGGAGAGTGTGGGGGGCGCTGATAACCCGGCAACTTCCGCGCGATAGCGCAGATAGCGCAAGAGATAAAAGAGCGAGCGCTCGCGAAAAGAGATATTCGTGCGGCAGGCACGCTGGCAGAAGGTCACAGAAGCGAGGAGCAACGAAGCGGGCAGACGGCCAGCAGCTCTGATGTGAGGCAATAAACTTTGTTTCTTTTGTTCAACTGCTGTGTCAGTGTTCTTCGGGGTTACGGCGGGGTCGAATACGGAACCACCCCGGGTTTGTGGGCCGAGGTTCCCACAGCATAAAACTATGTCAGTTATTTATTGAATGGTTTCTGTGCTAGCCGTTCGAAGTTACTTCATAATGCTGAGTTAGGATATTCTGTACGCGCTAAACACAAATTGTATCGAATGCATGAATATAAGGAATATATGAATGCATGAATATATCTATATATATTTATGACACGGGTGTCTTTAAAAATGTGTGAATTTCAAGCTTTCATCTCATTTCATCTGACCGTATGACAGGCTAGACTTTTATCTTTCACATACGTAATCATTGGAACACACGCATTCAAGGTAAAATGCTATGACCATCACTGAACCACTGAACGTTCTCTGTAAAACACGCGTATTTTTTGGGGGTATGAAGCACGTGTGAAACAGCGTGTCTCAGAATATACCTGCCGCTAGAACCAAAAACTTTTTATATACGTTATAACTACATATATACGTATAAAACTACATATACGTATATAACTACATATATACGTTTTAAAAACGTTTATATGTAGTTATTACCTGACCGGTAGCACCCCACACAAAGTCAAGTCCACCACACAGCGAGACATCTCGTAACATATTTTAGCACCATTTAATGAATGCCCACACAAGAAACGAATCATACCTCGAACCTCTCCCGGACTCGCACGACCTGAATAATCACTGCTCTTATTCGACGCAAAAAATTGTAGCGAAGGGCTTGAATACTTCATGGGCTATTCTGCCCTTATGCTGCATTCTTGCACATTTGTACATTCAGATTCATTGTTATTGTTGATTAGTACATTGTACACCTAGGTCAGTGGATCAGGAATGCTGAGTGTTTTTTTTCTTTTTAATCCTTGTTTAATCCTTTTGTTGTCTCGACGTAAGTAGTAATGTAACAACCCAAGATTTACACAGAAAATCCACGGCAAGTATTGCACTTTTTACTTTAAATTATTTTAGAGTTACTTTAAAAGTTTTAAAAATTTAAATTTTTAAAATTTTTAAATTGTGCAAAACCTGACTCAGTGCAGTACTTGTCGTGGATTTTCTATGTAAAACTCGGGTTGTAGGAAATAAAAAACTAGATAGAAAGGAAGCAGACAGTGGGAAATGATTTATTTGAAAATCAACGACGCCATCTTGAAGAAATCACGCCGGTGCGGGCGACTGGAGCACGACGGTTGCAGAGGCAATAGGCACGCTAGTTCCAAGGCATCACACCAGATGGCGCCAGCATCGTAGCTCTATACGAGAAACACAGAGAACAAGAAAGTACTAGCAACACGTAAAAATGGCAACACTGCTCGACAAGTCTAACCATTCCAGAGCGCGGGGAAAAGGCCTAACCGCTACTGCTAAACAGCACGGAGAAAACACTACACATCGGGGGAAAAGGCTTAAGGCAATCGACAAGGCCTAACCACAGCGTCACAACACTACGCGGCTAACACATGGCGGGAACCACTAGCCACACGATGGTAAACGTGCGTCAACAGGCTTGGACACCGCTAAACAAGTCTTAACATTCGCGTACGGCGAGAAAAGGCTTAACACGAGCACGGTAAAACAACGCGCAAACATTGGTAAATCACTCACCTTTTTCCCCGCTGCGACGGAGCGTCCGCTCTCGTCGACAGCCAGGGATTAAGTGACGACGGAGCGACCAGCCGCACGTCTTTTCCCTACGAGAGCCAGAGCTGGACTGACTGAGGCGACGCGCCGCGGCAGCTACGCATGCGCGCGCGCTCCTAGCGCCCTCTGCTCCACCCGACCGCGCATGCGCGCGCGCGCGCGCTCCTAGCTCCCTCTGCGCCGCCCGCGGGTGTTTTCGGTTTCGGCTCTCCGCTGCGCGCGCGCGCGCTCCTAGCGGCGACGGGCGGCTTTTGAGTTTCGGTTTCACTCTCTGTAGACAGGAAACAAACAGCGCGAAAACAACAACCACGGGAGGAAACATAAGACACACACGGGCGCTAACTCCAACTAAACTTTACTGCACTGAAGGGTGCGCAGCTACAGGAAAGACATAGGAAAGAGCTAAAAGGGAAAAAAACCCAGGTAGATAAGAACAAGCAAAACAACTTAAAAATTCTACTATCTAGTTCTTCGCCTGTTCAAGTAACCGCCTCTCACCCGAGGCA
Source organism: Ornithodoros turicata (assembly GCF_037126465.1). Taxonomy (NCBI): domain Eukaryota; kingdom Metazoa; phylum Arthropoda; class Arachnida; order Ixodida; family Argasidae; genus Ornithodoros; species Ornithodoros turicata. The sequence goes on along the minus strand of NC_088205.1, from coordinate 34,988,939 downwards.
AGCGAGATAGATGTATCGCTGATACAGAGAGAACCTTTCTTTCCGATAAGGAAGGCCTCCAAAAGTTCACCACTGCAAAAAATGCAAATGTCCCCCGATTTTAAATCAATTAGGATTCTGGGCAGGAGCAGAGATAAGTTTGCCCGTGAACTTTTGGAGGCCTTCCTTATGGGAAAGAAAGGTTCTCTCTGTATCAGCCATACATCTATCTCGCTTGCCTCGGGTGAGAGGCGGTTACTTGAACAGGCGAAGAACTAGATAGTAGAATTTTTAAGTTGTTTTGCTTGTTCGTATCTACCTGGGTTTTTTTCCCTTTTAGCTCTTTCCTATGTCTTTCCTGTAGCTGCGCACCCTTCAGTGCAGTAAAGTTTAGTTGGAGTTAGCGCCCGTGTGTGTCTTATGTTTCCTCCCGTGGTTGTTGTTTTCGCGCTGTTTGTTTCCTGTCTACAATGAATTACCAACTAGCCCAACAAAGCATTTTGTGGAGGTTTCACTCTCGTTTCTTTGCGCGCGCGTTTATCTGTATAAAGGCAGCGCGCACCGCGCTCGCGTCATCATTCTGACCGATACGTGGAAAACGCCATGTGTGGTTTATTCTCCTGCGTTTCTCGTCGTCGCAAGGAAAAGACAAAAAACTAAGAACTTCGCGAATTTATACGCGGCATCGTGGAGGAAGCCTTTCAAGTCCACCGCCTGGAATGGTTGCAAACGCGTCAAGAAATGTGTCAGGACAAGATGAAGACGCTCGACCGCATCTTAGCGGCGGACAGACTGGCGAAAAAGAAGTCCGACTTTAGCCTGGATAATCTGTATTGGGAACGCAGTTACGATGTAGAGGACGACGACGACAACGTGTAAATAAAAGCGATGCATTTCTCTTCGAGTCTCAGTCTCTTCTTTCTCTTAGTGAAACGTGTACGCACGCAACATGTCTTCCCCCCGAACCTTTTCGTTTCCGTCATCCTTTTCGCTGTATCTTAAGCGGCCCCTCCATGTGCGGCAAATCTACTTTCGTTGCTAACGTGCTGAGGAACCTGAACGACGTGGTGGACAAGCCTCCGTCACAAATATTTTACGTGCAGAAATATGCTTCGCCGAGCATGCAGGACGAATTCGGGGACTCCGTAAAATTTACCAAGGAGCTACCGCGAGAGTGGGACACGTCGCGCGCTACGCTGATCGTCGTCGACGATCACATGACCGACGCCGGTTCCTTGAAGGAGGTGACCGATCTTTTCATTCGGGGTTCTCACCACGCCAACGCGTCGATCTTCTCACTCGTTCAAAACATCTTTTTCGACAGTAGCCATTTTAGAACAATATCCTACAACGCCAGTTGCGTCGTTCTGTGGCGCACCGTGCGCAGCGTGCACCAGATGGAACATTTCGGCCAACAGCTATTTGGCAGAAAAAGATTGGAGTATTTTCTGGACCCATATAAACAAGCGATGTCGTCGCCCCACGCATATTTACTCGTGGATCTTCACAACTATACGCACGAGGATCACAGGTTGCGTAGCAATATCTTTCCGGGAGAACGTCAATATATCTACGCTCCGAAATGAATCTCCGCCCTCACCTCACTTTACTCAAAGTACTCTCCACTCTACCTCCTCCACGCCGTCGCGACGTCTTGAGACGTTCGTCCTCGTCCGACATGAAACATCTCTCCGAAATTTGCCTCAATGTATTGAACGGAAAGGTGGCTCTAGCTCCAGATACGTTCGCGCGTTTGAAGAAGCACAAACGCTTTTTACGACGGCTCGCCTACAAAAAGATTCACAAGAATCCGCAACGTTTGAAGCGCTATCTGTCTCAGCAGCGAGGAAAGGGCGTTCTTTCGTCGGTGGTTCCTCTCCTGCTTTCCGCCGTGTTGAACCTTTTCGCCAATGGCCAAGAGAATTGAAGTGATCACCTCCTCCATCGGAAACATTCTTTCCTCGAAGGAGAGTGACGACGTCAAAGTGAAACTCATACTACAAGCACTGTATCGCATACTCAAGCAGTACGGATTTGACCCCTACAACAATAAAAACAAGGCGCTCGACGCTACAAATGACTTTGACTATTCGCTCCTCTCTCGAGAGGTGGACGAAGAGGAAGCGGAAAGGGTCGTCTCGGAATTAAAGAAGGTTCTTTCTTGGGATCGCGAGGGTTGTGTCTCCGTGTCGGGCAAGCCCATCAGACACTCCTCCGCTTACGAACTCGTCAATTATTTGTTGCAACGTAAGACGGGAAAGAAACCTTCCTGGTTCCCCAAAGTCTCGAAACTATTGCGCCTGATTTCTCTGCCCAAATCTCGCGAGCCTCAACAGCAGCAGCAGGCCTCCATTGCGTGGACGACTTATGGAGGGATATGAGAAACCAGAGGGTGGTTTGGGGGGTGTGGAACGCTATAGAAAAGTGCATCACCTGAGCAAAAAGAAGGCTCTCGCCATTCTCAGAAAGCTGGATGCCTACACGCTACACCATCCGGTCAGAAGAAAGTTTAATAGGAGACGCATCATCGCGCTCAAGATCAACAACGTGTGGCAAATGGATCTCGCCGACTTTTCAAAATACAAGAGATTCAATGGTGGCTACCGCTACATTCTCGTGGCAATCGATTCCCTCTCCCGCTTTCTGCGCACCCTCGCGCTAAAGACGAAGCGCCCCGCCGAAATGAAAAGGGCCATGACAAGACTTTTTCAGGGAGGTAACGTACCTACACGCATCTTTTGCGACAGAGGAGGGGAATTCTACAACAAGACCGTCAAGGAGTATCTCTCACGAAAGAAGGTACACATGTATTCTACCTTCTCTCCAGTAATCAAAGCATCGCAGGCTGAACGCGTGATACGCACTTTACGCGACAGAATATTCCGCTATTTTAGAGTAACTGGAAAATACCACTTCGTTTCCGCGCTTCCCAAGATCGTGCGCGACTACAACAACACCAAACACAGGCCTTTGGGCATCAGCCCATCCGAAGTCACACCCGAAAACGAATTGGAGCTGTTCAATAAGATAAATGGGAAGCCCGTCGTACCCTCCGTGAAAAAGAAGCTCAAAATGGGGGATAAAGTGAGGGTCCTACTACACAGAAAAGGTTTTCATAAAAGCTCGGAAGGGAGTTGGTCCCCTCAGATTTTCACCGTCTCCCGCCTGAGAGACACCTCCCCTCCCGTCGTGCACCTGGAAGATTACCGGGGTAAGGAAGTGGACGGATCTTTCTACCCGGAGGAGGTACTCCTCGTAACCCGAGATGCCAATCAGCCTTGGTCAGTAACGAAAGTGCTGAGAAAGAAGCAAGTGAACGGTCAGAGCTTCTCCTTGGTTCGCTGGTTCGGTTACGACAAAGAACACGACAGTTGGGTTCCGAGCAGTGACGTGGTCAAGATTGGGAAATGACGTCAGACGTCTACGTCCACCTGCTCTCGAATGCCAGCATGGATAAGTTTCCCTCGAATAAACTCAACGCCTTCACGGTAGCTTTCGATAGTCCGCTTCAGCTCTCGAACCGCTATAAAGTCGGTCTGATGGATCTCAGCATAAGCAACGATTTTTTAAATATCGGGTACGAAAGGCAAGATGCGAAAATCGAGGTTTCTTTCGAGGACACGGTCGAAGCCGGGAGAACTTTTCGTGTCACCTCGGATCTCGAGAGGGATTTGGGAAAAGCCCTTTCGGAATTTAACGTTTCTTTCGCGTACAATGAATCGTGATACGACTTCGTCTTACCCGTGGACGTGAAAGCCGTGGAATTAGACCCTCGGCTCGCACAGGCGCTCGACGCCTCGCTAGCGTCCCGCGAAGCAGGTCGTGCAGTCAAGCCTCCCAAATTGAGCGAACGCGAAGCCACCTCCATCTTATTGGAGCACGCCGCACCCGTCGCTTTCGGCGACGTCACTTTCAATTCGGAAACCACGTCCCTACGGAACACACTCAACAAGTATTTCCAGACGCACAAGCTGGACGCCTCGCTAGAATTCACGGATAACATCTACTCTCTAAAAACGCCGAAAGGGTTGCACGTACCGGAACCCTTTGTCAAGCTGCTACACCCGTCGAGGGACACGGAGAAACGCTATGCGTCTCTCTCCCCGTAGCGCGCCAATTTTCTTTCACGATCAAGACGAAAATTCCTCGATCTTTGCAAGTACATCTGCCTCCCGGCTATTATGCGACGCCGCAAGCACTTCTGGATGCGATTAACCAGCGCGTAGGTGTACGCGCGCGCTTCAGCTTCAACGGAACCGAACAGAAATGTAAAATTCGGCTCTCCGAGGGCACCTCCACCTTAAGACTTTCCGAGTACCTGGCCGTGCTTTTGGGCTTCGAATCGCGTACCGTGTTCACGGGGGAGGAGGAGGATGCCACGAGCTCCGTCGAGGTACTCCTGGAACCCCCGTTTCACAACATAATCGTCTACACGGATATCGTGGAAACCACGTACATGGGGAGCGGGAAAAAACCGATATTAAAAATACTACCCTTTTATTACGAGAAAGACAAGCACGTCGTCACCTACACGTTAGATAACATCCAGTATTTTAACCTGTCTCAATTCGAAATTCCCTCAGTGACGATCGTTCTCGCGGACGAAACGGGAAGACGTTTGCCGTTGCGGTCCAAAGGCAGAACCAATCTAACATTGCATTTCAAATATGTACCGTAATTCCCCCAAAATAATTCCCGTGTACACAGGACCCCTTTTCCAACGAGGGGGCGGTGTGTTGAGCAACATATCCAAGTTTATCGTTCCCATCTGGCAGCAAATAAAACCGATCGCCAAGAGAATGTTGAAGCGCTTGGCGCGGAATTTGGCCGATGGCGAAGGAATATCGCGTGCAGTAAAAAAGACGGCCATAGCAACGGGGAGAGACGTGCTGGATTCCATGGAGGGCTCTGGAAACAACAACAATGGAAAGAAACGCCGCAAAAGACAACAAAAGGCGCCGACACACGACGCTCCTGCAGATATCTTTGGTACGCCGTGAAGGTCACACATCCGCTGCGCGCGCTCCGTCATGACGTCAACGAAAGCAAAAGTACAGACGCAACGGTCACCGCGTTGTCTTACGAGTGACGTGATGATATTCGAACCCCCTTCCATTCAATACGGCGTGGAAGATACTTCGTACCAACTCTTTTATCCTGTCAACGGAGTAAATAATTCCGTAATCCAATTTTCTATTCAAAATTTGCAAAGGGCGCACTTGGATCTCTACGGCAGTTTCGTGTCTTTGACCGTGCGCATTGTTCGCGACGACGGGGAAGAAATGGACGAGAAAGATGTTGTTTTCCCAATAAACCACCTGTTGAGCGGCATGTTTAAGACGGTCACCGTTTATGCGAACAACAAGCTCGTCAGTTCCAACGAGTTGTATGCCTACAGGAGTATTTTGGACGTCGTGCTTCATTCCACGCCCATGGCTCAAGAAACAGTGCACACGGCCGGACTTTATGTCGAGGACGACGAACATTTAAAGAACGATTACGACGTCTCGTCTCGCGGTCCGAAACAACGTTACGAAGCGACGAAGGGTGGAAAATACTTTAACCTGGTCGGACAGATCAATACCGACCTGTTTCAACAGCCGCGCCTGGTGGTATCTGCCGTCGAAATTCGCGTCGTTTTCCTATTAAACAACGACGAATTTAAACTCATATCGGCCCCCAACGACAAGAAAACGTAGAATTACGAGGTGGACATTAAAGGTCAGCTCCGGAGATACCTTGACTTCTTGAAACTGTAACAATATTCTGGAAGCCCATATCGAACTGTGTCTGAAAGCACCCTTCATTTCCACAAAACAGCCCCATATTTTAAATAATCGTAAATTAACCATTTCGAAACAGACATGGGGGCCGCCATTTTTATGACGGCAGCTGTTCACGCGGTCTATATCGCCGACGTAAGTGATATCAGTGTTCTTCAAGACTTCCCGCCCTCTCTACGGAGCATACGGGAATGTAAACAGGCGATGGTGGCAGGGAGCGTCTGCTCGATCGACGTAGGCTTCTTGATCGCATCGGTTTTTTAATATTTGGGATGATCTGCCAATGCTAAAACACGCTGTTGATACCACTTGTGCAGTTAGGATTCGTGCAACTATGCTGTCGCGTTCCGGCCATCGGCAGACTGGCTAAGAACGCAATGAACGTCACGTATATTGTCAACGGAACTGTGCTACGCCTACATACGAAAGATATTTTTATTCGCATTCTAGGTGTCTTTTATAAAGTAAGTCAATTCATCGCTTAATTGAAGATTTCACTCTCTTATAGTTACGGCTCACCACTGCTGCATCACTTGCGCGTATCTTTATCACTCTCGAATACCTGGCGTTTGACGTTACAGGAGCAGTAATCGCATTTCTTGGCATTATAACCGGGTGAACGAGTTGTGTTTGGCAACGCCATGTTATCGTATACATACTGCAGGTACTACGTACGTAAGAATTAGGCTTGAATGACAACCTTAGTGTAGATTCGCGATGAACGTATTTGCCGAAATTTTACACTGTCGAGAGAGCAAGCACCAGGTACAAGAACAAGATACTTACATGAGCGCATACGTGGCTTATGAGAGCTGAACAGAAAAAGAAATGAAGGAAAAAATAAACGAATACAAAAATACACTGCACAGTACAAGGACACCATGCAAGTGTAATTATCAGGGATATCTTGCACCTTATTTCGGCTGGTTTACTAGTGCAGTGCAGCCATGAGCCATCACATTAATCAACCACAAAAAAAGAAAGAAAAAAAAAACAGAAAAGAAATGAAGATGAGTTGCTTCCATATGTGAAAGACACCAGTATTGCATCTGGATCTGCATGCTGGTTTCAGGAGCTGATTTACTTCTTGAATCAATGCACATCTCCACACATTCCACAGATACTGTAATTTTACACGTAACACTGAATAGACCATAATTTTATTGAATACACAGAGATCATAAAACTATCTGACTCCCCCCATAATCCCTCGCAACAGGTAAACAAGCACACTGCAAGATGGACAGAACACAGGTGTCAGTTCAGGTGTTCTGTGGTAAGTCTTAGGTGCAGAATCAAGTCATTCCCCACAAACCAGTGAAAGGGGTTGCAACACCACCATCCCACATGAACATAAAAGCTTCTTCGTACCAATGTGTATTTTACAAACCAAGGTTGGAATAGAGCGTAGAAAATGGGCACCTTGAATAGCAAAACTCAAGCAGCTCTGACGTCACAGACCTCAGGGCTATCAGTGGAATTGGCTGTATTTCTGAGGTCCTTGACATTCGTGCGTTAGTCAGGCATCTGTTCGAGAGCTTTTATCTCACGAAGTATGACACATGAAAAAAACAAAACAAAAAAAAACAGATTGATCAGCATTATGGAGCGCAATGCATGATGCACCCATGATGTAACAAACCACGTCTATGAAAGCGTCCCAACCCCTTTGATTTTTCCCTGGCACTTCATGTAGTAAAAATGGCTAAGGAACATGGAGTACCATTTACTGTGTGCTCCAAAATCTTGTGTTTGTTTCCCCATCCCCTACGCTTCTACAGAAGCCACCGATTAATGGCGAATGAAATGCCAAAAACTAAAAATCCTAGGTATGCGACTGTTTGTACATCTTCGCCGAAGCCCTTCTGCTGTCGACTTGCATTTAATGCCTTGCAGAGTTGTTAGCGTTTACTCATTCACTGTAACTCTTGCGGTGAGCCCCACTTGTGTAGTCTCTTCCTTCTGTTCGGGGGCTTATGAACAGCTATCGTCCACAGAGATCGAGCAGAGCACCAGAAAGCCCCTGGACATAACCTGACATGAAAATTAGCATTATTAGAATTCCTAAAACAGACAGAACAGGCTTGTGCAGTAAAGAAGCAATGCAATTCTCTGTTTCAGTAGTTTTCTCACACACATTCCTTTTGTGTAGATACAATATGTGGCACACATATAAGGTGGAAGTGATACATGACCTACTTACCATGACATACTTTGATACATGACCGAGTAACAGCACTGAGACAAGGAAACTTTTAGTGCACACAATGGCGGGATGTCCTTCAGAAGGGGAAGTACACCCACTATCCCGGATCCCCTACAACACTTCGAATGTTCCAGTTCCTGTAAGTGAGGAATGCAGGACAGTTGCTTAGTAATCGCTGCTAGCTTGAAATACTGTAAATCACCTTCGTGGGGCCAAAGCAGCTTCCCAATGTCTTGATGTGCACATCTTGCATGGTGACTTTGATGCTCATGAATATGTGAAGCAACGTTATGATCCAAATATCCATGACATGCCAGAGTATCATGAGCCATTTTACCGGAAACAGGTTGCCATTATCATTGCTTGTCCATGTGTGCACACATGTACATGTTCACGATACTGTGGCACCATTATTGTAGCACCAGACGTTGCTTCACCAGTGCTGCTGTATGTACCTCTTTCCTGGGGCCTGAGAAAGGAGAAGCAGAAATTATAATGATACCTGTTAAGGCTAATATTGTTAGGAAAAGTGCAAAAAAGCATCTACATATTTAAGAGCTACAAAATGTGATCAACAATGTTGACAGCATAGCTTGCCCCCAGCTATACCCCTTCTAATAGGAAATATGTTGTCAACCAATGGACAGCATACATATGTGTTATGACTGTGTGCTACAAAGCAAATGTGGCCCTCTTGCAATGTGCCATGTGTCAAAACGATGATTCACAGGTAGATGAGCCTTTCTCATGACTTCACCTATTTCTGCTAATCTGTGACGAGCATGCTGATCGTCATCCCTTACTGGTCAAGGTACTCAGTTGCTGGAGTCAACTTCATTAGTATAGAAGGACAGAATGGAATTTCTGGCACGTAATAACTTTACATTACAACTTGAACACACGGCACTCACAGACACAGTCCGGCTTTTAAAGAGGAACAACAATATGCTACCATGTATGCAGGATATGGTGTGGTTCCATGGTTGGGAAAAGGCTGAATGTGATCACACAGAAGTCCAGACAGACACAGAGTGTCTCAAAACAGGAACTCCTTGGTTGTTGCTGATTTCAGCTGCTGTGACTGTTTTGTCTTCCCTGTGCCCAAGCTCAGACTTCTCCAAACTCATGTAATTTTTCAACCAGCTTCTCTGAGAAACTGCGTAGTTTTACATACAACCGCGGATTATAGGGTTTAGCAGTCCCATATTTGTCGTTCACATGTTTACATTGTGTGCAAGCCATAGTGCAAGTTCGTGCGGACACTTACCCGCAACTTTGGTCCTTTGTTGCTATCCTCTCCTCTTTGTTGTCGTCGAACGAGGCAGGTGCCGCATCCCTTTCCAGCGACTTTTACAGTCCAAATCGGCTGTCAAGTGAACGACCTCGTAACATTCTGATGCAAAATGCTTCGTGCACACACGACAGTTGCCTTGATAAGTTCAGAGCACTCAACTACTGGTTTCGTACCACTCAATCACGCACAATATCAACTGGGAACCTGGCACGAAACATCTTTCTTAGTAGCGTACCTGCGCGTACTGCGAGAAGCACGGCATTCTCACAATTCACTCACGCTGCATCTCTCACAAAGTGACAACTTAGATGAGGTTGTGTGTACTGACTAGCCGGAGTAAAAAGATAATCAAATTAAGACGCGGAGAAAGGTGCCCACACGTACACGACTCTCGATTTCGCTTTCAGCCTGACGAGTTGTGATTGCAGGCGATTGCGAAACTGCGAGCCAGCAAACAAGCCAAGAGGAGCCAAAGCGAAAGCTGAGCGTGACGTCAGCTGTTCAAGCGGACGATCGGACGGTAAACCAAAAAAACAGATTTCGCAGTAAATACAGGGTATTCGCCGAAACTATTTTGGAAGTACATTCAGTAGGCATCAACCTTTGTGCCTGCGAGTTTTTGTTGTAATCCGTGGCAGTGAGTTTCCTCCGGAGCTGACCTTTAAAGAAATGACGTTACACTTGAAAAAGGTGACGCTGGCACCTTCACTGTTTTTGGAATACGAGCGGCGGCTTCAGACCACGCCAGCCATCTACGTGTTACGCGGATTGGAAACCAAGGTGCGGAGCTTGAGTGCCGGGAGCTTGGACGCTCACTTTGAAAACGTTTACCCCGAAAGGATGCCTTCCAAATTATGCGTCGCCCTGCCCGCCACGTCCGACTTTCTCGGCGACATCCAATCGAACCCCTACAAATTCCGCCATTACGATCTGTCTCATTCGATGCTCTCCGTGGACGGCCAGGAAGTGCGAGCTGAGTACGACTTTCGGAAAGACCTCGTCAAAATTCCCTACTTTAACTTCTTGCAAGAACTGGGAGAGAAACATTTCAAGTATAGCTACGAGCGATTTAAAACGAACGGGTTCCTTCTCTACTTCACCTTGGACGTGGACAAGTGTTCTTCTCCTTCGCATTTGAACGAGTGGCGAAAAGGAAACGTTCGCCTGCAATTACGCTTCGCTAAAGCCCTTCCACACGCGGTCACCGTCCTCTTGATTTCCGAGTGTCCCAAGCTCATGTGCGTCGACAAGGACCGTACGGTCACCTTCTCATAAGAAAAGATGTACGAGAGCGACATCTTGGAACTCGTGTCCCTGGACCCCCTCGCTTCCTCCATGCTGAGAGGCATTGTTAGGCATTAGGCGGCATGTTTCTCGGGAAGGGAAAGGTGGTGGAGAGGAAAGGGAGAAGTGGAAGACCGAGCGGAATCCGCTCGGGGGGAGGATAGCTGCGTCCATGGGCCGACTTCAGGGGAACTGTGCCGGCATACGGCTATTACACATCTGAGGGAAACCCAGGAAAAACGTTTTTCCTGGGTTCCCAGACGGCACAGCCGGCCCGCGGATTCGAACCGCGGACCTCCCAGTCTCCAAGCGCACGCGTTACCGCTGCGCCACCGGAGCTGGTGACGTCGAGGGATGTGTGGAGAAGCCAGTAGCGACGGACGATAGGTCGGTTGAAACCCGCGTTGATGAGACACGGGTCGACTGTCTCTCCTCGTCTATACTTTTCCAACAGCTCGAGCTTGTAATCTACGAAACGCTTCATTTTCTTTGCAATCTTCCCACTGACGGTGAACAGACGTAAGGGTATCGTCTTGAGAATCGAGCGAAAGTCACCCTCGCAGCTATCGCCGTGAATATAATCGCGTAATCGCAGCAAGTCCCGATACATTCGCGTTTGCACAAAGGTTGCAAACCTCTGCTCGGGCGTCATCATAACTGAGACGGAATGAGAGTAGACAACCTTTTTTATTTCTCCTTACACATGAATTAGGCTCCAGCTTTGGTTTCGTAGCCGGGAAGGCAGCCCAAATACGGACGAAGGCTCGAGTCTAACCAATGGCTGGGGTTTCTCGACCAGAGTCCACCGCAACGACAGGTGGTCAACTGATCGCCGATCCGCAAAAAGAAGGTCTTCGGACGAGGCTTGAAGGTTAGGACCAGGGGTAGATCTCCCGTCAGTAGCCATTCGTAATCTGCAACGAAAAGAGCGTGAGAAACGCGTGTTTTTATATCTCAAACACACACGTACAATCTTCTTCAGTCACAGAGTGACACTCCACAAGGTCCATCTTCTCCATCTTCCTTCAATAGTCGAAGTCCTTCGCAACGTACGTCGAACGGTACCGTCCGACAGCCGAGAAACGGGCGAATCAATCGGTCCGTCCAATGCTTTTGCTCTGAAAAAATGTGAACGATTATAGAACGTATTTAAAAAAAAATAACGAGGAAGCGTACCTTTGGACCACAATCCACCGCAATTGGTGCAGAAGAAGCGGGCGCTACCAATCTCCCGAAATATGGCCGAATCTCCCGAAATTAGAAGTCGGCCCAGGACGCACATTCCCCCAGGGCGTCAGTCGTGACGTTGCCCGCCTACGTGAGGCCGACAACGGCAAGCCCTTTCACCACCCACCACCACCACCACCACCCGAAATATGTGAGGCGGAAAAAAACCGACTTCACGCGCAGCAAAAGTGTTGTACACTGGAAAGGAAACTCTTCAAACATTTCGACGATGATGACGTCATGGGTATTACTTACGAGGATCTACCAAGCTAATCATGATGGCACGAGAATGACGATCGAACGTTCGCTTCGACATTTATAGTAAAGCTTTGCCTCTCATTCTCCATGACGTCATTGAACGTGTTTGGACATGTTAAGACGTGTTTGAACATGTTCAGACACGGGCGGTGAACCGTCGAAGTCGCCCCTGGACACACTCGTTCCTCTCACCCTCTCTACGACGTCATTGAACGTGTCTGAACATGTTTGGACGTGTTTGAACATGTTGTGACGTCACTGAACATGTCTGAACATGTTTGGACGTGTTTGAACATGTTGTGACGTGTGTAGACACGAACCCCGCAATACGAAAAACGTCACGCAGTACAAATTAGACTGGTGGTTAGTGTGTCGCGCCCAGTGTAGAAGGATCCTGGGTTCGAATCCCACACTGGGTCTTCTCGTCGTCATATACAAGTCGGCCCAGAGTGTTAGCTAGAAATTAGTGTAATGTTTTATTCAACGTCGATGGTATCATTGTCATATGCGACATCGCAAAAAGGCGCGAAAGACGGAAGGCGGGGTGGTCAAAGTACAGACGACACCATGCGAGGAGGAGGACAGCGGTGTAGCGACTGTAAAAGGTGCGCTGGTTCTACGACGATTGATCGAAAGCCCACGAGGGGCATCCATCCACGACGCGAGGCGTTTCGTGGAGCAAAATCTAAGTTGACCGTCTCTGCTGTGAGAGTGTATTCTATGTATGACATTGTTTTTCAGGAACCAATAGTCGCTGTCTCCGCATGACACTGAACACACACAGGGACTCATCCCATCCTTTCTCATCATCAATCTCAAGCGTTCCTCAACTGAAGGGAAAAGTGAGCATTGTTTCGTGAGGGGGAATCTCGTACTGATTTTGTTTGACCGCAGTGCCGCGCTGTCTCGTATGTCAGTACGACCCCATCGATGCCATGCTCGTGGCCGTAGAAAGAGAGCACGAAGCTAGAATAGAGAATCTCGGTAACAGCCCAGTCGTCCTTTCAGATGACGACGACAGAGTCAGTAGTCCTCCTTTCGTAATACCTGAAACGGACGACGACGACGAACCCCTAAATGGGCACGACAATGCAGACGAATTGCTCATGTGGGAAGGGGATCAGTCCTATGCAGATTTCATTCCTCTGTTTGGTAGGGCTAGGGATGAATCACCAGATGCAAGTCCAGAATTTCAAAACGAAGCTGAGCCTGTCCAGGGTCGTAGAATCGTTGAATTGCGAGAACACGTCGTAGAGAATCATCCCTCCGTCACGGAGAGACGGTTCCTTCCTTTTTTTGTCACAGACGAGGCATTCGACGGAACGGCTACTAGGTACACGCTTCTTTGCTCCCCGCACGACGACAACGTCGACGATTTGCGACTCTATCAACCGAGCATAGCTCCAGTAATCGCGCGCGTCCTCGAAGCGTACCCCATGCCTTTCAAATTTTGTCTGTGCTCGAAGGCACTCATGGTTAAGGACGGAGCCGACGGGTTGACTTCTCATCTCCTTCACGTGAACCTTCACATGAGAGTGGTTCATAACCGTCAAGAAATCGAAGGCGCGATAAATGCTGCTATCGCAGAATCCTCGCAACGCGTTGAAAACTATGCGAGAGAAGGGTCTGGTTTCACCTCGAACGACGTCCAATGTGTCGACTTAAAACTAACGCGCTTAAAACCGAAGCGGATTGGGTGCACGATCGAGCTTCCCGAGCTGCTAAAAAGAAAACGAGAGACTCTCACAAACGTCAAACTTCCACCGAATCACGAAAACGAGTGTTTCAAGTATAGCCTGCTGGCACTCTTGCATCCGTTAAAGAGGAATGCAAACCATTATGTCAGATATCACAAATATATGAATCCGCGGAACCCGGAGACGCGCGTGACGTACTGGCCCCCCTGCTTCCCAGTCACTTACGAAGACATTACCCTGTGGGAGAGAAAAAACAAAATCTCCGTGTACATCTACGTGTTCGACGAGCAGACGAGTTCGATATCTACCGGACGGGTTCCCTGTACGCTCTATAAGGATAAAGTCTATCTGCTCGAGGTTAGGGAGCATTTCTATTGCATTAAAAAATTTAGCACTTTCATGGGACGTGGTGACTATTTTTATTGTGAGAAGTGTACGAGCGGCTATGGGACAAGACAGGCGTTGGAGCAGCACGAACGTCTGTGTCGAGACGTAGACGAAGTGATCCTCGAAATGCCAAGAGCGAGGGAGACTGTCTCCTTCAACAAGATACAGTACATGCATCCCTACCCCTATTTCGCGGTGTTAGACACGGAGAGCGTCTTGGAAAAGGATGCACTTGTTAAGAGGGGATACCACCTCCGGCGGCCCCATGTATTTTCTATGGGACAAACTTTGCAGTCTCTTTCGGTAAATAATGAACCGATTTTCATGAGACTGCTCTTGTTGGATAGCATTCGGAAATGCGCTTTGTCGCTTCAGGAAAAAATATTGCTTTTCTCAAGACATTTTTCTAAACGCGTTATTGAAGTACAAAAAATTACCAAAATTGGATACTCAAGCTTTGACACGCTCTGATAAAAAAACTAAGAGACCTATGCGGAAATTTTCCTGGAGCGGCAAAGCAAAAATCTTTCTAGAGCATTTTAACACGAGGATCATCCACATCCGATTATCTGTTCTCTCGATATATGATAAAGTGTGAAGGTTGGTAACGCGCTGCATTTTGCGCCTCCCTGTGGCGCCATATCGCGGGCTAAAGGGGTACAAAGAATCCCTCCGCCACACAGCAGCGTAAATCCAACACCCTTACTTAGATTCCCTTTCCTGAAAGGTTCCATTCTCTCTGATGAAGTCTTTGAAACAGCTCTTTTTGGGAGATTAGGTAAGGGAATGACAAAAGCGTCTGCTGTTTGGGATTGTTGGAGATAGTATATGTGTGTCGCAATCTCCCAGTCTGTTCCCTGCCTAGGGTTTTTCCGACCTGATCGGTATGGCAATGCAAGTTTTCCGGCAGGCAAGTCTGCAGCTATGTCGATCACCCTTGTTTGTTCTCTGTGCACAGTGGCCGCCAATTTTTCGGTGAAAGGACCATGTATCCTACTTTTATATGGTGCTGTCTTTGAAAGCATACAGGTTTTTAATTGCACTGAGTATGAAAATCGGCACTGCTTTTGTTATTAGTTGCTCCGGTGCAGTGGTTTAGGAAAAAATGCCCCCACCCCCAAAAAATCAAAATGCCACCGAAAAAATTATCAGCTGGAAGAAATGTGCACAAAAAAATGTCCCCTGAGGGACATCTAATATTGATGAGCGTGGGCTTGTTCACTTTGGACGTCGGCTTTTTGCTACAGTGTGAATAAACACGGGGGGGGGGGGGATATATGAAGATGAATTAAAGAAAAAGGGAAAAAAGGAAAGGTCAACCGAAGCGAGTAGTCGTATATTCTGTTTGAATTCCGACTCAAACATGCAATTCAACGTTCGAATTCCTAATCGCATCGATGTTTCTTCCAAACCGAACACATTTCAATAATTGATTGATTGATTATTTAAAAGAAAACCAGGGAGAAACATTTCAATAATGTCGAAACTGCACACGTTAGACTAGAGGGCATAAAATAATGTGAGCGCTGCTCCAGCATGGAAAGCAACGGAGGACACGAAACGTCTAGGTAAATTGTAGCAAGATAAGCTAAGTTGATAAGGAAATTTAAAGATTACGGCCGTTTCATGCTGAATAATGATTTCGCATGTGGTGGATACCATGCGTACGGTTGTAGGAAAAAATGGTCGACAAAAAATGGCCCCTCAAGCAGTCTTGTGCCCGTTACTCGACAAAAGTAATTGATTACCGTTACCGTTACTTCTACGCAAAAGCTAATTGATTACCGTTACCAATTACTCGACTCCAAATGTGATTGAGTAACGAGTAGAAAAGTAACGCGTTACTCCGGTCGTTACTCTACATTCACGCAAATTATACCCGTCCTTGGGTGCCTCAAGAAAAGGAAAAAAAGAAGAAAAGAAAGAAAGAAGAGGAAAAGAAAAAGCTGTTCAACAGCGGAACAGCTGAAGAACAGCAAAAAACACAAACGCGTAGAAGAGGTAGATCTGTACGGCTACTGTATTTATGGCCCCGGAAGCCATTGACCCGATTGTGGGAGAACATTGCGTGGAACTTCCCCATGACTCACTAAACCCCAAAAGCTTCATGTACCACACCTCTGGTGTAGTGTAGGAAGGGATCAGGGACAGAGACCCTGAGATTCCAGAACGTTATTACAATGACCTCCGCTTGCTATAGTAGAACTAGAGTCACTAAAAAAGAAGAACGGCCCAACTAAGGCTGACGGGCTTGACTTGGTGCAGAACATCAGAAAGACAAGTTAATCTCTGCCAGAAAAGTAACCAATTACTGGGTAATCGATTACTCGGAAAAGTAATTGATTACTGGGAAAATTACTTTCACAGTAAACTAACTGATTACTCGAAAACTTAATTTCACAGTAAAGTAACTGATTGCTCTAAAAATACCTTAGAAAAGTAATTGATTACAACTAACGCAATTACTAGTAACGAGTTACGCACAAGTCTGCCCGAGAGTACTGCGCGGACAAAAATACAGGGGCGTAGTTGCAAGCACATCAAAGCCGACCGAGTGGTACCATTCGATCTTCCGATTTGTTGAAATTGGGAGACGTAGGTTCTTGTTTCTTTTCTGCTTCTTCTTCTTTCATGTGTTAATGGATTAATGAAATCTACATTTGATTCAGCGTTCGATCAACATAAAACCGATATGAGTCGCTGCACTAGTTCGCTAGCGATCGTTCGCTGGAAGCTAGTATTTTTCATCTGTTGGTCAGATTTTTCTGTGTCGATGTTTTATGGATAATAAAAGCTGTACACACACTTATTCAATTGTTTCATTGCCCTTACAACTCCGCTTCTGCTGATGATACGGTTAATCTACAATTGAAGTATGAGAAGACAACTGAAAAACCTTTATCTGACCAAAAGCTCGAGAATACTATATAGGAAAATATTAGTATCCAGGTTGAGTTGTGAACTACATCCAACGACACCCACGTACAGTGAGCGTGAAATCGGAGCTCAGGATATGCGATTCATTTCATTGGTACGAATGGTAATGCGCCATTTTGCTCACTATCGCTGTAGTACTTGCTTTTATAAAAGAACGCAGCTACCATTTTTACATCACATTTGCAAGATATACGTAAAATGCAGCAGGACGTTGGAGGATCGGTGAGGATCGGGGATGTGCAGAACGTTTTCTACGTTGTAGCGTTAGAAACAGTGTAGCAATTCTTTTGACCTGCTTGCTTGAAATTGCTACTTTTCGTAGGTCAGAAGTAGTTGAGTGCGCAAGTTACAGCAAACACACACACACAAAATATAGAAATGTATTTTATAAGAATGGAGATATGAACTCGTTTCTGGACATTTCATGGAGCACCGTTTCATCGAACGCTATTTCGTCGAATGAACGTTTCATCAAACGCACATTCACCGAAACCGAAAATCGAAAAAGACTGCAGATGCATACTATAAACAACGTTGAACGAAGGTTTTATATGGCTGTTAATTCAATATTTTTCGTTGTACCATGGCGAAATTATCTTCGTAGCACCCGCAGATTTCGGGTAGCTTACGCGCACATATCGCTATCCCATTTCAGATCTTTCCCTACCAATGAAAAAGGTGCCCAGAAAATGTAGAGGTTGCTCCCAGCTTAGGGTTATTTATTTATTTTTTTTTTTCAATATGTGTCCTACTGGTATGCGTGATTGTTCCGCACTGTTCTATTCCGCTGTGCTGTTCGTGAATGACAAAGATATGAAAATAACCAGTGGTCTCCCCTCTTCAACTGAAAAACCAAACAAAAAAAAAGAATAATTTCGCATATTCGTTTCGTATACAGCTATTTACAATTCGTTTCGCATGTAGTGCCCCTGCGAATTAATTTCTATCGGAATGAAGTTCACCAGGGCGCCGACAATCGCTCATCGGACAAGAGTTCACCCAATGATATCGCTCACATTTTTGGGAGCCGGAAAAGATGTCCCCGGAAAAAACGTCCCCGGAAAGAATGTCCCCGGAAAAAATGTCCCCGGAAAAAATGTCCCTTGTGGAAAGGCTATCGGGAGCTCCCGAAAGAAACAAAGCAAGGTGTTGAGGTTAGGATCGCATGGTATTTAGGCGGCAGTTTGTTGCAGCACGTTCACTGAGCATCCTGTCATTGTTAATGCTTATTCTGTGCTGTGAAATGAGGGTCAACGTATTTCCAAGCAATAAGCTGAAGGTCCCCGGAAGAAGTGTCCCCTGTGGAGAGGTTACCCGCAGTTTCCCAAAAAAACAAAATCGGGGTGTTGAACAAGTGCAAAAAGTTGGGCTCGTTGATGGGATAGCATACTGCAATATTTGTGGGCATAAGGTACAGACAGAACGTGCGACTGAACAGAACGGGGTGTTGAGGATACGATCGCATGGTATTTAGGCCGCATTTTGTTGCCGTACATTTATTGATCGTCCTGTCATTGCTGATGCTTATTCTGTGCTGACAAGTAAGGGCCAGCGTGTTCCAAGGAGTTAGTTGAAGGTAAGCCTGTTCACAATTACCGTCTAAGGATTCATTTGCCGTCGCATTTACATGGTGATGCTCACACAAGTCTGCTTTAATTTATCTATAGCAGCAATAGGAATACCGCCAAAAAAGCGTGTAAAGCTATCGAAAATGGTTAATCAAAAAATTAATTAATGGGTTTTATCGCTTTTAAAGTGTGTAAAGCTGACGACAGTGAACGTGCAAATGCGGCTTCAGAATCTTTGTGTGCAGTGCACACCGGGAGAGAAGAGCCCTTTAGCAATTACTTCGCGGCATTGGACGGACGATACGGTTTTAACGTCAGCCGAACACATGTGGATCAGGAAGTACATGAATAAATATAGAATTGCAAAAAAAAATAAAGAAACATAATGTACGGCATTTCATTCTACTCGCCTCACCGTTGTTTCATGCCTATTGAGAATAATATCATTTATTCTCGTAACTTACTCTATTCCACCCACAGTTGTAGGTATGTAGTTGAATTTTAAATACCTTCTTTGGTATGATCAAAAAGTCAGTGCATTGTTTTGCGCTATATAATCTTAATTGATGGGCTAGGAACGTTGACATTTTTTCGCGAACATTTTTTCCGGGGACATATTTTCCGGGGACATTCTTTCCTACACCCCACATTTTTACCGACTGCGACTCTTTTACTGCCATGGCCTTTTCTTTTTCTTCTGTGGGTTCATATTCTAGGACCATTTATTCCGTCACCCATAAGTCACACATCGAATAGAACGAAGGTATGACATTGTAGTAGAAGTTCTAAACAAAAGTGTTTTGTCGCCTATTTGTGTCCCCCTGCCCGATTGTGACCGTTTCCAATAAACGAGAAATAAAAAATGGTATGAGACTCGTAAACATCAAGCATAGACATGAAAGAACTAAGATGTGGGTTCGAGCCCTACAGCTGGCTAACTTTTTCAGTGACTTTCTTTATTTCATCGTTAATCAAGCATAGGTTCGCTTGCGTGTGTGTTTTGCAGATTGGAGAAATTCTATATGGTAATGTAATCAATCAATCAATCAATCAATGCACCACACTTTTTCTGTGAATACACAGCACTTGGCTTTACGAAAGCCTAGCTTCTATCTGCGAAATGTTTTCCAGCCAAAGGAACATCAGCAGGTCAATATAATTTTAAAGAAATAAACGCGGCGAACGAAACGTAACACTTCGACTTTGCGTGCTGGTGTCGAAGAACTCAGACATGGAACGCTTAGGAAAGCTAAGATAACATCAACCCCAGAAGTCAGGAGATGCAGTCCACAAAGAGACAATGACGAAGAATTCGCCTTGGTCGAGCCAGTCTTTTTTCCTTTAGCTCAGTTGACCTTGGCAACCCACACATGACGGGAGATCCCTGCTCCTCAATAGTCAAGGGGGTCACACGTGTTTATGGAACTACACAATCCCGCGGAGGAGAAACTCCTAACAGGGGTATTGATTAGAGCTTTCACCTTGATGAGACCCGGATGTTTGTGTGATGCGACAAAGTTGTGAATCGGAGCTGCCTCCACGGTGATATCCCCTCTTAAGGACGCCGTGAGTGTGCACAGGATGAGTTCGTACAGCATCGCTGTAGTGCGGAGTTGTGACGGGAAAATAATGGGCGTAGATGGCTATTTGGGACCCAACTCGGCGGAAAAATGCTTCTTCGCGCTCAAGGGATTTAGCGAACAAATCCATAGGCTGAACTGTCTTCCCTCACCGTTGGTCATGAGTGTGGAAGACCACTTTCGGCACGCGAGCGCTACGCACTGCGAATTTTGTGGAATCGAATTTAACCGACACACACGGAAAGTGTCGCATCACGACCACACCCACTTCGTAGAGCCCGGTTCTTCGAATTTTGTCGCGACGCTGTGTGATACGTGTAACCTTACGTGTCGTAATACCAAAGAACTCGTCGTGTGCGTGCACAACCTGCAATACGATTTGAGCTCCCTTCTCCGATACATGCACGTTCTAAATATGGGTGAACCGTGGATCTTAGCTTCGAGTTTGGAAAAGATAAGAGGGTTCAATATTGGAGATCTCCATTTCCGCGATACCACGCAGTCTTTCAACCTGTCGTTGTCGAACCTGGTGGAAACTCTGCTCGCCAGCGGTGGCGAGAGCGCGTTTCATTGTACCCGTCAAATGTTTGGTGACCGTTTCCGACGCCTCCTCAGGAAGGGCATTTACCCGTACACCTTCGTCGACAATTTCGAAGCGTACAATTTGCCCGCGCTACCGCCAAAGGAAGCTTTCAAAAGCGACCTGAACGACCAAGATATCACGGACGAGGACTATCAGTACGCCCTCGAGATTTTCGAATTGTTCGAATGTAAGGACCTGGGCGATTACACGCGTCTCTACGTTACGCTCGACACTTGTCAGCTCTACGACGTCTTGCTGCATTTCAGGAGAATTGCGCAAGAAACGGATAGGACAGATATCTTACGCACCGTGTCCCTTGCCAGTTACGCGTGGAGCAGCGCTCTGAAGTTCACTAAAGTCAAGCTCGAGCTCATAAGTGATCAGGAGATGTACGAAACGATCGAGAAGGGAATCAGGGGAGGCATTTGTAACAGCTTCCATAGATACTGTCGGGCTAATCACGAGGAGTGCGACGATTACGATCCACAGCAAGAAAAGACTTTTATCCAGTACCTCGACGTGAATAGTTTGTACCCGTACGCGATGACTTTCCATCTCCCGACAGGTGGTTTTGAGTGGGTCGATCCTTCGAGGTGGAGCGAGATCGATTTTCTCAACATTCCTCACGATTCGGAAGTGGGTTACGTCTACGTGGTAGACTTGACATATCCCGAAGAACTGCACGCACTCACCAGGGATTTTCCCTTGGCACCCGAACACAGGTGTGTGAACGAGAACGAACTCTCCCCCTACCAGCGACACTTGAAAGACGCGTTGGCGCTGAACGCCCCTTCCACAACGAAACTCTTGCTGACGTGCTACGACAAAGAACGCTACGTCGTTCATTATGCATTGCTCGCTCTGTACGTGAGGTTGGGCATGAAAATAAAACGTGTTCACAGCATTCTTTCGTTCCGCCAAGACGACTTTTTGCGAGCCTTCGTGCAGAGAAACGTCGCGTTGAGGAATGCCGCCACCACGAAATTCGAGCGACTTTTGTACAAAACCATGTCCAACAGTACGTTCGGTAAGTCGATACAAAATGTGAGACGCATGAAAAGGTACGCTATAGCCTACGACAAAGAAAGCGCGCTCCGAAAAGCTAGCTCCGTCAGCAGTCAGCATTTTCACATTCTGAGTGACAAGTGCATCTTATACGAGATGCAGAATAGGAGGGTCAAATGCACGCACCCCCTTTACGTGGGCTTTGCCATTCTAGAGATATCCAAAGTCCGAATGTACAGCTTCGTTTACGAGTCTCTCTTTTCTCGCTTGACGTGTCCAGTGCAATTGATCTATAGCGATACGGACAGCATATTTTTTTCTCTCACGTGTGAAAGCCTGGAAGAACAGCTCATGAAGATTGAGAATGAGTTAGATCTGTCTTCCTATCCACCGGACCACCCGCTTTTCAACGACGAGCACGCGAACCAGATGGGGTACTTCAAAGACGAGACGGGAGGTGGTGTTATCCAGGAAGTCGTAGCCATCCGAGCGAAAATGTACAGCATTCTCTTGGCTGGGTCACACAAACAGATCGCGAGAGCGAAAGGAGTTAAGAAAGACGTGGTGAGGAAACATTTATTGCACGAAGTGTACCGAGATTCTCAATTCAATGAACAGACAGTCTCTCAGAAGCAGTGCACCATCCAGAGTATAAAGCAAACAATGTACACCATTTCGAGACTCAAGAAGAGCTTGGTCCCCTACGACGACAAGCGCTATCTCATGGATGCCGTACACTCCTTCCCTTATGGAAGCTCCGAATACGGTAAGCTTTCCTAGTGTTTTGACGCGTATAGGATTACGATAGTGCTCTCTCTTTGTGCAGCATCGGAAAACCCTGAAGAGAGCCCGAGAGCGTCGTCGTCAGGGATCGAGTAACCGCGGAACAAAGAGCTGCACGCGCATGTAATCGAGAATAAAAGTTGTAGTCGAGATATGCTTCTCTCTCTCGCAGACAGGAGAAGCAGGGGTCATCGTGGCAGTGTGGTAGCGGAATGGGTGTACGAAAAGAATGACCGTCATCGTGCTGGTACCGTGACCCGCGCAATGACGGCGCTGCGATGAAGATTCCCCTTTTCTGGCACGTCTGATCATCTCGTTCTGTTCGTTAGATCAGACAAGTCAGGGAGGGTGCAGGCATCTATCGTCCAACTCCTTTGTTTGTATTCAATAAACATGTTTCAGTGAAAGAAAAGACAGAGTCTCGTCAACGTTATTCGGACTGTTTAATGCGTTGCATGTCAATAACTAAGCGGTATTTCAATAAATCAATGACAAAGTTGGCGATGTAGACTGCTTGCAAATGTCGCTGCTTCCGCAGGGCGTGCTTAATATGAGCGATGGCACGAGCGAGAAGGTCCACGATGTCTGCAGCGATGTAGTTGAATTCTGAGTTGGCCAGACTCACAAATTCGCTCATCAGTCCCAGGGGTCCGTCAGGAACCGTTATGCAGACGTTCTTGTAACGGGTGTAGATCCGACGCACCATCTCCTGCAGCGGCCCCGGCGAGATCTCTCCTATATTGCCAAAGCCTACCATGTCTATCACGTAGCGAAAAGCAGTGATGACGAGCTCGTTGCGGGGACTTTCGCTGCTGAAACATTCCTTCTCCACTTCTTCCCAAGAAGCATGGGTGCGGGAACAATTTTGTAACGCGTGGTAGCTGAACATCTTCACGTAGTGATGACGCGAGCGCGGTGCGCGCTGCCTTGATACAGATAAACGCGCGCGCAAAGAAACGAGAGTGAAACCGAAACTCAGAAGCCGCCCGTCGCCGCTAGGAGCGCGCGCGCGTGCAGCGGAGAGCCGAAACCGAAAACACCCGCGGGCGGCGCAGAGGGAGCTAGGAGCGCACGCGCGCGCGCATGCGCGGTCGGGTGGAGCAGATGGCGCTAGGAGCGCGCGCGCATGCGTAGCTGCCGCGGCGCGTCGCCTCAGTCAGTCCAGCTCTGGCTCTCGTAGGGAAAAGACGTGCGGCCGGTCGCTCCGTCGTCACTTGATCCCTGGCTGTCGACGAGAGCGGACGCTCCGTCGCAGCGGGGAAAAAGGTGAGTGATTTACCGATGTTTGCGCGTTGTTTTACCGTGCTCGTGTTAAGCCTTTTCTCGCCGTACGCGAATGTTTAGACTTGTTTAGTGGTGTCCAAGCCTGTTGACGCACGTTTACCATCGTGTGGCTAGTGGTTCCCGCCATGTGTTAGCCGCGTAGTGTTGTGACGCTGTGGTTAGGCCTTGTCGATTGCCTTAAGCCTTTTCCCCCGATGTGTAGTGTTTTCTCCGTGCTGTTTAGCAGTAGCGGTTAGGCCTTTCCCCCGCGCTCTGGAATGGTTAGACTTGTCGAGCAGTGTTGCCATTTTTACGTGTCGCTAGTACTTTCTTGTTCTCGGTGTTTCTCGTATAGAGCTACGATGCTGGCGCCATCTGGTGTGATGCCTTGGAACTAGCGTGCCACCTGCCTCTGCAACCGTCGTGCTCCAGTCGCCCGCACCGGCGTGATTTCTTCAAGATGGCGTCGTTGATTTTCAAATAAATCATTTCCCACTGTCTGCTTCCTTTCTATCTAGTTTTTTATTTCCTACAACCCGAGTTTTACATAGAAAATCCACGACAAGTACTGCACTGAGTCAGGTTTTGCACAATTTAAAACGTTTAAAAATTTAAATTTTTAAAAAAATTTTAAAGTAACTTTAAAATAATTCAAAGTAAAAAGTGCAATACTTGCCGTGGATTTTCTGTGTAAATCTTGGGTTGTTACATTACTACTGACGTAAGATAAAAACGTACAGGGAAAGACGGCTATATACACAAGCGACGAATAAATATTCGAGCGAGAGCTGCAAAAGACTAAAACAAAATCCAGCTTGGAACAAAGGAGGCGGTGTTTCCCTTCAAAAGCGCACAGGAGATTTTCTTTTCACAACTTCGCGACTTGAGCGTTTCGCATTGAGCGTTGAGTGCATCACTTTTTGTCAACTTCCACACCTCATCAGCGTTCTAAGTATCGCATTTCAACACATCCGCAATATGTGAGGCAGTGACAGCAGCATTTCATCCAGAAACACTGGGATACATGCGTAGAAAAGCCAGAGCCTGCTGCGTCCGATCATACCGTATCCCCACTCGGGCATCCGTCGCAGCGTCACCTACAGTTCGATCCAGCCACTGATCTCTATGTATAAAGGCTGGATAGCGGATGAGTGAGGGTATCGCGGGAAAGGGTACGCAAACCGGCCGCCATATTGCGGTGCTCAAAAGAGCCATTACAGCCCATTGGAATGCATGTAAGCTGTGACAAGTTCTGCTGTTTGTGAGCGCTTCCCTTGCTGCTTCGCTAAAATTTTGCCACGGATCGCTGCAGAAATCCCTCGTGATTGGGTTCCTTACGTTTTTTTGTGTGAAATCCCGTCACATACATGTTATTTCCTATCTATTTTGTACTCGTGTGAGGTCGTGTCGTTCCAATTTTGTACATTGAACTTCGATTATGTGATTTCTGGTTTTGTGTGGTGTTGTATTTATTGTGTTACGCTTCCTTTGTCGTCTGTCAGCGTGTGCAGCCGTGTTGCTTCTCGTGTTTCTCCCATTTCCTTTCTGCTCGGGGGTGTGGAATGCCAGTGGAATGGCACGTTTGTTTATGTAACCACCTTAGTATGCTTGGGTATAAACATTATGCTTTGCACAGGAAGTTTAGATATGACTAGTTATGACACGAAATGCCGAACGGCACTAAAGCACTTCCAAATGACTAGAATGATATTAAGTATGTGATATAAAGGCTATATGACGGTAAAACCATATCGACTAGAAATATGTGCACTGGGGAGGTACATGGCGGTAAAGGCAGTTCAAAATGACTAGAGGTAGAGTGAATAAGTCATAAAAAGGCTAAGTAGCAAGGTCTTGTAGTGAAAGCTCCAACATCAAAGTATCACAAGTCCAGTTGCAACAGCAAGTTTGAAGCCGTCAACCGGGTAAGTGGGCAGAGTGCTTTAGCGGTTGTTGAATATGATCAACCTTGACAATTTCTTTCGCAGATGAGGCCTGGCTGTCACCTTCTCTGTATATTCGTTGGCAAGGTGGTACAGTCCGATACTGCTGTAGCACTGTGAAACTTCTTTGATCAGACGGATCACATTGTTTTCATTTGGGCTGCATTCAAACATATGTTGTCGCAAACTTAAGCACGGAGAATAAAGAGTTGACATTCGGAGGTTGAAAAATTATTTATTGTCTCTAAGTAAAGTAAACATGCTGGAACGCACCAAAGAGACATACGGCTGGTGTGTTTGTATGTCCCACTAATACGAGTTTGTATGTTAGGCAAAATTTTCATGCTATACTTTTTTCTTTATATGCTTTTGCCTATCTTAGTACTGTCCTCTCCAATATGGAGTGGCGTTTAACTGCATATGAATGCATAATTCAGGAGTGTTTTCATTATTGGACTAGTTGCAGCTTTAAGGTGCCCTTCATGCAGTACTGATTCCAATCATCAACCATCGCTTGAAACTCTTAGCTAGGGAACATGATTCATAGAGGCTAGATTTTCATGCAAATACACACTTTCAACCAGAGTTCGAGGCAACTCATTACTGTAACTAAGTTCCTTTTTTTGGTAACTTATAACTTAACTCGCTACTTTTGTGCCGTGGTAGCTTTGAGGTAACTTTGCCAAAGTAACTTAAGCTAAGTTGCAAGTTATTTTTAATTCGCTTTTCACTTACGCCCACTTGTTTTCTTGCTTTCTCTCTGGTTCTTCCATGGCATTTTATGTCATAAAACGTGATGTTCAGTCAATGACAGTATTTTGTTCAGGAAGTAAGAACCGCTGCTATTGAAATGAAGCTGAACCATTGTGTGCCCACAGGGAATAAGATGCAAAGCGTTCGCATTGTTGGACATAAACGAAACCTCAATGCAGGCAACTCAGGGTCGAACTGAACTGCTCACACGTGCTGCACCTGTGTAGTGCTATTTTGTGTCCGAAGTAACTTGGGAGTAACTTGTTCTTTTTTTTAAGTAACTTCGTAACTGCGAGTTACGTTTCGGGCTGAATAACTTCGTTATTAACTTACTTACATTTTTCACGTGGTAACTTCGTAAGGAGTTCCGTTTGACGGGTAACTTCTCGATCTATGCTTTCAACTCTGCATGCTTTTTATACACTGCATAAACTAAGATAGTTTTGCCCCAGTGAATTTGTTGTGTGTTTTAAATGCATGCAAGTGAATTTCTAGAGGTGCATATTTTGAGCAAGATTAATGAATTTTTCATGCATGTGTGTTCCACCAGCTTTTAGTGCACATAAATTCGGCCAATATATATGACGCATGCATTATTACTTTCTGGAGGTGTTCTCGGAAGTCGAATTTGTTGGGCACAGCGTCAGGCCTCGTCGAACGGTTTGCCCCGTTCTGTCGAAGCACTTGTCTTTAAAATGTTTGCTGCAGACCAGTGATGTCCTCGACGGCGCCCAGTCCTTTCGCCTGACATTCACCACACACTTTTTTAAATGTTGTGGGCGACTGTGAGGGAACCTGCATTGAACAATTTATGCCATCAATTACTGCAGGGATGACAAGGCTGATCCAAGCAAGCAATCGTCGATACCGTGACCAACAAACTGAGCCGTAGATCCCACATCTGACAAGCGCACTTCAACGCCTGCTGCGTGCCGAGACCATACCCGTGAACTGCAGGAAGTCTGGACTATCACAATGACTCTATCCAGATAACGTACTGCTTAAAGTTTAACGTTTAGATCTTGAGATACGAGTCACAAAGTGCCGCGCACATGCTTCAACAGCAACGTTTTGTCGCCCCGCTCGTGGACTAATAAGTCACATTTATTTGTAAAACTAAGTCACTTACTTGTGAAATGTCGTCCCCGGTGCCTTGCCAGTACGGGCAGTACACCCATAACCACAGCAGGCGGGCATGACACCACAAAAATGCTACGCAAAGGCGCATGCAGAATATGCAGCTGAGTCCCGGACGGCAATGTTTTGAGCTTCGCAAGACGGCGGCCGGTGACCGTACGGTTGCACCCTCAATCCGCCATCCAGCCTATTACTATAGAGATCAGTGGATCCAGCCAGCCTCGCGCCCAGCACATTCCAGCAAGGAGGAAAGCGATACCACGGAGGAAGCATACGTCCCGTGTGTTTTCCTTCTCTCTGGCATGTGCGGTAAACAGCCTTCAACGTGCTTCCACAGCTATAGAGCGCTGCGGTTCGAATATGGCAACGTCCAGGGGAAAACTGTGATTATTTTAAAATTTGTTGCAAATTATGCCAACAACCAAGCGTTGACAAGCGTAAGCATCAGGACATGGAGCGGAGCACGCGTCGCTATAGTAATTATGGCCTCACAGTTGTTCTACTTCAAGCTCAAAATTATGTTTTCGATTCCCGAAAAAGTGCACATAGTGTGTATGTAATGGAGAACGGTGCAAAACATCGGAACGGGGATAGGTGCGTTCCTTGTACGGCATATACGGGGCACATATGTATCGATGAAGTTGTAAAACATGCAGACGTAAACGTTCTGCGGGGCTTCCGATTGGTGTTGTCGCCAAGGGCAATGTTTTGGTTCGCACTATTTAGATCTAGGACCAGGGATTTTACTGATCTGCGCGCTCCTGAGGGTACGCCTGGTAGCGAAATTCCGTAACGTAGTCTAGTTTACGCATAGGAGAATGCGCTGCATCCCTATTGGTTGGCGCTGCGGCAGCCTGAAAACCTGCGGGAGCCAGAAACCAGAAACGGACGCAGCAGCTACCGCGATCAACATGGCGCCCAGTTTGTGTTTACGGACTGGAATGTGAATTGAATTATTGCGAAGAGCAGGTGCAAGGAGCAAAGAAAGTGGGAGATGAACTACTACTCGTAGTACAATGTTGCAGTGGTGAAAGTTCTGTGGCCAGCCTTCGTTCCGTGTATAGCGCTTCGTTGGCTTCGTGTTGTCTGGGGAGCTATTCTGCTTACTTTACACGTCACGAGCTGTTGGGCTGAGCCACCGCGACAAGCTCCGCCTGAACGCTCCGCCCATTTCTAGGGACATTTATCCCCAGCGCATACACAGCGTGTAGAGCATCACAGCTTAGACCTATACAGTGGCGCTGTGTACCGGATTTAAATAGGTCGTATGGGAAAAAAGGAGAAGAAATAGTACATCGGTTTAAACGTGCAGGAATAATTATGACGTCCTGATATTATAGTTGCTATAGAATATCCCTCATGAACGGAGCTCTGACAATTTTGACGTGACATGTTTGACGCCGGGCTGCTGCCGCTGCTGTCTTTTTTACACTCAAAAAGTGGCGCCACACCCAATACCGTGTGAAGAACATTGCTCTTCGAAGTTGTCCCCTCGCTGTCACTAGTTCCCTAGCTCACTGGATCATGTTAAGACGTACGTCATTTTGACGTAGGCAGTGACGTAGTATCTTACTTTTTGCACTGAAAAGTAAGCACCGAAAAGAGGGTGATTACTTTAAACGGGGACGGCGGTAACGATGAGAATGGCGTACATGCCTCGGACTATGACTTTTATTTGACTCCAGATACGTTTCCACGACGGCGGAAATGGCGCATACACTCTTAAAAATGAACTTCACCACATAGCACGCTCCTAACCAACCATCACCCCGAATGACAACGTTCTCGCCCTAGATTTGTTGAAAACGGGAGGAGGAGCCTATTTTGTGCCGTGCATAATGGCACAAAATAGGCTCCTCCTCCCGTTTTCAGCAAATCAGAGGCGAGAACGTTGTCATTCGGGATGATGGTTGGCTAGGAGCGTGCTATGTGGTGAAGTTCATTTCTAAGAGTGTAGTGCATAAATATTTCCATTTCGTTGGAAGAATGATCGGACGATCCATGCGCATTGCCGTGGTTCGTGCTTCACCACAATGCACCGCTCCCCGATGCAGAGTCGTTCGTCATATCGACGATTGAAGCGATGACGTCTATCATTAAACTAGTAAGAGTCTGTCCCGTACACAGACAGAATTAAGAATAATGGAGTGGTCGTTTCGTGCTACTTTCTCACACGACTCATTACATGGGGGGGGGGGGGGGGCGTTGTCGGGGTTGTGGACAATGTAAGATACGAATGCCAGGCGAAGACAACGAAATCAGTGTCACTTAATAACAAATGGCGCCGCAGAGGCGTTGCGCGTAAACAAGAAATGACATAAGAAACTGTAGGGGGAATAGTAATCTTTTCGCGCCACTCCGCCTGTTCAAAATCTTGGGCACGCACGAGCGCCACCCCACTGTTTACTTGTTCGCTATCTCGCTCACAACGCGATCGCTACACAAGATTGTTTTCTTATTTTTACCCCGTGGAAGTTTTTTAGATATTACTATCAAGCAAGTGAACTTGTCATGACCACTTTTCTCCGCATTCCTCCAACCTCCCGTTTCCGGGGAGACAATTTAAGGGCGGGAAGGGCGGTATCGCGATGATCGTATCGTGAAAACACAGACACAGCAGCAAGGCTGGACGATCAAATTGCTCGACTATTGGCCAACGGCGCGTGAAAACCATTCCCAATGACATTCCCATTGTTCACGCCTTCTTTATTCGGCGACCAATAACCTCCTTGCAAAGAAAGTAAGCAGGTAGCTTACTTTGACGAGAATAGCTCCCCTGGTGTGTGTGTGTGTGTTGAGCGCGCATGGATCAAGCACGATCAGTAGATGCACCCAAGTGTCAATAAACTCAACGGCCGCTCAGGACGCAAGAAATTGTGAAATTCGTTGCGTTTTCGTAATTGCACTTTTCGCTTCTGGCCTCTGTTATCGACGCCGGTAGCAGAACCACAAAGAGCACGCCTTTTTGCTGTAATGGCATTCTGAATAAGGGCAAAGTATTCCGTATAGCCAAACATGAAGGACAACTATTATTTTCATTTCGACTGTGTTCCGTACACTTGGATAGAGAACTGAAGTAGAATTTAAGTGTGCTGCTATTCTTGCGTCCTCGGTCGGCGATTGAAAGGATGTAGTCAATTTGTGTGGTTTCGCCAGCAATATTCAAAGCTCCGCCCCCCCCCCCCTCTAAATAAAGGTGAGGGGGCGGTGAGGGGGCAGTGATTTCCCCAGAAATTCACTGCTGGGGGGGGGGGGTACTGAGCTTTCAAGGGGGGGGATATGCTTGGTGAAGGTTCCACTTACAGAATTTTTCTTAGACATGGAAAGAATCGTGGCACAATGGTGACATATCTGCACAGCTTTTCAGTTTTATTTGTACATATTATTACGTTAGAACACAGTACATTAGAATATAGATACATTATGGACGGCAGTTCAACATTAAGATGCGACCGACAATGAAAAAAAAGAAAGACTAGTACCTTGTCTCACGAAGCTCAATGAATACCTAGCAGCCAAAGTTGAAAACCTTAGACGAAAAAAGCAGAATACCTTGCATTGATTGAGTTGGGCACAAACGGTTCTTGATGATCCACATTGAGTTTGCGTGCCCGCTCGCATTTTTGCTCGTATATGCGCGCAATATATGCATTGAACAGTCACTTTTAAATGATTTTGGACAAATGCATGGTACAATCATCTGCATGACTGTGGCCCCTACAGCATAAGTTTGACAGTACAGGATGTAATTGGCTGCGCCGGACTCACTACCGAACGTGTTGGTGGCTGAGCTGGGTGGGGTCACCTGAGAAATTTCAGGGGGGGGGGGGAAATCCCTGGGCGGAAGGGAGTGGTGATGTATGCTTTCCCTGTATCTGGATGGAAGAGTCTAGTACTCTAGAAGGTTTTCTCTTGTTTTTTTTCTGTCGTCTGTGTGCATCCAAGAGCCGATTTACGCATAATTGAGCCTCTGTATGCAATAAGGGGATAAGTCGAAAAATCCCAAACCGAGAAAACTGGAAGTGAATATTTGATAAAGTAATTGCAGATCAGTTTCCTCGAATAACGCAAATGCAAAATGTGTAACATATATGCATGTGTCTACTCTACACGCATGTCCTGTTAACATCGTTTCTGGGTGTGTGACTTAGCAGAAATTGAACAAAATCCAGGAGCATGACATATCCCCTTTTTCTATATAACACCGCACGCACACGGTTTTCGTGCAGGAAAAAACAGTTTTCACGAGTCGGACTTTCATGATGACGCCAGGACAGGTGAAGTTACCTTTGTGCAATGGAGCATCCTAGATCGTGATTATCGTGCTGCTAAACGAGCACAATCTTGAAAATAATGTTCTGTGTGGCCAGGAAAATATGACTTATTAGCATAGTACAGACGTTTTTCCGATTACAACGCTCAGTAGCATTGCTGACACGGTCATTGACAGTCATTGCTGACATGACTGTCGATACACGGTCATTGCTGACATGCATTTCCCGTTTCTTATCATCCCACAGCGCGTCAAACGTTTAAACGTTTTGTTAATGCCAACCGTTTAAACGTGTCGTTAATGTGAAACGTTTAAGCGTTTTGTTAAAATGAAGCGGTGAACATTATGTGAAGGTGAAGCGTTTAAACGTCTGCTTAGTACGAAACCAAACGCCTTTCGAGACAGATAGCTATTTAAACAACTTGTTATCTTTATTAATGGGAAAAATGGACGCGCCAGGCATTACGGGGACAGAGACAGAAGTTGTCCCCGTTATGCCTGGCGCGTCCATGTTCCCATCAGTAATTACCAACTGTCTTATAAGTAGCTTATTACTTCAGTTCATATTTGGCTTTTAAGCAACCCCATTTGTGCTCATTTTCGTCGTGCATTTTCACCGACGTGTTTCACTACAGTTTGAAACATGTCGAGCTCGTAATGGCGGTGATGACGTTTGAATCTTTTGGGTAGTTTATTCTAAAAATTCCGTATTTATCTTCTTTACGCGAGTAGTATTTTGGTGAAAAGACCAACGCGAAAGGTTGGGGAACCAGAGAAAAGGTCCCGGGATAAAAGGTCCCCGGAGAAAAGGTCCCCTCGGGAGTCTCTCCCGTGGAGTTATGCTTTATCGCTCGTAACTCGAATCAGGGACTCTTAGAGCGCTAATTTTCACGTCATTTTTGCATTGTTGACATGGTCTTGTACTTGAACGCTTAAAACGAGATTCTGGTCCAAACCCATGGGACTGATTAGAAGAGTTCCGCAGAGATGTAGCAAGTGGTTGAAGAAGAAAGAGAGAGAGAGAAGAAAAAAAAAAGAGCAGCGTATGGAACTTTCAACTACCGAGCATGGAAAGAGGGAAATGTATTGTAACGACCACTACTTCGGCACCCAGGAACTCGACACCGTGCATATTTTCGTGATTTAGATTTAAAAGTGCATTTTCAACTCTTTTTCGATGTCTTATTTTTAAGCTGCTTATTTCAGCGTTATCTCTCGGATCGGACGTATGTTCGCTTCTGGCTGTTAGCTCTATCCGCTGAACCAGATCCCAACGGCAGGACACTGCCCCGTCAGGTGTGTTGGCCATTGCCACAAAGCGCATCATGAGTGATCCTGAAATTAGAGGACCAGCTTTGACATGCGTCATCCGAAACCTATGACCAGGCCATGTAGAATGCAGGCAGAATGTACATCTTTTTCCAGTGTTTGTATGAATAGCGTGTCCACCCATTTCATCGAACGCCGTTTCATGGACGCCTGACCAAGGTTAGGTCAGGAGAGCCTTTTACGTATTTCACACGCTACCGCAAGAAAAAGCGGCGGCCACCGATTCGATGAATCGGCGTAGGGGACCTTTTCTCCGGGGACCTTTTTTCCTACACTCGGAAGATTGTGACCTTGAGCGACTACTTCAGCCTGAAGCATGTGACCTGCTCTTTCCTACTGGTTCCCACTATTGGACTCTAAAACCAGAACATTTGCCAATTACGCGTTAAGAACCATGGTGCGTCTGGCACGTGTTGTGCCAGAGTGGGAAAAAAGGGATGAGCACGACTTTTGGTGCATCATGCACTGACACGAATTTCCACAAAGAGCCGTACACCTCCCGTTTAGAACAAATTGGGATGGAGAAAAGGATAACAGCCAGAATTGTAATTCTGCCGGACGATGTCGATGTCCGAAAAGCTCCGTTTTTGGAGTGTCAGCGATCCCAATGCCATGAGTGCACGCGGAGCGGAGTTCGGTGTATGGTGCGAAAGGGGTCGTGGCAACGCTCTATTAACCACCAAGAAACTAAATAAAATGCGCCCTGCGCGGTGACTGTTCTTTATTAAACATAAGACGATCACAAATGAGCCGGACAAAGTAACATGCCACTTAAACCATACCCTGCGCTGTCTTTCAAGGAAAGTAAGCTGTAATGTTTAGAGGAGAAAAGAAAAAAAAAAACGAAAATTTGCAGTTCACTTCTTCCTTATAATAATGGCACCCTCGTGGTCATCGTAACATATACAAATAACGAACAATAGCGGACCGTGTTTAACGCACATGTGATCTATCGCTTATAGAAACCAAAACAGAAAAAAAAAGGGAACGTTTCTTGAAAAAACGTTTACTTACGTATTCGTACCGTGAGACGTTCTATGTAAAAGAAAACGATTAAACGTTTCCTAGGAAAACGTTTATATACGTATACTTGCTGCTTTACGTTTATGCAAACGAAAACGTTTAAACGTATCCTGGGAAAATGTTTAAATACGTATACGTGCTGTTGAACGTATCTCTAACAGAACACGTTTAAACGTGTTTTAAGAAAACGTTTAATCTGTGAAACGTGTTACAAAGCGTGTTACAAAACGCGTTTCTTAAGAAAACGCTTAAACGTTTCGACGTTTAACCGTTTAATAAATAGCTCTAGTTTTTACAATCCCGGGATTTCGGGATTTCGAAATGTGGATCCCGGGACGGGATCGGGATTTTTTCGCAACTCTACCCAGGATGTTGTATAGGACTGTATCCATATCACTTGCACAACCATGCTATCACAACGTGCGATATAGCGCGCGTATTCTGTCATCCCCACGGAACATTCTAGTGAAAAAAAGCGAAAAAAAAAAGAACTGCTCACGGGGCAAAACCTGCGTATTCTATTGAACATTCGCACCGTGCTAGAATGTAGAATTTGCAATGAAGTGCGTCTCTTCTTGTCGTGCTACAGAATATCTTGTGACTGCGCCCCAGGATATTTCCTGCAGTTAGTAGTGCACGAGAAGATACTTATGACGTTCAGCAATTGTATTTAAGCAGCCGCTAAAATCAATGACGTCTTTCGCATCATCCGCTGGAGTATTCTGAGGAATGTCGCTTGTGTGAATACATGGAATGGTGCGTTTTGCTGTTCTTGTCTTTTATTCATCCACAGTGACTGTTGTGTTCTAGTCTGCAGCAGCCGAGTCTATAGTTTTCTGAAAAAGCTGTCTCTATTTTCTCTTTTTACTTTCAAATATACGTATTCGTGAGGATCAAAAGAACCAAGAGAGAGATTCCGTAGAGAGAGAGAGAGAGAGATTCTGCAACATTTTTTGTAGCCTTGTACACTCTCAGAAAAAAAGGTTCCGAGCAAAGATTTTGAACTTTTTTCCTCCTCGAAAACTACGATGCACTTTTTCCACGGCAAAAAAGGTGCCTGAGCAGCTTCGATAGCAATTGTAACCTAAAAGGGGTGCTATCACGCAAGTCAAGGAGGTTGTATTATATCAGTCAGTGTAGGTATTGTATTGTATAGTATCAGTGTAGGAGTCAACATTGTATACGACGTTAGCTGCTGACTCATGTGAACCACGCAAGCCGTAGCGAAGAACAGCCCTCGAGTAGCAAAAAACTTGGATGAAATCAAGTGGTGGATGAAACCATCCAAGTGGTTCACATGAGTCAGCAGCTAACGTCATTGTAATGTGTCGTGGACGACAAGGTTGATTCGGTTTCCGATTGCAAATGATATTTTTCGGGGAAGGGACGTTTGAAACAAAAAGTCGGTTGGACACCGTTCTTTCCTTTTCACTCGTACCACCGAATATTTGTTGTCAAAAAAGCTAAAATTTATAACCCCGAACTCCCGGGATTTGCCCTTGCAAAATCCCGGGGGTTCGGGACATGAAATTATGCTGAAATCCCGGGATTTCGGGATCTCGGGATCTGAACCTGCCTACATACTATGGATGAAGGCAGCATCCTTGCGTATGAGGGACGAAAGGGCACGGGAGACACAAACAAAACCACACAGGAGACTCATAAACCAGCAAATGGGCTCATTTGATGGTTTATGAGTCTCCTGTGTCGTTCCGTTTGTGTCTCCCGTGTCCATTCGTCCCTCAAACTCAAGGATGCTGCTTTCGTCGATTTCATACCAGCTCGCATTGCCTCCTCTTACTGTGTTAATCTATATTATATGGATACTTACCAACTACCCTGCCTTTATTCCCTTGCATCACAATCACCTGGCGACGTGAACACCTCGAAAACCGGATATTCCTTGGCGTATAGTCGCTTGCGTCCCGTCTCTGTGTTGCAGCAGCTAGCTGCCCTTTCGGGAACTATTTCTACGACATCTGTTCCTTCTTGTCCGCTTTGATGCAGAGGGGAAGCACGATGCACAGAAACAGGGAAAGGAAAGCCCTAGGCGCCAGGCGTTTTCCAAGAGAACTTTCGAAGAGACTGTGTAGAGTACAGCTATGCTCTCAAAAATTGGGTTTTTTTTTACTCTCGTTTCTCCCCCACCTCCGATTTCCTTCATATTTTGTACTTATATAGCCCAGGCTACGGCCTACATAAGTACGCAAAAAGGAAGTTCCCTCTCAACACAACTCGGAATAGCACGCAACAAACGTGGTGTGCGGAACATCTCGTCCGGGAGAACCACGCCAGAGAGTTAACAGGATTATTGGCCTCTGCTATTTCCGACGTCTCCGGTCTTGAATGACAGAGCTCAGGATGCAGACATACCGCAAATCGCGTGCTAGCAATATATTTTGAGTCTTTCTGACTAATTTTCCCACAGTCGAACTTCAATGCCGTTCACGTGAAGTTCAG
Source organism: Ornithodoros turicata (assembly GCF_037126465.1). Lineage (NCBI taxonomy): Eukaryota > Metazoa > Arthropoda > Arachnida > Ixodida > Argasidae > Ornithodoros > Ornithodoros turicata. The sequence continues at coordinate 34,952,187 of NC_088205.1, read as the reverse complement.
CGACGTTCTGAGTCGGTGACTTCTGTTTCCGACATGAACACCAAGTACAGTAGAGATCGCGTGTACTGTGCCGACTATTTGGTGCAATGGTAGCGATCTTAAGCCAAACAATTGAGAGATCCTTTTTCTATTAGAAGCAAGTTCTCTAGAAACATACCGGGCCTCAAAGAAGGAAGAATGGATGGCAGTGCGAGCGGCCGTTGCAATGCAGTCTTGCCGCATGTGGACTAAAAAAGTGGAAGGAGATGGACGCGTGCTCTTTAAATTGATGTCAAATTTACATGTCTGTACGCCCCCCCCCCCTCGTCAAGGCGGTGTAGAGTATACAGCCATGCTCCCAAAAATGGGATTTTTTGACTCTCGTTTCTCAAAAACCCCACCTCAGATCTCCTTAATATTTCGTAGTGACATAGCCCAAGTTATGACCTACATGTTTCCGCGAAACGGAAGGTTCCCTTTCAGCACAGTTCAGGGTAGCACGGAACAAATTGGGAATGGCGGGCATCTTGATGCCTTGAATCGTGACACCATCAAGACGTAAAAATCGCGTGCAGTAAAACAGAACTATACACGTTTTAAGTTTTAAGCACTGAGTCGTCAAGTACTGGTTTATTTGTATACAATATCTTCCAGAAAAACGACAATACAGGTCACGTAACTTCTGAGGTATAACCTGGCTGGACGCCGCCGTTGATGTTCCTTTCCTATACTCTGGCTGTTCTACAAGGAGACTCTGGACATCTTGACAGTGACGCGTCCATCTCCTTCCACTTTTTTCGTCCACATGTGGCAAGACTGGATTCCGACGGCAGCCCGCACTGTCTTCCATTCTCCCTTTTTTGAGGCCCGGTATGTTTCTAGAGAACTTGCTTCTAAAAACAAAATCGTAGTCCTCTCAATTTTTTGGCTTAGTTTGGCTACCATAGCACCGCATAGTCGGCAGAGTACACGCGATCCGTACTGTACTTAATGTTCATGTCGGAAACACAAGCCACTGGCTCAGAAGGTTGCTGAACTTCTACTACAGGCTGAAAGCCGTTGTACCTGACATATTGCGCAAAACAAATCCATAGTTTGGGACCGTCCGTTGGCGAGGAATAAAATGTCAAAGTCGCTCCCTCAGAAAGCGCCGCAGCCCAGTCAATTTCTTTCGGACTTTTTTTCTGACGGACCACAACACATAGAGCCAAAATATTTATTGCTCCTCTGTGCATGCGTGTTGTGGTACAACATATATTTTTTCAAAGGAAATCGGTGATGGTGTCCGGACCACCCTGCCTGAGTTGAGATGGAATCACCCACCAGCACAATTTCTCTTTCTACGCCCCCCCCCCCCTCCCGACACATTGCTTGGAAACAGCATCGAAGTTCTTCCCCTAATGACTGTTTATTGATATTAGGCAGCAAAAACAGTGTCATCCGGACACTGAGCCTTCGAACTTTCGTGAGCTATGCCTGGAGTAGCAGTATCCAACTTCTCCGGTTTTATCCTGCCCTGTCACGTCTAGTGCATCAGAATAACGGTATCGTTGCCGAATGAACCGTATTTTTGAACGTCAACCCTAGTGGTGGTGACCATGGTGGCCATGATGGCTGTCGTGATGAATGTCATGATGGCCGTGATGCACAGAGTCGGCATGTGCCATGCCAGTAAGCAGGCCGGCCATGTAGTCGTTTTCATGGCATCCCACCTGGAATGAGAGTTGTGGAAAACGGCCATTACGCTGTCTTTACATTACAATAGTTTCTTTCAAGCAAGATTGCCTCAATTGCCAGATTGTTCGAATATAGACAAAAATGAGACATTGTTCAAATATGCATGGCGCTTTTTATCTTTTACAGAATTTTTACAAAAAGCTATGAGAGCAGCATAGATGCATCTTTGCAGTTTGGTTATACGGCCATGCGGACATCCTCTCAATGAGAGTATGACTAATCTCCTAAACTTCGTTAGTTAGAGGGGTTGAGACAGGTCATCTCAAGTTATCCCAGATAAACGTGAAAAGCACCGTCCCGTAGAAAATTGACACCGCGAATACCGAAACTCATCTACCTCATACATCACAGTACGCATCGCCGCCAGTAAGAAGCACGCGAGAGGTCACGTGCTTACGGCTACCAGTGCGAGTGGCCGCTGCTCTCAACTCTCGAACGTCAGTGCTTTGCTCGGGCGTGGCCGTGTGCTCGAGGGTTTGTATCTCGCCCAGTAAGACACGTAGATGAAGAATTCTTTTTTTCCTCAGTTCTCTGGTGTCGCATGACGTAATGAACCGCAACTATCAAAGTGTCACAACCCATATAACTCTTTAATTAGGGGATTTAGAGCAGAATAGGAGACAATCCTCATTGAAAGCCATTCCATTCCATTTTTAAAAAATCCTGAATCGCGCACTGTGTTGAAATATCTACGCCGAATTTTGATATGCACATAACCCGAAACAAAAAAAGCCCGACTCAGGAACCTTCGTCAACGGAAACTTATGCATGCCGCGAAGCGCTTGATCAGCGCAGACCAGCGCCTACTCGAATCACCTTCATTGCTCCAAAGCACGTGGTCTTCTGACATAGAATGAGTGCTGTGCACCCTGATGTCCCAACCGGCGTAGTTTTGGTTTCGGCTCATTTGAATAGCAAATCTCAACGCACGTGCTTGCTTCAGGGTTGCTTAAAATGGAATGGCATTCAAGCAGGATTGTCTCCCACTCTGCTACCTCGCTTTTGCACGAATCCCTCTCTAGTAATCAATCTAGGTAATTAGTCATCTAGTTGTTACAAAACTTGCTGTGAAACTCCCCATTCATCATCATAAAATAAAGTTCTCGTTGCTGTTATTGTTCGAGAGGATGTCCACGTGCACCATAACTCACTGTAAAAACGATATCTACGCTGCATTCGTAGCTTTTCTTGATAAAAATTCTGTAGAGGATAAGAAAAACACCCTGTAGGTGTATAGACGTGGACACATGGACAGTATGAATGAGACCGACTTGAATTACTGTCGGAAAATCCCCTGTCGGATACGATCCAGTCTTTTGCGTCGCCACTACCGAGCGGGTCCTGTGTCGGCCGCTGGTCACTGCTCACGTGGTTACAGTGCCAAGTACTGTTTCTTTGCGAGACCCAAAATTTATCCCCCCGTTTTTTTTCCTTTCGTCTAATAAATATATCCCCTAAATTTATTTTGTTTATTTATTTTTCAATACTGTTAGTCCCATGAGGACCGTTACAGGGGGTTATCAGTTGCGATACAAAACTTACTGGTATGACCGTGCTAGTACGCACAAGTTAACAAAAATACCACTTCAGCATTTGAGTACATAGTCATGAAAACATTTCTTGCAATAGGTTAAGGAGCACGCACGATTTGTCAAGCATGTCCATAGGATTTCGGGTTATGAACAAGAACAGAAATGTCCTCTGTGCTACTGACTGGGGCAAGGAATTCCAAATCATAACAACGTGCGGAAAATACGAATATTTGAACACATCTATACGGCTTTACGGGCTAAAGACTGATTCACACTGCTGCGTTTACGACTGCGCTTGCGTGTTACGTCCGCTGGCAGTGACGGATCATCTTTCGGATGGAACCAAGGTACACGTAAGACGCAGCCGTAAACGCAGTAATGTGAATCAGCCTTTACTATGGAATCCTCGTAGTGATCGAGATAACAGAGGTTTTACAATTGTTTAATGTTCACATTTAACTTATTGTGATACAACAGAAAGAAGGTTTTCAGCTTCGGTTTTCCGTCTATATGCAAGACTTTCCAGATCCACGGTTCCTAACATATGGGTCACAGAAACGGTTTTTTTGAAATTACATACGATAAAACGCGCCGCCAATCCCAGGATCTGTTCAATTTGCTTTGTGAGCTTGGTTGTGAATGGATCCCATGGGCTTAGTTTTCTATGCTGTTAATCTGACTTCTCTGGTACCTAGTTTCAGCTTTATATTTAGTTATATATATCGGGTGTTTCAGTTAAATCCCCGGGCTAAATAATTCGCGAACGGGTGCACCAATCGACGAACTTTCTTTTTTACAAGTATCTGTCCGATACCACCTACAAACTGCGCACCCTGTGAATGAGTGGGAGGCGCTAATTATTTATATAAAAATTGAAATGAGTTTCGTAAAAAGACAGGACTTCTAAAGCAGGGCACTGTTGGCATTAAAATGGATACTACCCCGTTTGGGACCTTCAGTGGACACCTTTTAGAGAAAAATCTGCCCCCGAAGCGGGTCATTTGTTACTGTAATTAATTGGTTTCAGTTTACATATTTTGTCGCGGCTGGCCGCAGTGAAGCGCAAAAGGACGCTCTTCCACTCCCTTATCCACCAATGAATTATGTCCTCACACCAATGAATTAAACCAATGAATTACGTCCTTTTGCGCTTCACCGCAACCAGCCCGGACAAAATATGTAAACGGAAACGAATTAATTACAGCAACAAATGACCCGCTTCGGTAGCAGATTTTTCTTTAAACGGTGTCCACTGAAGGTCCCAAAAGGGGTAGTACCGATTTGAATGCCGACAGCGCCCTGCTTTAGAAGTTATGTTTTTTTTACGAAAGTCATTTGAATTTTTATTTAAATCATTTGAGCCTCCCACTCATTCACACGGTGCGCAGCTTGTAGGTGGTATAGGACAGATACTTGTGAAAAAGAAAGTTCGTCGATTGGTGCACCCGTTCGCGAATTATTTAGCCCGGGGATTTAACTGAAACATCCTGTACATACAGGGTGCGGCACGAACCATGTCATTTGGGGTTTAT